>NW_024425452.1:29793466-29925649 GCF_017311325.1 Ursus maritimus
TATATATATTCAGGTAGTTCTTTTTCAGATAATGATTCGATTTGCATAAGGAGGGAAGACAAAAGTGTGGATAAACATAAAGATCATTAATTTTTCAAGCCCTAAAAATAATACCCACTGAACTCAATATTTATCTATACTTCTGCCTGCCCACTCACACAAATAAAAAAACCTGAAAAATAACTATCTGAAAATGTTTGCCCAATGTTGCATATATGTGTATGCATATACCCAATATCATATGTGTACATATATACACATAATATATTTATGTGTATTATATATATACATATACAAATGTAGATAAAGAATAGAATGGGAGATAGCTAGGTCTCCATAATGATTAATAAAGCTATAAAACCAAGTGCATTTAAATGGAAAAGTGAATTAAGTACTACTACTAATACACAGGAATCTCCTTCATGCCTACGGTGTGTTATCAGTGTGGAAAATAAACTTGAACTATCTTATAACTTATGTTGATATTGCTTTTCTTGTTGTTTTTGAAAGGCCCATACAAAGCCTGATTTCTCCATATATTTCACATATGAGAAGAGAAGACAAGAATTTCCCAAATTGCAAATTTTCCACACATGCACTTAATTTCTTCCTAAAGGCCCAATTTACTGGTAATTCAGTATTCAGACTGGAAAAGGACATGGAAAAGCACAACTGGAGCAACACGAGGGCTGCACCTTAGCCAGTTAAATCCTCCTCAGCAGCAATATAGATAACACAGAACTCAAAAACAGACAGAAAAATCTTCAGTCCGCACTGGGAAGAAAAAATGAAAGAGGCAAAGTGGTCTAAAATAACCTCATAACTAAAAAGCCAGAAACACACATATTACAGTGTATTTAGTGTTGAAGGAGAATAATTCATGCTGATGAAAGTAAGGCGTTCTTTTTTTTTTTTAATTTATTTCCCACAGCAGTCCATAAAACTTACTCATAAGGAAAACTCTCCTTAACTCTGGGTTTTAGAGTCAAACAGATTGTCACACCACATAATGATCTCCCTCTTTGGTCCTGATTAAGTTAATTTTTCTTAAGTACCCACACACAGTAAAATAAAATACATATAATAAAAGCTTAAATAATTAGAAATTGAATTTAAACAGGGTTGGGTCACTTGGTGACATTTGCTCATGACAATTTCAGGCCAATCTTTTCATCTTCAAAGTTTTCATTCCTTTCATTTATAATTTATCTCTATTGTTTGGAAAAGAGCTACCTCTAAAGTGTCATATCAAAATCTCTGACAGTTCTTTTTTTTTTTTCAGATTGGTAAACAATGTAACCTCCATTGAAAATTAACATGAATTAGGTGATTTCCAACAAAACAATGAATATTCTGATCTGTTCTGACTGCTCACAGTGCTTATTAATACCAAAAGACTGCTCTGGCTAGGAGATAATGACATGGTCCACATACCTTAGGTAAAGATGGAATCTGAAAAAGCTGAATTCCCATTCTCTAGATGACTCAGCCAAATGCTTTGGAGTCATTTATATAATGTGGAACTTTTTGTCTATGAAATCTTGTGTTTAAGGGGAGTTATGAAAAAAATTAAAAAATAAAATAAAGGGGAGTTATGTACCTATTTGAAAAGCATGGCCAGCTCATACAAAATCTGCCAAATATGTTACATTTAATCAAAATTATTCACAATTTTTAATATTTGGAAGCCAATCTTTATCTAAGATTCTGGCTATTATTTATGGAATAATTCAATCTGGAACATATCCACTCTGGCCATATTTGGGGGAAAACATGAAACTTCATTACATTATAGTTCCAGCAACACTACTCAAACATATTTCGTGGGTTTATTTTTTTTAAGATTTTATTTATTAATTTGACAGAGAGAGACAGCCAGCGAGAGAGGGAACACAAGCAGGGGGAGTGGGAGAGGAAGAAGCAGCCTCCTAGCGGAGGAGCCTGATGTGGGGCTCGATCCCAGAACGCTGGGATCACGCCCTGAGCTGAAGGCAGACACTTAACGACTGCACCACCCAGGCGCCCCTATTTCGTGGGTTTATATAGAACTACTCACAACAACATGAAAAGTATAAAAATAAATTGAAGTATTGCTTTATAAACTATGCTGAATATGAAAGAAAAATCTCCGTCTCTTTTCAGCTTAATGAACTTAAACTTTTTTTTAGAAGTATTCCAAATTTTAGGGGCGCCTGGGTGGCTCAGTCGTTAAGCATCTGCCTTCAGCTCAGGGCGTGATCCCGGCATTCTGGGATTGAGCCCCACATCAGGCTCCTCTGCTGGGAGCCTGCTTCTTCCTCTCCTACTCCCCCTGCTTGTGTTTCCTCTCTTGCTGGCTGTCTCTCTCTCTCTCAAATAAATAAATAAAATCTTAAAAAAAAAAGTATTCCAAATTTTAAAGATAAGTTTAAAAAATAAAAATAGATTTCAGGTTTCAATTGATGTCCTTTATACATAGCTGTATTATAGAACTGATAACTATATCTATATGTTATTTCCCATTAAACTGTGAGCTCTTCAAAATCAGGCATCAATTTTACTCATCTTCATATCCTCATAGTAAAGCACAAGGCCTTGCCCAATATGTTCAATAAATGTATACTGAATAAGTCAATTAATGAGTGGTCTCTGTTAATTAATGAGCAAAGGCTCCCAGTGCTTGCACATCCTAGAGTAATCCCACAATAGGCAAAAAAAGGATGTCTGAAAATCAGGACTCTTTTCTAAACTGTGTCCATTATGACGGGTAAAATGCACAGACAGGAGTATCAATAGTTCTCAAAGAAAGCTAATCATAGGGATGGGGCAACTGGGTGATGGGTATTAAGGAAGGCATGTGATGTAATGAGTACTGGGTGTTATATGCAACTGATGAATCACTGAGCTCTACCTCTGAAACTAATAATATACTATATGTTAATTAATTGAATTTAAATAAAATTTTAAAAAATAAAATTTAAAAAAAGAAAGCTAATCATTAAAATCATCTTAGCTTAAATTTTTTAATATCAGAAGATTCTGATTCAATAAATCTGATATGGGGTCACAGATGTGTATTATCAAGTTTAATAACCAAAGTTCCATGTGGTGTGAGTGCAGGGCCTCTTAGCATGAACAGCTCTTCAAGATGTCTCATTTCCAGATAATCTACAATTAGAGGCAGCCTTCTCTTTGAAATGCAAAGCTTAAGTCTAAGGAAAGGATGCATATTAAATCATTAAAACAATATGTGCTAAAGATATAGAGATAGATGATAGATGACGGATGCATGGATGGATGGATGGATAGATGATAGATAGATAGATAGATAGATAGATAGATAGATAGATAGATAGATGATAGATTCTACAGCTTTGTTCTGTAAGGCAATTAAGTTACTTGGAAAGAATTTGATCTTCTTGAGACTTGCCTGTAAAGTGTTCTGAGGTGGGTGCAGAGCAGTATTTAGTCTAGGATTAATTTTTCATTGCTACTTAGGCAACGTTCTTCTGAATATTCCACCCTATGCACCATGAGGTACAAAGTTTTCTACTCTGGCTTGTGGGAACACAATCTCTTCCCAGGTTTTGTGATCTCTGTATACTGCTGCTTTGGGGTAGTTCTTTCCCCAGCCTCAGATAGTTTCCTCTTACGCTGAAGACTTGCGGGATGCCATCTGTGAATCACTGGAGCTCTCTCTCTGCAATGCTCTCCACTCTCCAGTATTTGCACCTGAGAATTCTAGTTACCATGGGCTTCCCTTAACTTCCATCTTTGTCTCCTCAACTCAAAAAGACAGTTGGACTCCACCTGGTTCTCCACCTCCGCACAGCAGCCTGGAAACCCTATCCGGGCAGAAAGCTGGGGTGATTGTAGCATTTGCCACATTTGTTTCCCTTCTTTTGGGAACCACGGTCCTTCCTTCCCTCATAGCCGACTATTGTTTCATATATTTCATTTAGCTTTTTAGTTTTTTTCAGTTCTTTTAGTTCTTTAAATTGGTCCTTGTTGCTGCATCTTGGCTAGATACAGCAGTTTGTGATTTTTTTTTCAATACTTGACTTTGGCCAAGTGGTGGGGGACAGTATCCGAGGTTTCCACGTGGCCTTACTTAATATGATGGCTTGACCACCACCAACCCCAGGTGGACTCAGTGTAAGGTTTTCTTCAACTGCCAAATATGTCAATCCTAGTTAAGCATTCAGGTATGGGGTAATGACCAGAGTGAGGCCACAGACCCAAAGGACCCACTGTAAACTAGATATAGTTAAGGACCCTATTTACTGCCTAGCCCCCCTTACCTTGTCACCTCCCTAAAAGAGGAGTCATGGTGACATTTCAGGTCTCCTATGTTCAACAGCCCTAGAAATGTCTGGGTATTCTCCTTTCCTCACTGTATAATCATCTGAGTAAATAACTGTATGAACCTTTTGGGAAGAACTGGGGGAATCATTATAGTATATACTTCATAATGTTGCAGGGCTCTACCTCCCAGAGACTGAACCACCTCTACAGTCAATGCGTACTGGGTCTAAATATTGTTTCTTGCCTAGAAATATTGCAAGACCATGTAATTTTATTGAGCTGACCACCCTCAGCCTCCTGTTCAAACATTCTTGCTTTCTTTCATTTGCTTATTACATTTTATTTATTTATTTTTGACCAATAGAAATTGTACATATTGAAGGTGTTAAAAAACTTGATACGAATTACTTCAGTAGATCGCTTTATGTTAAAGAGCTCAGGAAAACTGGTAGGGTGACAAAAGGGCTGCAAAGGAAACCCAAAGAGAAGATAAAAGGAAAGCACGAACAAATGCAGATGAGAAAACAATTTACCAGAATCCAGGATGGCCCTCAATTTTTTTCTCTGTGATGTTTAAGCTGAATAATGATAATCTTTAGAATAGAGTGACCAAACCAGTGGAGATTCCTGATTTGCTCTATCTTACCATACTAAAATATTAATTCATATTAGCTACATATTGATCAAAGCATAGTAGAGGGAGAGGGAAGCTGTAAATGTCGATAATCCTGTTTCCTCATAAGGACTTGAATTTCATTCAGCATGCTCAGTTAGAGAAGAATGCCATCTCAAAGCTGCATCAGTCACACTAAAGAAGCAGCTAATGTTCATTCAGACTGAGAAGATAAATGAAGAAAGAATGACAAATGTTGGTTTATTAGGATTCTCTTTAAGATTCTTTTCTTCTTCATCAGTGATTCACTATTTTCTCTCCTGATTCTTAGGTCATCTCAATAAGCATTTGAAGAACTTTCACTCAGTAATAAAGGGAAATAATGCCTGAAACCACTTCTCTTAAATCATTGTTGACACTTGAAATTGTACTGAAGCAATTCTCTTTAGCCTCCCTACTTTGTAAAAAAGCTATTCCATACTGAACATGCAATGATATCACAAGGGGCACTTGAAATTTTATGTACCTCAGTTTCCTTTTCTGCAAACTGATAATAAAAATATATTCTATTTAATAATTGTTTTTATACTCCAGGGGGAAGGCAACTTAGAGAATATCTAATTCAGTCCCTCTATTTTGCAGATAAGTAATGTAAATTCATGAAAAATGAAATTTTTTAGGTAAATAATGAAGTTGAATTCATAAAATGAATGTTCTGAAGGCACATACCAAGTTGGAAGCAGAGTGAAGGTAATATTAATGCCAAAGCCACACTCAATTCAAGATACTTTCTTATCTCTGAATTAATTTTATACAGTTTAAGCCAGTTACTGCATACTAATAACCGCAAAGCAATTCTGAGAACAAGAGTCATATTTTAATATAACAGTGAGGCGAGTGATTGCGTTCAGTTAAGGTAATGGCTTTTGTTTTTACGAAATGATGGTAAGACTTGCATGTTAGAAAATAGAAGAGTTATTCGAAAATATGTTTATCAAATTAATTACCAGTATATATCTGGTATAACAGTTTCGGTGGTGGTATATTTTTAGTTTGAATAGCAGTTGTCTAATCTGTGTTTTGGTGTACTTTTATTTACAAAGGCTCCATTTTTTAAAATTATATTTATGATAGAACTTATTTTTTTCTATTGAAAAGTTATTTAGTGAGAAGTAATGATTCCGAAGTTTTGAGTGAAGGCCGGTGTCTTGATTATCAGCTCATCAAATGTCAACATATTAGTTTTAGCAATAAAGTTCTTCAGATTTCAAAAAGATTGGACAGCTCACTGAAATTTTTATCACATTTTATAACAGATGTTGTGACAATCCACTTGATACATTACAGAATATCCACGGGCTGGATAATAGGCACCAATTTAGGTAAAGGCTATAGACGTTTGCGAGATTTAGCATCTTTCATTTAAAGATGTGCTAATGCTCTTACTATGAAGGAAGCTGCACTTTACGAAATTACAAAATGATTTCCCATGAGCCATGCTGGCTCATCTGCTGTAAGTAGAAGCAGCTCCTATGATACATCTTAAAGTTTTCTTTTCTTCTTATGTCAGTGTTCCCAATTGTATAAGCCATGAAGCCCATTACATTCCTTCTTAGATCTCAAGATCAAGGCAGGTATAGAAAGAATCTGGAAGGATTCATTTTTTTTCCCCAAAATGGTAAATTTCTGGGTTTTTAAAAATAATTCTAAAAGTAATGCATGGATGTTTGTTATATGAGGTGAATTTAACCTCATGTAGGATTTAACCCATCTTCAGCCTATTTGCAAGAACTCAAAGGATTAGTTATACCTTGGAGTTGTCCCAAAAGAGGCAAGGGATGCAAAGAAAAATGAGAGCTTTAATAAATACATAAAATTAAAGATAACAAATTATGTGCTCACTTTGGCAATAGATATACTAAAATTGGAACAATACATAGAAAATTAGCACGCCCCCTGTACAAGGACGACACACATAAAGATAATGAAGTATGGCCTTCACCAGTCTTTTCACCCACACCTATACCCTTTGGAATTTCAGATGGACTGCTTGTCCATACTGTTTCAGATATATGAGCCTAGCCAGTAGAAATCCTGGAAACTGGTATAATTTCAAGTCAGCCATCAGGCAGTCAGATGGATTCCTGGGCAAATGATCCATTATTGCCTGGGACTGGTTAGCTTCGGAACAACCCTAAAACCAGTGGCACTCTCCTATCTAAAGAGGGAGTTCAAGGCCTCATTTTCTTCATCACTTAGTGTCAAGACCAAGATACAGGTGGTCCTCAGTGCTAGTAGAAAGGTTTTAGAAATGTTAAAAGTTCTTACTTCTTTGTAAACAGCCTACATTTGAGAGATTCCTCTCATGGTCTTTTCTTTAGGATTGCTTACTGTTCTTATTTTCTAGTCTCTCTGCTCCCACGCATCTGGGGCAATAGGATGAGTTAGCGCTTTCTACAACCAAGGACCAAGACTTCCACTTTTAGAAGACTGAACAGGGATCAGGATGAGAAAAGAGGATATGAAGTGAATGCCTAGGCTTCATGGCATAGTATCCATAGGAATGATATTAAGAAAAGGCAGTGAAAGTAAATTACTCTTTCAAGAAACTGTTAGAGAAACAAGGGCTAGAGATGAGACAGGTAAATTAAAATGTAGAGGATCAAAGTGTAGAAGTGTACTACTCTGTTTTGTCCCTAGAGTAAAGATTACTCAAATGAGAGGGTAAAATTAGTAAGAACAGACAGTTAGAAGATGGAAAATCGGGAGAGCATAATTGATAAACAACTTTCTAGAAGAGCCTATATGGGAACAGACCAAAAGTACAGGTAAAGCAGTCAACCTTAAAATGGAAGAATCTTTCTTCTTCCAAGACTGGGGATAAAAAGGGATATTAAAGGGCACATGGGTGGCTCAGTCTGTTGAGCATCAGACTCTTGATTTTGGCTCAGGTCATGATCTCAGGGTCGTGAGAATAAGCCCCACGTTGGGCTCCATACTGGATGTGGAGCCTGCTTGGGATTCTCACTTTCCCTCTATCTCTCTCCCTTTCTTAAAAAAAAAAAAAAAAGGTGAGAAATTAAACAGAAAAATTGTGAGGCTGAGAAAGGTAAGTATACACAAATTTCCCAATAAAATAAGAATTAAGTTTATCTGCCATATGTGAGACAGGTCTTGAAGACATTAAGGACTTAACAAATATGGAAAAGTTTAGGTGTATTTGCCCTAAGGGAGGTAATAGAGAATAGTCAAGGGACTGAATTAACAGTTTACTAAGCAATAGCAAGAACCTAGAGAGGGCTAGAGAGCTTGAATTTTTAATGCATTTACTCAACATAATCTTGTGACCACTGTTGGATCCTAAGAAGGAGAACTGATGAAGTGATTGATTGGTTGCTTATATTTGGGGCAGGGGGTAGGGGATAAAAGGTCTGGGGCAGAAATTTCTGGGTAATAGCCAAGTGCACAGTTGCATTGGATGACCATTGAATCCATGCTGGGTGAAACAGAATGGGAAAGGATTAGAAAGAAAAAGGAATCAAGTTGCTCGATGACATACTGAAGGCTACAAGCAAGAAAAGCAAAGAGCTGGGAGAAGTGGTAGTAAGGCAAATTTAAATCAAATGAGGATATTTTATTGACAGGCAATATACACATGTCCTGAAGCCAGACATTCAGGGGCCAAATCCTAGCTCTGCCTCACTAACTGTGGGACTGGGGAAAATAGAATTGTTTTTAAGAATCCATGAGTGATGGGGCGCTTGTGTAGCACAGCGGTTAAGCGTCTGCCTTCGTCTCAGGGCATGATCCCGGCCTTCTGGGATCGAGCCCCACATCAGGCTCCTCCGCTGTGAGCCTGCTTCTTCCTCTTCCACTCCCCCTGCTTGTGTTCCCTCTCTCGCTGGCTGTCTCTATCTCTGTGGAATAAATAAATAAAATCTTAAAAAAAAAAAAAAAAGAAGAATCCATGAGTGCATATGTGTATTTAGGTCAGGGTCTCCAATATAGTATCCACTTGATAAATTATAGCTATCACTATGTTCCAGAGTTTACCATTGTAGAAGTAGCATAGCCCCAAATGGTGAAGCATAACTCAAAATGATGAGGTATAATTTCAGATGATGTACAGTTTTGCTGATGGAGAGGCATCACTGAGAATAGATGGCTTTATGTCATCAGAGACCTGAAGGTAAAAGTCAGTGGATTTACAGAAATAATTTATATTCTATCTTCTGGAACTCTACTATCGGTAAATAGGGATGACAGAGAATACATTAATGTTGATAAATGGAGGACTATTTAGGTGGAAAAAAATCTAAATTAAATTACTTTTTCCTTTTCAGATTATTCTTACATTTGGGTTCCTCAAAACCTCAGCATTATATATGTCCACCTGTCAAAAGACACATGCAATTAATTAAAAATGAAAACTTTCACATTTTCGAATTGTCCTACACCACTACTGGAATGCCCTCTTCTGTGCATTGTCCTACAAAGATTTAGGAGAGCTCTGAGCCAAGTCCACTTGCATGATCATGAAGCTCTCTCATTTAAACTGAGATGTGAGTTTGACATGCTTCTTAATAAAATGTTATGATAATTTAATTCCAATTATGGGTTAAGATATACTTTGGATGCATCTCACAAAATTAAAATGGAATTGATAATTAGATTCAGCAAGTCAGCATAGCACCATCTATACATACTGGCATACTAAATATCATTTCATGAGCAGAATGACAAGAGAATCACTTCCAATCAGAACCTCATATGATTTCAATGTCATTTTATTCAGTTGATTAATTGTGTAATGTCCCTTTATGTTTATTCCTCCAACAAATAGTTATCTAGTGTTTATCATGTATACAACATATGCTAGTTGCTACCAGGAATAAGTGATAAAAATTGGGGCCAAGTTCCTACCTTGGAACATACATCTGTGGCAGGGACAGACAAGTATCTATATTAATACTAGAATACAGGCCAGAATGTATGAGTGGAAATACTAAAGAAGGAGCAATTGATTCCACAAATCAAAAGGGGGGTCTGTTTAACGGTTTGCCTCTCTCTCTTTTTTCCCCCATGTTCACCTGTTTTGTTTCTTAAATTCTACGTGAGTGAAATTATATGGTATTTGTCTTTCTCTGTCTCATTTCACTAAACATTATACTCTCTAGCTCTATCCATGTTGTTGCAAATGGCAAGATTTCATTCTTTTTTATGGCTGAATAATAGTTCATTTTGTGTGTGCATGTGTGTGTGTGTGTGTGTGTGTGTGTGTGTATCTCACATCTTTATCCATTCATCTATTGATGGACACTTAGGCTGCTTCATAGTTTGGCTATTCTGAATATTGCTGCAACAAACCTAAGGGTGCATGCACCCACTTGAATCAGTATTTTTGTATTTTGGGGATAAATACTCAGTAGTGCAATTACTAGATCATAGGGCAGTTCTATTTTTAATTTTTTGAGGAACCTCCATACTGTCTTCCAAAGTAGCTGCAACAGTGTGCATTCCCACCAACAGTGCACAGGGGTTTCTTTTTCTCCACATCCCCTCTAACACTTGTGGTTTCTTAGGTTTTTTTATTTTAACCATTCAGATAGGCATGAGGTGATAGCTCATTGTAGTTCTGGTTTGCATTTCCCTGATAATGACTGATGCTGAGCATCTTTTCATGTGTTTGTTGGCCATGTGTATGTCTTCTTTGGAGAAATATCTGTTCATGTCTTCTGCCCAATCTTTATTGGATTACTTGGGGTTTTTTATGTTGAGTTGTATAAATTCTCTATATATTTTGGATATTAACCCTTAATCAAATACATCATTTGCAAATATCTTCTCCCATTCAGTAGGTTGTCTTTTAGTTTTCTTGATAGTTTCCTTTGCTATGCTGAAACTTTTTGTTTTGATGTAGTCCCAATAGTTTATTTTGGCTTTTTCCCCCCTTGCCTCAAAAGATATATCTAGAAAAATGTTGCTATGGCCAATGTCAGAGATCACTGACAGTGCTCTCTTCAAATAGTTCAAAGGTTTCCTGTCTCACATTTAGGTCTTTAATCCATTTTTAGTATATTTTTGTGTATGGTGAAAGAGCGTGGTTCAATTTCATTCTTTTCCATGTATCTGTCCAGTTTTCCCAGCACCATTTATTGGAGAGACTTTTTCTCATTGTGTATTCATTCCTCCTTTGTTGAAGATAAATTGACCATATAATTATGGGCCTATTTCTGGGTTTTTGTTCTATTCCACTGATCTATGTGTCTATTTTTATGCCAGTACCATACTGTTTAATTACTACTGCTTTGCAGTATAACTTGAAAACTGGAATTGTGATACCTCCAGCTTTGTTTTTCTTTTTCAAGATTGCTTTGGCTATTCAAGGTCTTCTGCAGATCCATACAAACTTTAGGATTATTTGTTCTAGTTCTGTGAAAAATGTCATTGGTACTTTGATAGGGATTGCATTAAATCTGTAAACTGCTTTGGACAATATAGACATTTTAACAGTATTTTTTCTTCCAATCCATGAGCAGGGCATGTCTTTCCATTTCTTTTTGTAGGTTTGAGTTTCTTTCATCAGTGTTTTATAGTTTTCAGAGTACAGGTCTTTCATCTCTTTGGTTAAGTTTATTCCTAGGTGTTTTGCTGGTGTTGGTGCAATTGTAAATGGGATTGCTTTCTTAATTTCACTTTCTGCTGCTTCATTGACAGTGTATAGGAATGCAACAGATTTTTGTACATTGATTTTGTATCCTGCAACCTTACTGAATTCATTTATCAGTTCTAGTAGTTTTTTGGTGCAGTATTCAGGTTTTCTATATACAGTATCATGTCATCTGCAAATAGTTTAAGTTTTGCCTCTCTTTTACCAAATTAGATGACTTTTATTCCTTTCTCTTGTCTGATTTCTGTGGCTAGGACTTCCAGTATTATGCTGAATAAAAGTCGAAACCACACTGAGATACCACCTTACTCCAGTTAGAATGGCAAAAATAGACAAGGCAAGAAACAATTGTTGGAGAGGATGTGGAGAAAGGGGATCCCTCCTACATTGTTGGTGGGAATGCAAGTTGGTACAGCCACTCTGGAAAACAGTGTGGAGGTCCCTTAAAAAGTTAAAAATTGAGCTACCCTATGATCCAGCCATTGCACTACTGGGTGTTTACCCCAAAGATACAGACGTAGTGAAGAGAAGGGCCATATGCACCCCAATGTTCATAGCAGCATTGTCCACAATAGCTAAATCGTGGAAGGAGCCGAGATGCCCTTCAACAGATGACTGGATTAAGAAGTTGTGGTCCATATATACAATGGAATATTACTCAGCTATCAGAAAGAACGAGTTCTCAACATTTGCTACAACATGGACGGCACTGGAGGAGACAATGCTAAGTGAAATAAGTCAAGCAGAGAAAGACAACTATCATATGATTTCTCTCATCTATGGAACATAAGAACTAGAATGATCAGTAGGGGAAGAAAGGGATAAAGAAAGGGGGGGTAATCAGAAGGGGGAATGAAACATGAGAGACTATGGACTATGAGAAACAAACTGAGGGCTACAGAGGGGAGGGGGGTGGGGGAATGGGATAGGCCGGTGATGGGTAGTAAGGAGGGCACATATTGCATGATGCACTGGGTGTTATACACAACTAATGAATCATCGAGCCTTACATCGAAAACCGGGGATGTACTGTATGGTGACTAACATAATATAATAAAAAATCATTATAAAAAAAAAAAAAGTCGTGAGAGGAGACATCCTTGTCTTGTTCCTGACCTTAGGGGAAATTTTCTCAATTTTTCACCATTGGGTATGATGTTGGCTGTGGATTTTTCATACAAGGACTTTGTTATGTTGAAGTATGGTCCCTCTAGACCTACTTTGTTGAGGGTTTTTATCATGAGTGGATGTTGTACTTTGTCAATGCTTTTTCTACATCTATTGAAATGATCATATGGCTTTTATCCTTTCTTTTATTAATGTGATGTATCATGTTGATTGATTTGCAAATATTGAACCACCCTTGCAACCCAGCAATAAATCCCACTTGATTGTGGTGTATGATTTTTTATGTATTGTTGGATTTGGTTTGCTAATATCTTGTCGTGGATTTTTGCATCTATATTCATGAGAGATATTGGCCTATAGTTCTCTTTTTTTGTGGTGTCTTTATCTGGTTTTGGTATCAGGGTAATATTGGTTTCATAGAATGAATTTGGAAATTTTCCTTCCTTTTGTATTTTCTGGAGAAGTTGCAGAAGACTGGGTCTTGGAGCGCCTGGGTAGCGCAGTCGTTAAGTGTCTGCCTTCGGCTCAGGGCGTGATCCCGGCGATCTGGGATCAAGCCCCACAACAGGCTCTTCCGCTGGGAGCCTCCTTCTTCCTCTCCCACTTCCCCTGCTTGTGTTCCCTCTCCCGCTGGCTGTCTCTATCTCTGTCAAATAAATAAATAAAATCTTTAAAAAAAAAAAAGAAGAAGAAGAAGACTGGGTCTTAACTCTTCTTTCAATGTTTGGTAGAAATCACCTGTGATGCTGTCTGATCCCGGACTTTTGTTTTGGGGGAGTTTTTTGATTAATGATTCAATTTCTTTGCTAGTAATTGGTCTGTTCAAATTTTCTATTTCTTCCTGATTCAGTTTTGTAGGTCACATGTTTCTAGGAATTTATCCATTTCTTTTAAGTTGTCCAATTTGCTGGCATATAGGGCATATAGGTTTTCATAATATTCTGTTAAAAATGTTTGTATTTCTGTGGTGTTTATTGTTATTTCTCCTATTTCCTTAATAATCTTGTTTATTGGGGTCATCTCTCTTCTTTTGTAATGAGTCTTACTAGAAGTTTATCAATTTTGTTGATCTTTTCAAAGAACCAGCTCCTGGTTTTGATCTGTTCTGTCAGGTTTTTTGGTTTTTGGTTTTTGGTATCTGTATCATTTATTTCTGCTCTAATCTTTATTATTTCCTTCCTTTTTGGGCTTGGGTTTTATTTGTTCTTCTTTTTCCC
Organism: Ursus maritimus; assembly: GCF_017311325.1. Taxonomy (NCBI): domain Eukaryota; kingdom Metazoa; phylum Chordata; class Mammalia; order Carnivora; family Ursidae; genus Ursus; species Ursus maritimus. Next base: position 29,807,379 of record NW_024425452.1, read on the forward strand.
TTAGGTGTAAGGTTAGGTTGTTTGAGATTTTTCTTGGTTCTTGAGGTAGGCCTGTGTTGCTATGAACTGCCCTCTTAGAACCACTTTTGTTGCCTCCCAAAGACTTTGGATTGTTGTATTTTCATTTTCATTTGTTTCCACATAACTTTTTATTTCTTCTTAGATTTCCTGGTTGACCCATTCATTGTTTAGTAGCATGTTATTGAACTTCCATGTATTTGTGGTCTTTCCAGACTTTTTCTTGTGGTTGATTTCTAGTTTCATAGCATTGTGGTCAGAAAAGACGCATGATATGATTTCTATCTTTTTGAATTTGTTAGACTTCTTTTGTGGCCTAATATGTGATCTAGTCAGGAAAATGTTCCATGTGCACTTGAAAAGAATGTGTATTCTGCTGTTTTAGGATGGAATGCTCTGAATATGTCTGCTAAATCCATCTGGTCCAGGGCATCATTCAAAACCACAATTTCCTTGTTGATTTTCTGTTTGGATGATCTGGCCACCAATGTAAGTGGGGTGTTAAAGTACCCTACTAGTATTGAATTACTATTGATTATTTCTTTTATCTTTGTTATTAACCACTTTATGTATTTGGGTGCTCCCATTTTGGGCATATAAATATTTATGATCATTATAACCTCTTGTTGGATTGTGTCCTTTTTGTCTCTTGTTATAGTCTTTGTTTTAAAGTTTTTTGGGGGACATGTGGGTGGGTGGCTCAGTCTGTTAAGCCTCCAACTCTTGGTTTCAGCTCAAGTCATGATCTCAGGATTCTGGGATCAAGCTCCACATCAGGGTTCACACTAAGGCAGGAGTCTGCTTTCCTGCCTCTCTCTCCCATTCCCTCTGCCCCTTCCCCCGCTCCTGTTCTCTCTCTCTCTCTCATAAAATAAATAAATGTTTAAAAATCAGTAAATAAATAAAAATAAAGTCTACTTTGTCCAATATAATTATTGCTACCTTGGCTCTCTTTTGGCATCCATTTGCATGATAAATATCTTTATCCCCTCACTTTCAATGTGTATGTGTCTTTAGGTCTGAAATGAGTCCCTTGGAGGCAGCATAGAGATGGGTCTTGTTTTCTTATTCACTCTGTCACCCTGTCTTTTGATTGGAGCATTTAGTCCATTTACATTTAAAGTAATTATTGATAAGATATGTATCTATTGTCATTTTGTTACTTATTTTGTAGCTGTCTCTATAGATTCTCTCTGATCCTTTCTTCTCTTGCTCTCTTTCATGGTTTGTTGGCTTTCTTTAGTGACATACTTGTATTCCTTTCTCTTTATTCTTTGCATATTAATTAGTGGTTTTTGGTTTGTGGTGACCATTAGGTTTGCTTATAACATCTTCTGCATATAGCAGTCTATATTTAGTTGTTGGCCACTTAAGTTTAAACCCATTCTTTACTCCTCTCCCTCCCACATTTTAGGTATATGGTGTCATACCTTACATCCTTTTATTTTATGAATCCCATTACTGATTTTTATGGAAATACTTACTTTTACTGTTTTTGTGTTTTTTTAATTTTCATACTATCACTTATGGTCTTCTTTACACTCAGAGAGTCCCCCTTAATATTTTTTATAAAGCTGATTAAGTGGTCATGAACTCCTTTAGTTTTTGTTTGTCTGAGAAATTCCTTTATCTTTTCTATTCTGGGTAATGGCCTTGGTGGCTATCAGGTATTCTTGGCTGCAGATTTTTCCCTTTCAGTACTTTGAATATATCATGCCACTCCCTTCTTGGCCCCACCATTTTTAGATATGAGTTTATAGACAGGAACTGGCACCTTTCTTTATAAATTTGATTTGAATTTTTGATATAATTATTTTATTCAAATATCAGAATGATCTCTCATTTTAATCATCAGCCTTGGCATTTAAATTTTTTTAATTATTTATGTCCAAATATGGCATGTATTATATATATTATTAATATTTGATGGATTGTCAAAGATTTGTTCATATATTTTAAGTTGCCAGCTTTAGATTTAGGTGCCAAATTTTAGTTGCCAACTTAAAAAAGCTAATGTGTATTCTTACTCATAGGAAGAGATATTAAAAAATTCCAGGAAGGACCGAATTTTTGCTCTTTGTAAATAATTAGTCTGGGGGCAGTTCTGTTTTTTTTCATCCTTCTATCAAACCCTCATTTTTATTCAGCCATAAGTTTGTTTAGTCAATCCCAGCATAGGAATTGCCAAGTGCTTACAAAAGTTATACACTTCTCTTGCTGTACAAAACCAATGCTAAAAAATACTCACTCATTCTACTCTGTATAACATTCCTCCTCCACTTTCAGAAACTCAACTTTGCATTTCCATGACCTCTTCCAGATAGGGGACATGCTGACAAGCTCAAATCCATTATTCACTGATCATAAGATACTGGAGTCTTCATATGTCAAATGTTATACCATTCCCAGAAGAAATCCACATATAGATTTCTTTACATTCCAAAAACTAAACTTCTGCTTTCATTATCTAGCAATGTTATTGCAGATTTCAACCTGATGTCATCCTTTGATGTTACCTGTAAAATCTTTTCTCTTTCAACAGAATATTGCTTCTTATAAATACATGCAGGAAGTGGCACCCTGATTCTAATGCTAACTCCCACTTCTGGATCTGTTTAGTTCATGTCAAAAACTACTGAAGACTTTGTTTTGTTTTGTTTTTTTCACTTACAATCAAAAATTAAAAATTAAATATACACTTCTATTTAATCCAAAAACAAAACAATGCTGCTGAAAGAATTAGAAAGATTTCCCAAATTCAATAGAATTGGAATTGCAGTGTCCTGAACACTAATGAAGTTCTTAGAGTATATAATCAGAAACTTTGATTATGTTATAATGGTTTTTGCTAATAAAACATACAGGGGGCAAACAGAAATACCACTTACCATGTTTACTTACATAATTATAAGCAGTTATGTCAGGCAAATGATTAGTGAATGGCTCTTCCACCTGAAATCTGCATGAAAATTATACCCAGGTGGCTTCCCAAGTGCACATCTCCAGAAAGAATGCAATGAGTCCTGCTAGGACTTGGAATTGAGGAGTTCAGAACTACTAAAGGTTAGTCCTCATTTTCCTCTACACAAAGCACCAGTGCGAATTGCCCTCCTCTACCTGACAATATAATAAAGGAAAGGTTTATCGGTTAGATTTGCAAATGTATTTGTAGGATGTGCTACTTAAATACCCCCATACTCTTCACAGGACAAAAAAAAGAAAAAAAAAATTCCCTTCACCAGACAGGACAGGGAGACTGGTACTGATTTGACTGCTTCTTCCGTCTGGATTTTATTAAAACTGTAAATATATTAACCTATTGTCAAAGTAAAGGGAGTGATGATTCTGAAACATTTGTGGTAATAGGGAAGGGTACTGAATACCCTAGACATTTGATGTTTATTTGCGGTCCCTAGATAAAGAACTTAGAGAGTATTTGTCCTAATAGGGTCAGAAAATAATTTTAATCTACTTACATTAAAATTAAAACTAATGGTAAGTACTGATGGAGGAGTAACACGTTTAGTTACTTGTTAAGCGCTCAGGTAGAAGTCAGTCCCCATGCTTTTATCTATGGGGCCACAAGCGCTAATAAAAACCAAAGACACAAGAAGAAAAAGAAAAACTCAGTTAGCCTAAAGCTGCAGTTGTTTCTACTGAGTAATCCGCAGAAAAATAACAAAATGGACTGCTTTTGTTTTGTTTTTTTTCCTTTCAAGTTTATTTGAAGGCTGAGGTAAGACAGTGGAATATTTGAATAAACAGACACTTGAAATATGGAGGAAAATGAAAAGATCTAAAAATCCACATTTGAATGGTCCCTTCAATTAATAATTACTAGAATATAACTACTTCGTTGACTTTAATGAAGATATTTTAATTTGATATGGGCTTGACTTCTCGATTTTGATGTGTGTGCCTATTTCACTAATGTGGTAATATTCAAAAGATACCAAGCAAGTTTATTTGTATTTATATATCTATATATAATTAAATATTTACTTATATATTTATACTTTATATATATAATTTATATATTTTTATAATTTACTATTACTTATATATTTATATATATAATTTACTTATTTAAATTTGTATATATATGTAATTTATCATTTCATTTCTCACAACTACCATTTGACCATCTGCCTTCTAAGTATGCTAGCACAAAGAAAAATAAAATCCTGGAGATGTATACAATCAGCATTAAACGAAATATGCTTTCTTTTTTTCCTTTCCATGCAGTCATACTCTGCTTTACTCTCCTCCTATTTTTTAATACTCTGGATACCATGGGAATAAAAACAATCATAGACCATGCAGTCAGCAAGTACAGAACACTAAACAAAACATTTAAGATTATGATTATAAGGTTTGGGTCAGAAATATTCTTCCCTTGTGGCTTTTACTATCTCCTAACATTCCTACGATATAGTTCACTATAAAGTTCATCTACCCAGATTTTCATCTAAACTCAACAGCTCAAACATCAATGGCAAAACAAAAATAAAACTACCACAGTCTTTTGAATCACCATCAAACCATTTCTTTTAATGCTGCTGATTATGGCAGTAGAAATAGTTTCCCCTAAAAGGATTACCATACACCTGAAGATAGATCACTGTACCCAAAGATTTGCAGAAGTTGTCCATTTTTTGTTTCTACTCTCACTGTACCTTCTTCATCACATGCATCCACACACCACCCTCTCTGTACCTTCCTATAATGCTAATGCCATCAGCATCCTCTTGAAGACTGAGGCTCTAACCTCCTTTGTTTTTTCTCTCATAAACTCTATCTGCATTCCATTTTTATCCTTCCTGCTGAAGCTCCCATTATCGCTCTCATCTGAACTATAGTAACAACTATGCCGTTTGTCTTTACATTTCTAATTTCTCCCCTTCTGATTCATCCTGTGTTCCGCTGTCACCAGTTATATCCTTAAAACAATGGCTTATAGATCCCTTTTCAAAATTTTTACATGGTTTTCCACTAAATACAAAATAAAATACAATTTTCTTAACCTGGAATTCAAAGCCTTCTACAACATGGACTCAATTTTCTTAACAACTATTTGCTACTAGACACACAATGGACACACACACACACACCATACTCTTGCCATTCCTTCAGTCTACACTTTACTGTGTGGCTTTCATTAAGCTATTATCTCAACTAGAAAAGTTCCTCTCCCTCCTAATCCCTCTCCCTTCCTCAATATTCGGTTCAAATGCTTATTCTCATATCCATTAGTTCAAACAAATCTTTTTCTTGCATTTCCATTATACTTTATTTGTTCTTCTATTTGATACTGAGCATAATTTTTCCTATAGTGTATATGGGTACATGCGTATACATTATATATGGGTTTTTGAGTTTCTTAAAAGTTGGGGACTATGCCATAGTAATCTTGATCATTTGGGGTTCAAAAAATAGTGTTTATCAATTTCTATTTCAGGATAGTTATCAGATGATGATATTTTCCAAATAAGGAAGATGAGAGAAGAACTTTAATTTGTTGATATTTTGGCTAGTGGACTTAAAAAATACAAACTGGAGTACAGAGGAGGGCAGAGGTTAGATTAATGTAACTGTGGAAATACTTAGAAAATAGAAAAAAAAGAGGTCTCTAATTATCTGACTTTTTATGAAATTTTTTTCAATAAAATATAACTGAGTCCAGCTATTATTCCTTTCCATGTAAGACAGAAAAAAATATGTCTATTTACTTTAATCTGCACCAGAGTCTCCTGACTACTTCTGCTTCTCCAACAATGTTGCCAGTGAAGAGCATGTCACAATTAAGGATAGAATGGCTCTAAAACCTCAAGCTGAGGATGAATAGTCAACAAACACATGAAGTCTTCTTATTATACTTCTACTTATAGAAGTTAGTTATGAAAAAATAATATTTCTGGGGTGTCTGGGTGGCTCAGTCGGTTAAGCATTCAACTCTTGATTTCAGCTCAGGTCATGATCTCGGGGTTGTGAGATTCTCTCCCTCTGTCTCTCTCTCTCAAAAAATTTTTTAAAAGAAAAATGATTATTTCTTCAATTTCTTAAATTATGTGTCTTTAGTTATTTAAGGGTTCTTAATAGATTAAACCAGGGTTGACTTCCAGAATATTTGAATACTAGTCATTCTTCCATTCACAGCCAAAAATCCAATTTCCATAAATCTTTTCATGTTTAACCCCTCTGCATCAAGGCATAAAGTTTATTGAACTTAACTAAAAATATAGTTTTCTAGAATCAGAAAGTTAGATAATGATTAATTCACCAATTTTAGAGAATTTGGTGTTTATTCAAAACATATGTTTCTTGACTGTGATTAATAGGGACAATTTTATTCATTTAAAAAATGGAAATCATACAGTCACTAGAAGAACAGGGAAAACTCTATGCATTATTACCACACAATGAATCATCATAGCACATCCAGCCTTAAAACAGCTTTGGAATTTTAAGAATCTAGGTTACTTGGTTGGTATCAATGACCAAATTCACTTTTATCTGTTACTGTAACTCAGAATCTAAGTGTTCTTGCTATTGTGTCTAATGTAGGTCCCATATTTTGGAGAATATATTTTCTGGATTTTTATTTTTCAGTAGGGGTTTGGGGGGGGTGGCTGCAATTTGGCTCAAAATCAGTCTCTTATGGAGCTGCAGTTGAATGCACAGGCCCTTCACCCATGTAGAGAAAACTAGCCATTTTGCTGTTGGGAGGTATTTTGTCACTTAACAGCCTACTGTAGAAGTAAATAAGAAAGTAAATTTTTCATGTCTTTTTTCTCTTTTAAGTATTTCACTGAGACCTACAAACCATTATACTGTAAATATATCCTTTGGCACATAACCAATATATTTCTTCTCTATCTCTAACTCCAGTAACTTCTGTCTTTGTTGAGAGGACAGCATGTTACGAGTGCCTTCTGGGGTCTACAATTTATCGGTATGACATTTTGTGGTACAGAAAATTGTCTACGGGCCTTTCTTGCCCTGATTTAGAGGAAAATAAGGGCTGTATACAACGTGAATTTTAACACCTGTTATTATGAAGGAAATAGAAATGAACACAAAAGCCTGTAATTTTTTTTAAATGAGAAACTGAATTTATCTCAAAGTAGAATAAGGGAGTTAGAGTTATCAACTCAACATTTAAAAAGCAATGAAAAGGCAATGATAATCTAAGACAACATTTGTACTGTTGCTTTATCAATTTTTAGCTTTGGAAGGGAACTGTTGGCGAGAGCACTGGATTCTGTAAAATGAAACAATACCTCCCTAAAAGGGCTGTTGAAAGGATTCATTGAGATTACATTTCTAAAGCATATATCCTGACACAAGGAAAACATAATAAATAGCAGCTGAGAGATGTAGTAGCAACAGTATCAGAAGATCAGGACACCAGTGTCATTTTCATCACCTACTATTGGCCTTGAGCATGTCACTTAACATGTCTGATCCTCGGAATCTTCATAGACAAAAATAAATTATAACCCTTACTGTACAGACCTCCCCCACATTGTTGTGAAATCAAACAAGGAAATTATGCAGAAGTATCTTGAAAAATATAACTAGTTGTAGAAATACGTCCTTATCTACATCTAATAGTTCAATATCACAACCAGTAAAGAAATCATTTCTAATGCATCTCTGGGATATCATCATTCAGATCATGCTTGCATATCAGAGCAAGTAGTAACTCACTACCTGTAGTTCCAGCCAGCTCATGGCAAGCAAGGATGCACCCATAGACACTGAAGCATTTGTAATTTCCTTATCCCTCTTCCTACTGATATTCCTTGTTGTCAGTGGTCCATGACCTACCTTAGTGGGTAATCAGTGGTAGCCAGAGTTAGAAAACAAGGGCATGGGACACTCTGGAAAACAGAATGGAGGTTCCTCAAAAAGCTAAAAATAGAGCTTCCCTATGACCCAGCAATCGCACTACTAGGTATTTATCCAAAGGATAGAAACATAGTGATTCGAAGGGGCACGTGCACCCAAATATTTATAGCAGCAATGTCCACAATAGTCAAAATATGGAAAGAGCCCAGATGTCCATCGACAGATGAATGGATTAAGAAGATGTGGCATAGTTCATTCCCCCTTCTGTTTATGTTCCCTAAATGAGTGAAACCATATGACAATTGTCTTTCTCTGCTTGACTTATTTCACTTAGCATGAGAGACTGTGGACTCTGGGAAACAAACTGAGGGCTTCAGAGGGGAGGGGGGTGGGGGATTGGGATAGGCCAGTAATGGGTATTAAGGAGGGCACATATTGCATGGTGCACTGGGTGTTATAGGCAAATAATGAATCATGGAACACTACATCAAAAACTGGGGATGTACTGTATGGTGACTAATATAACAAAGTAAAAATTACAAAAAAAATGATGTGGCATATATATATATATATATATATATATATATATACACACACACAATGGAATATTATTCAGCTATCAAAAAATGAAATCTTGCCATTTGCAATGACGTGCATGGAACTAGAGGGTACTATGCTAAGTGAAATAAGCCAGTCAGAGAAAGACAAATACCATAAGATTTCACTCCTATGTGAAATTTAAGAAACAAAACAGATGAAAATAGGGAAGGGAAGGAAAAATAAAATAAGACAAAATCAGAGAGGGAGACAAACTATAAGAAACTCTTACCTATAGGAAACAAACTGAGAGTTGCTGGAGGGGAGGTGGATGGGGAGATGGGGAAACTGGCTGATGGGCATTAAGGAGGGCACTTGATATAATAAGCACTAGGGGTTACATGCAACTGATGAATCACTAAACTCTACCTCTGAAACTAATAATACACTATATGTTAAGTAATTGATTTTAAATAAAATTTTAAAAAGAAAACAAGGGCATGGGGATGCATCCCGTCTTTCATTCTTCTCATTAGAGCCCAGTCATAGACAACCAAGAGTTGACTACATACATAAATTCAAGATAAAGTACAGGACAGTTGAAAGAAGAGAAATCTGTGAGCAGTTACTGTCTTCCAAGTCTTTTCTTGACATTACAGACAATATTAGGGGGAGTTTGTTTTATTAAGGAAATGACTGGTGTTCATTAAAATGTATTTATTTGGTTATCACATTCTATCTGGCCATAATGAAAATAATTTGCTTTCTCTTTCAGGCATGTGCAACTTTGTTAAAGTTATATATACACAAAGCATAGTATAAAATCAGTTAATCAAATAGATTATGAAGCCATAGAGAGAGGGAAAGGAAGAAGAGGTAACAGTTGCAAATGCTTTTAGGTTCTGCTAATATCAATGGATCTCTCAAAATTAGTTAAAACATTAGGAAACGGAGAAATTAGACCAACTCCCCATTTTCTTTGAAGCTTAATTGGCATGTTGATCTGTGAATTGGGCTGCAGGTTTAGAAAGGAGCCATGCACTGATGAGAACTGTTATAGTGGAATAACTCCTCTTCTATGATCCATTATGGGGCTGCTTATGCATAAAAGTAAGTGCTGCTCTTCACCTTAAACATAAATAGTTACACTCTAACTGTAAGGTAGGAGGAATACATAACAGTATGTTGCTTTTGTGTTATTAAACAGTCACTTAAGTGTTATACTATTTACATAATTACATGCTAGATGAGAACATTCATTTTACAAAGTTCCTGCATAAAAAAAAATTGAGTATTTTAAAAAGTGTCAAACATTTTAAAATAATGCCCTACCAGGTAGAACGGAAAACAGCAATGAAACCATGTCGAGCCTGATCAGATACTCAAGGCTAAAGATGATGAATGTGACTATGAATTAAAATTTCTACACGACTAAACTTAGACCGATATCTACTTTGATCCAAAAATGGTCCTAGCATGAGGCTGGATGCATGATAGACAATCATGAAAGAATCTAAGGTTTTTTTAGACATGAACATAAAAGGAGTTCAATGCTAACTTCTCAGTATTAAATATATCTGTCTTATTATTCAGACTCAAGCAAGGTATTAATAGAATCCACAACTGAACTAAAAGTGAGACAAATTGAGAGTTTTAATTGATGCTGAAGCTCGGAAGAGTTGACCAGAGTTTTGAGAGAAACTTTTAAAATTGTCATCATCAAGTAAAGGTGATATGTTCTGACCTGAGAAAACCCCTATCTGACCTCTAGTAAAGCCTATCCCCACATAGAACCTTGCTTTAAAAATCACATTTACAAGAACTGAAATGTGGTTGATGAATAAAACATTTTAGAATACAGAAAATTAGAACCAACCTATCTCTGAATTTCAGCTGACCTGGTTGGTAAGTAAAAGCCCCAGATTAAAACACAAAAATATAACTGTCAATATAAAATAGTATGTATTTTAACAACAAAGTTATTTTAAAAGGAAATGAATGAAAACAGGAAGCTCAATAGTCAAATTCACTGAAATTATACTAGTTTTCTATTTCAACAAGTTAGGTATGCTCAGATAATCGATTTACTTCAAAACTGCCTATAAGAAAACCAAGTTGGATCTGGCAAACCTAATGCTACTCTCTATTTTTCAAATCTGAAATGTATACTTTTTTCCATCTGCAGCAGGGGGCCTGGGTGGTGTACTGCCACATATACTAGATGCAAACACATGATAGAATCTTACATACGAAGGAGGCCTGAGAGTTCCTTATTGTGGCCTGAGGAATAGTTCGGCAGACTACAGGAGATCACATTATCCAAGAAAGGTGACTGCAGGATCTTGGTTATCATTCCAGCATTCTCCTACTCCAGCCCTCAGTCAGAGCTCATTGCTGGACCTGACCATGGGCCTATTTTTCGTCACTGGAAAAGTCCAAGGACAGGCAAAAGACAATAGAGCTAAGAGATTTAAAAATAAATGACCAAGCATTCTATTCTCTCTGCATTCCACCTAAATTAATAAGATAATATTTCAATTTCAGTGTCAAAAATTAATAGAGAAGCTTTTATCTCTATCAGAAGCATGAAAAAGTTGTCTTTAGATTTTTTAGATTCATATTCTTAATGCTCATTTGTCCTTGGTCAACTGTATACCAGGGTTGGCTGCATATTAGTTGGGAGGAATGGAATACTGAAATCACTAGAATGAGGGCTTAAAGTGATATAACTTTTACAGAAAGACAGCCAAATCAATCATTTATGCGCAGGAGGAAAGTTCCATGTTAGCAAGATACTACATTGTATTGCGTTTATAAACACCTCATCTTTCCCCCCCAAAGTTTATACACACATATACATATACACTTATTGTTGGAAGAAAAGGAGGAAGGATAAGTCACTTACTTTTTGGAACAAAACAAATAATCAATTAAAAAAATTAAGTATGTGTACTATTTTATGGAATTCTTATCTTGCGGGGTGGGGAATAGCATATTTGTAATCCAAGAGGGATCGAAGACACTGGAAAACTAAATTCAAAGGCAGGCAAGATAGTGAAAGAACTGGGATTAGAATTTGAATCTTGTAAGTGTAACCAAGTTTCCTTTATACTAGATTAGGTCCTCTTCAGAAAGTATTATTTCAAGTTGATAGGACAGTATTTTTAAGTTATAACTCTTTACTTAAATAAAGTGATGCCCTCTAGTGGCTCTCTTTAAAATAGCATTAAATTGAATTTACAAGGTCATCTTTACTGTAAAGATGGATACTACACAGTGAACACTAAAAATTGATCTCACTGTCAGGGTACAGTAGGAAAAGGATTACTGAATGACAAGAATCTAATGCACCACTGCATTTAAAGAAGGGAAGCACTTTAGTATCAAAGTCTAAGTCTTTGCCCTGATCTACAGTTGTCACTAAGACATACTATGTCTGTTCCTGCCATGAAATTCTAGAAATAACTATTTGGATTGATTGGATAAGTAAAAGACACTAGACTTTTATTCAAAAATCCATTGCCATGCTTTTTTATCATCCAATCTTCAATTTTCAGTGCTCACCAGTTCTCCTTTCTCTTGTTGATAACAAACCTAATATTCTCTTTTTAGTCCTTTCCTCTTCTTCATGGAACATTTGATCATATTAACAATTCCTTCCTTTTATAAACTCTCACCCTGTAAACTCCTTAGCATTTTCTCCCACCTCTCCTCTTTCACACTAGAACCAAACTCCCTGATTTTTCCTCTCCATACCTGAAGTACTTCCATCTCCAAATATCCAAATTCTATATTCACTCAGGACCTATTCTAATGCCATCTTCTTCATGAGGTTTTCATTGCCCCTCTTAGTACTTTCTCTGTTCATTGAATCTTTCATAGCATTCTACACATGACTCTTTTAGTATATTTATTACAATTTTCTGTGAACAGGCACTTGACCCCAAAAGAGTTTCACATATGACCACCACCACCACCACCACCCTGCCACTAATTGTTTCTGAGTAACCTGGGGTAACAAAATCTAGTCACCGACAATGTGACATCTCCTTGTTGGCCCTCACATATGATTTTCCTTCTTTGTACCACCACTGCTATTCTGTTCTCCACTCAATACCATCTGAATCCTCTTGAGATTCCGTGTCCAGGCACTGCCTGATATTTCATGTCCAACAGAGAGAATTCTTTAAGCCCAATGTTGTATTATACTCAGATATGGAGCCACCAAATTAGTTCTGAGGTTCCAACACCTTACCTAAGGAACACCAAATCTGGTGTCTATATATGGCTTATCTATGAACATGAATACATAGTAGTCTGAGCCAGAGACTAATCTATGTCACATTTGAAACTGCCTTCTCCCACTGGACGACTAAGGCCTCATTACTAGGTTAGTCTCTTTTCCTCATAAAATTAGCTCATTTCCAAAAAGCCCCATGGTTCCTATTAAAATAGACTTTGAGAACACCCACCAGTTTGTCAGATAGGGCTGTATGTACTTACAGTGTAGACTCAAACTGGATTTTGCTCATCTATCCCCATTCCACCTGTTCTAATTCCTAATTAAACTGTGGTCAATTTGAAGAGCTGTCTCTATATTTATTTCATTATTTCTCAAATCAAACTTAGCATAGAGCTTCACACACACACAGTAGTAACTAAATAAAAACCTGGAGAATTAATGATAGAATACAACACCAAATTACATTTTTATCTATTTCTCATAAATTAATATATCCCTTCCATGTTTAAATAGCTGTTTGTAATTATAAGTTTTTTTTGTGTGTAAATGATATGTAGAGCCTACAAATAAACTTTAGACTAATAGTATTTCCCCAAATTTATCACAGAATATGTTACTACTGTTATATGGGAAATATCATACTCTATTACTGATTCTGATTAAAATCAGAGTACATTTAAAGGGAAATGGGGAGCCAGGGGTTTTGCTTTCCCACCTTTCATTCTATTTTAAGTAAGTGGAAAGTTTAAATTTATGTAAATAAATGCATATAAGATATTTGCATGGAGGTAAATCTTTGTTTCCTATGCTTTGCAGCCTATATTTTTAGGTTCTGTCATGTAGAAATAGAGCTGCAAACGGTATATTCTCAAAGAGTTTTGCTTTAGGGTGAGATTTTTCTTGGTTCCACAGAAGGGTAACATTCTCCTGATGGATGTTTCCATATTAAATATCATTCACTAATGTCATAACAAACTACTCACAAAATCAAAGCTTGGGGAACAAATACAAGAAACAATGAAGAAATCAAGAAATAAATGTTTATGAGCTAAGGTTACTGGATTCCTTTCTCTATCAAACAAAATTTACAGTGGGGAAATCTGGTGTCTTCTGCGCAAGACACCCAACTTAAGAGACTTTTTCGTCTTATAGCTAGAAGTTCTCTTCATCACAAACTGAAAACACAGTAAAGACAATCAAAATAATCTTCATTATAATTAGTGGAAATACACTATGCATTTCATTACTCCCATTTAGACACCCAATAATTGATCATTACAGCCAACAGTATCTCTAGTTGGGAATCACCATTATATTAACATTTTCATCCTACATCTTAAAATTAGCAGTAAATCAAGTTATTTTTGTAGGTATGGCAGAGTCTGCTAGATATTTCCCAATATCTACTTTCTCTTGCTTTCTTAGTTGTATCCTAATTTTATTTCAAGGTATTTGCTACTGGCATAAAAAATATTTTTCACCTCTTGGGAGCTAGGTGGCCATATTTCATTCTATTTCTGTATGCTAAATTTATCGCAGTTCAAAATTATATTTTTCAAAACATTCAGACTTTTTATTCTTGACTATTTGGATAAAATGCTGTTCAGCATCCTGGCCTCTTACAGTTTCTGATCTAAGTTTCCAAAACATCCCTGGTATGGGGGCACTGGAGCCAGAAAATTTTAAAATCAGTTTCATATTTTGATTTGTATCTAATGTAGTCTGGTTCTTTACTTTTCTGTTTCATTTTTTTTCTTTGTGATAATTTTGAACTTTAATATTTCCTCATAGGAAGGCCTCAGTTAGAATAGTAATCCAAGAATACGTCCCAAGAGATCAATTCTTATGTGGGGGTGGGCAGGAAGAGGGTTTCTTTTTTTTCCCCCAGCTCTACTGAGATATAACTGACATGTAAATTAAAGGTGTACAGGGTGATGAGTTATATATATTGCAAACTAATTACCACAATAAGGTTAGTTAGCATATTCATTACTCAGTTACCCTTTCTCTTTGTGGTGAAAATCTTTACTATCTACTACCTTAACAACTCTGAAGTATATATAACAGTATTATAATCACCATGTTGTAATTAAATCCCCAGAACTTACTCATCTTATAACTGGAATTTTTTACCCTTTGACCACATTCACCCATTTCCCCCATGTCCCCACCCCTGGCCACCAATCTACTCTGTTTGTATATCTCGGGGTTTTTTTAGATCCCACATACGAGTGAGATCACACAGTATATTTGTCTTTGTCTAACTTATATCACATAGCATAATGTTCTCAAATTTCATCCATGTTGTCACAAATGGCAGGATTTGCTTTTGTGTGGTTGAATATTATTTTTTATATACGTATGTATTTCACATTTTCTTTATCCTGTCATCTGCTGGCAGACAATTTTCCATGTCTTGACTATTATAAATAATGCTGCAATGAACATGGGAGTGAGACATTTCTTTGGATAGTTATTTCCTTTCCTTCAGATATTTGCCCAGAAGTGGGATTGCTGGATCATATGATAATTCCATTTTTAATTTTTTGAGGAACCTCCATACTATTTTCCATAGTGGCTATACCAATTTACACCCCTATAAACAGTATGCAAATGTTTCCTCTTCTCTGCATCCTGAACAGCAGGTTATTTCTTACCTTTTTTGTATTAGCCATTCCAACAGGTGTGAAATGATACCTCGTTTTGGGTTTTATTCATTTCCCTGGTGATTATTTATGCTGAGCACCCTTTTCGGTACCTATTGGCCATTTGCACATCTTGTTTGGCAAAATGCCTATTTGGGTCCTTTGCCCATTCATAATAGGATTATTTGTGTTTTTGTTATTGAGTTGCATGAGTTCCTTATATATTTTTATACTAATCCCTTATCAGATATGAGTTGCAAACATTTTCTCCCATTCCTCAGGTTGTCTTTTCATTGTGTTAATTATTGCTTTTGCTGTGCAGAAGCTTTGTAGTTTGATACGGTACCACTTATTAATTTTTGCTTCTGTAGCTTGTGCTTTTGGTGTCATATCCAAAAAATCATTGCCAAGACTGCTATCAAGGAGTTTTTCCCCTATGTTTTCTTCTGGAATTTCATGGCTCAACTCTTATGTTAAGTCTTTATCCACCTCAGGATAACTTCGTGAGTGGTATAAGCTAAGGGTCCAAGTTCATTTTTCTGCATGTGGCTATCCAATTATCCTAACAGCACTTGTTGAAGAGATGATCCTTCCTCAATTGAGTATTCTGGTTCCTTTGTCAAATATTAGTTGACTATATATGCAGGGGTTTATTTCTCAGCTCTCGATTCTGTTCTATTGGTCTATGTGTCTGTTTTTATTCTAATACCATACTGTTTTGATTACTATAGCTTTATAGTATAGTTTGGTATGAGGACATATAATACCTCCAGCTTTGTTCTTTCTCAAATTTTCTTTGGCTATTCAGAGTCATTTGTGGTTGCACACGAAATTTAGGATTTTTTTTTAAATTTCAAAACTACCATTGGAATTTTTATGGGGATTGTTTTGAATTTAAAGATGGCATTGGGTAGTATGGACATGTTAATAATAGTAATTTCTCAGATCCATGAACACAAGATACCTTTCCATTTATTTGTGTCTTCTTTAATTTTCTTCATCAGTCTTATGTTTTTCAGTCCACAGAACTTTCACCTTCTTGGTTAAATTTACTCCTAAGTATTTTATCGTTTTTGATACTATTGTGAATGGCATTTATTTCTTTTTCAGATAGTTTGTTGTTAGTGTACAGAAATGCAATTGAATTTTGTATATAGATTTCATATCCTGCAACTTTATTGTGAATGTATTAGTTCTACCAGTTTTTTGGTGGTGTCTTTAGGGTTTGCTGTATATAGGATCATGTCATCTGCAAACAAAGATAATTTTACTTCTTCCTTTATTGTTTGGATGCCTTTTATTTCTTTTTCTTGCCTGATTTATCTGGGTAGGACTTCTTTTTTTTTTTTTTTTAAAGATTTTATTTATTTATTTGACAGAGATAGAGACAGCCAGCGAGAGAGGGAACACAAGCAGGGGGAGTGGGAGAGGAAGAAGCAGGCTCATAGCTGAAGAGCCTGATGTGGGGCTCGATCCCAGAACGCCGGGATCACGCCCTGAGCCAAAGGCAGGCGCTTAACCGCTGTGCCACCCAGGCGCCCCCTGGGTAGGACTTCTAGTACTATGCTGAAGAGAAGTAATGAGAGTGGGCACCCTTGTGTTGCTCCTGTTTCTGAAGGAAGAGCTTTGAAAGTTTCCCCATTGAATATGATTTTAGCTGTGGGCTTATAATATATGGTCTTTATTATGTTGAGGGACATTCACTCTATACCCAATTTGTTGAGATTTGTTTTATCATGAAAGGATATTGCATTTTGTTAAATGCTTTTTCTGCCTCTATTGAGATGATCACATGATTTTTATCCTTCATTCTATTAGTGTGATATATCACATTTATTAATTTGCATGTGTTGAACCAACCATTCTTGCATACCAGGTATGAATCTCATTTGATTGTGATATATGATCCTTAAAATGTTCTGTAGTATTTTGTTGAGAATTTTTACATCTATATTCATCAGGGATACTGGAGTAGTTTCTTTTTCTTGTAGTTTCCTTTTCAGGCCTTGATATCAGTATAATGCAGGCCTCATAAAATGAGTTTGGGAGTGCTCCCTCCTCTTCCATTTTTTGGAATAACTTAAGAAGGACTGGGAATAATTCTTCTATAAACATTTGGTAGAATTCGCCAGCAAATTCATCAGATCCTGGGCTGTTCTTTGTTGGGAGATTTTTGATTACTGATTCAATCTCCTTATTTGTTATTGGTCTATTTCGATTTTTATTTCTTCATGATTCAGTATTGGTAGTTTTGTTTCTACGAATTAATGCATTTCTTCTAGTTTATCCAATTTGCTGGCATATAATTGTTCATACTAGTTTCTTATGATGCTTTGTATTTCTGTGGTTGTAATGTCTTCTTTTTCATTTATATTTTCATTTATACTTTTACTTCCACACACATTTTATTAATGTTACAATTTATATTTTATATTGGGTATCTAATAATACATTCTTATAGTTATTTTATAATTATTTTTAATGCATTTGTTTTTTAACTTTTAAACTAGAGTTATAAGTGATCTACATCCACCATTACAATTTTAGAGAATATGAATCTGACTATATATTTACCTTTATCACTGAGTTTTATACAGTCAAATGTGTATGTAGGCAGGGCTACAGGCTGTACTCCTTAATTGCTCCTGGTCAAGTGTGGTCTCAGGCTTGTGCTCCCTGACCAGATGGTGCCACTGGCTAGACTCCATATTCAAGTGCGGCTGCAGACTAGGCCCTGAAGGTGGGCAAGACTATATACACTGGGCTTTGCAATTTTATAGGCTGTTGGTTGTACTCTGTTTTGGGGTGAGGTCACTGGTTAGGGAGCTCTGGCCAGGTGGTTTCCAACTGTACCTTGCAGAGTGGAGCTGGAGGCTAGCCTCTGTGATTGGGCTGGGTTGCTATCCAGGCTCCTTGGTTAGGTGGGGCTGCAGGCTATGCCCCTCAGTTAGGCAGGATCACTCACTGGGCTTCCTGCCTGGGCCTGGCCACAGATGTGTTTAGCAATTGAGCAGGGCCATAGGCTGGGCTCTGCTGCTAGGTGTGTTTGCAGGCTGTACTCCATGGCTAGCAAACTATAGACTGAGCTCTAAGGCTGCTCAGTTTCACTGTTCTGGCTCCCTGGTTACACAAGGCCAGAGGCTATGCTCATCAGCTGGGCAGGGCTGCTGGCTTGGCTCTCTGCCCAGGTGGACTATGGCATGTTCTCCACAGCTGCCAGTCATCTATGGCCAGTTTTCTCAGAGGAACAAGACTGAAGGCTATGCTCAGCAATTGGGCAGGACTACAAATTTGCTCCCCTGTCAGGCAAGGCTATAAAATGGGTTCCATAACTAGTATAGCCTATTTGCTGGGGATCCAAATCAGGCAGAATTGCCAGGTGAGCTCCCTAGCTAGCCAGGGCTACCAGCTTGGCTCTGCAGATGGTCAGAGCGGATGACTGAGATCTCTGCTTGGGTGCCACTGCAAACAGAAATGCAGTTCACCAAGATCTGACTGCTGTTTGCTGTAATGAGCACCCCACTTCTCTGTTTCTAAATGATACTCAATGGTCAAGCTTGGCAGATTCCCCCAGCGATCCTCATGAGATGACATCTGAGTGGGCCTCCTAGTAAGCGTAATGCAGTGCTGAGAAAGTTTTTATCTCTACCTTGGGCTCTCTTTTTCCCATTAGAGAAGCCACAGGCCCAGGGGGCACTCTTGGTTCAATGCTATGTTGAGCTGGAGGAGGAGCAATGTGGTCAAGATGAAGATAATCCTCTTAACCTTCTTAACACGGTCCTTCTCAGTCCCCGTAGTCTAAGGGGGTGTTTCAGCCTCATCCCTGTTCCGGGATTTTCACAGTGGTGTCATGTCTATGGGTAGTTACTAACTGATCATCTTGTGAGGGGAGCTGAAGTCAGGAATAACCTATGTCACTATCTTAATGATGTCCCATGTCAGTATAGTATTTTATAAAAACAGCAATGAAAACCATAAACTAAGTCATGACGATAAAAAGCATTTGGTTGAGTCTAAAGTGGGGGAAAAATGGGGCAAATATCACATTTACCAAGAAGGCAGAACATGAAGTAAGGGGAGCAACTGTCCTAGAGTCACAGACAGAAAGTTAGAGATGGTGTTACAAACAAAAAACTGAAACTCAGAAAATTAAGTACCTGGCCCCACATTGTTGACCTATTTAGGGTGCTCTCACTACTCTGTAGTGCTGCCTTCGATAAATATGAAGTGGAGAAGCTGTTGGAACACAGGTCTAACACCTGATTTCAATACAAATACTACAGAAGACAATTAGGGAATCACTGAGGTGCCAAGGCAAAATACCCAGAAAGAAACACAGTTTGCCATTGGACGGAAATCACTCCTCTTTCCTGACTTCCTATAAAAGTTAAGCCTTCTACTGCCATCCCCATGAGGAAGTGGCAGACTGCTGAAGTGAAAAGTTTTGAACTCTCAACACTCATAAAAGGAAGAAGAAAAATATGATTAGTCCGCATCTGAGACATAGGTATAATCACTTTTTCACAAGGGGTGATATCACTGCACTGCAAGGACGGTTCAGACTGTTTCTCATTCTGTGTTCTTGCCTTCATCCTGATGGTCATGAGTGGGCTTAGAGTTTATCTATATAACCCACCTCTGCCCACAGGTAGGTCCCAAGAAGGGAGTTAATGGTGTAATCAGAAGAAGGACATGCCAATGGGAAGAAACAGGTAAGCCCTGAGAAGAAGTAGAATTGCGGACAGAAAATAACTGTTTAAAAACAAATATTAGATAGGATCACAAAATGTGGAAACACAGTATTTCTGAGTTCCCCTTCAGCAACATATATACTAATTTTTAAAGCAGGGACAGACCTGCTTTAAATCAATCATAAGAGGGGCACGTGGGTGGCTCAGTCATTAAGCGTCTGTCTTTGGCTCAGGGCGTGATCTCAGAGTCCTGGGATCAAGCCCCACATCAGGTTCCTCCGCTGGGAGCCTGCTTCTTCCTTTCCCACTCCCCCCGCCTGTGTTTCCTCTCTCGTTGGCTGTCTCTCTCTCTGTCAAATAAATAAATAAAATCTTAAAAAAAAAATCAATCATAAGAGATTCAGAGATGGTTTGGGACATCAAATTAGATAAATTTGCAGTGAGAGAGGAAAAAGAAGCAAAGGCCATAGCTATTTAGAACCCAAATAAACAAATAAGATATCATAAGCCCATTAAATAATGGCTTGTCTTTGTATAACCTTAGAATAATACATTTAATTTGGGGAGTCTCAGTGTAACAAAATGTAGATTAAATGAAAAGATTCACAGGAGAGCTGAAAAAGTATTTAAAGAAGTAGAGGTATTGATTTATACTACTGATTTACAGGTTAAATACACTAAGGATATAGACCTCAACTAAATAATAATTTACCCTGCTCCTGAATAACGGGCCAGAAATATTTTAAGAGTATGTAACCAAGAAAAAAAGAAAAGTGATTTAGCTGGCAATTAGGAGAACAAATCGGTAAATACAACTGGACTACTCATTTTAGTTTGGGCAAGTTAATTTGATATGTGCTCTAACTGGAGACCTTCCTTCCTCCTGGCTGGGTCAATGCTTAATCACTGTAGACGCAGTACTATGTGCTCTGCTCTGACAAAATTGCTCCATCTACCCAAAATCTTTTTCTGCACTAGGATTTCTTTTCATCTTGCTTTACCAGAAATTGAAATCATTGCAATATGTGAAGCCCTTGCCTAAGGCCTTATCTCTAAAAAATTCCTCTGATATCATATATGTGTTATTTAGAAGGAAGAAAGCATCCTGGGATCTGTTTAGAACATTAGCCCTAGTTTATTCATAAAGATTTTTAATTTTCATCTTAGAAAAGACAGTAACATAGCTCCCAGGGGAAAAGTCCTGAGGAAATTAATTTCACTGGAAATATGACTTATGCTTAGCCTTGATAAGCTCTTACCTGGCTGGAGAACATAATTTTGTAGGAATATGCAGGGCAAGCTGAGAAAATAGGTGCTGGTTGAAGAATGGTACTGTTAAGTGGAAGAACTTTTCGTAACTCTCAAATGTTATTTTTTAAGTTAAGAAATTTTAAAATTGGTTAAGAATGACTTTGCTTTTTATGTGCATCAGAACTAACGTGGTACTCTCCAATGTGTGTTCTTAAAACTCTAGGGGCGCCTGGGTAGCGCAGTCGTTAAGCGTCTGCCTTCGGCTCAGGGCGTGATTCCGGCGTTCCGGGATCGAGTCCCACATCAGGCTCCTCCGCTGGGAGCCTGCTTCTTCCTCTCCCGCTCCCCCTGCTTGTGTTCCCTCTCTCGCTGGCTGTCTCTCTGTCACATAAATAAATTAAAAAATCTTAAAAAAAAAAAAATTTAAAAAAAAAAAAAAAACTCTAACTCAGATGCGGGCAATCTACAACCCCTAAACTAAATCCTGGTTTATTGGAATACATCCATGCTCACTTGTTTATGGATTGTCTGTAGCTGCTTTTCCCAAACAACTCTGCTATAAGAACAGTTACATGGTTGCAACAGAGACTGCATGTCTGCAAGGCTAAAATACTCACTATCTGGCCCTTTATAGAAAATGTTCACTATCCCTGCTCTGGTTCTCTGGGATGCTATCATACCTGATCAAAAAGTTTGGGAAATACTTGGTTAAGTAAAGTTAAGGATTTTTCTGTAAGATTTCTTAGAATCTTTAACATACTAATCCCTAAAGGGAGTATTTGATACCTCACAAACTTATTTGAGACCACAATTTTTTTTTTCATGGAATATCTTGAAGGACCTGTTTTCTGCAGAACATGCTTAATGGAATGCTACAGCATTCAGTATTCACTCAGATAAAAGACACACTAATAGAGTATTCACTAAATGTTAAACATTAGAGATCCAAAGATGTGTAAAACACCATCTTTGCTTTCAAAGACCTTGCTGCCTATTGAGGATCCAAATATTAAATGAATAATTACAGTGAAGTTCAGGAAGTGCTAACCTAGGGCATACAAAATAATCAGTACTGGTTCAAAGAAAAGAAAAATCAACTTTGATTAGGGTGGGTAGAGGTTAGAAATCAGAAAGAAGGTACAGAGAAGATTCCTGAACCATGTTTTGAATGATGCATAAAAATTTTCCTTGCAGAAAGTGTAGAGAATATTATCACAGACAGAGAGACTAATATCTCTATAAAATAGAATTTTGGTTTTGGAAACTACAAGGAATTTGTCTTTGCGAGGTCAAGAAGATCTGTGGTTAAAGTAAGAGGCAAAATTCATGTCCCCAATCTTGAATGACATATTAGGATCTATGAGAAACAGGACTAGCAGTCAGATTAGAGGGACTACATATCATCTGTAATGGCACCACACAAAATAATGAAGCAATCAGCAATACTTCTGTTTCCCACAAGAACAAGAGTTTGAAAAATAAAATGTAACATGAAATTCAGAAAAAAAACAGGGAAAGTTTTAAGTGATAGTTTACATTGTAATGTCCTTTGTGTGGCAATTTTCAGCTTCTCTTTTGGATAATGAATGGAAAAACCTGTTGAAAGTATGGCTGCACCAGGAAGAGAGGTAATTTTGACTTTAGAAAAGAAAGATCAGTTTCATGGGGGGAGGTTTTCCCAATCTCCCTGACAAACTACAGATTTCCACAATGTTAGCCTGAATGCAGTTGGAAGCCCAACCAATAAAAACGCCTGGCACAAAGACTGGCATGACATTCAAAACTAGAGATAAACAAATAAAATAAAAAAGATGCTTTGGAAGCCATGTATAAGCTAAAGACCCATAGACTCCTGGTAAACGGTTGTTAGTGTACTTGGCATTTTATGTTTCAGGATGATGACAAGGACTCTGTTAAAGGCTGCTATGGGTAAGATCTAGAAACATTACCAGATATACTTTCTGTTCACAATTTTCAAACTCTGCCTTAATTTTTGAAGTATTTCCTCTCCTCTTTCATTAATTTTTTCCCTGGTAAATTCCCAACTATTTCTAACTGATCCCTAAGGCAACTATTCCTTAGTTTTTCCAATACTGTTCCCTTTACTCAGCCTGTAATAGTAACTGCACTTAGATAACAGAGGCTCTCTGCTGTAAGACCTCTTAATCTTCTTCTCTTTTTACCAAAAAAGTCTTTAGACTTTTATCAATTATCTATTCTTCCCCTTTTGTCTTAAGATAAATGAGGTTATTCCTTTCTAAGCTGGACTTTCAGTCTGTTATTTTGACCTCATTTGACTTCCAGAACTTGCCTCACAAATTCTCTCTTTTCATCAGCTTCACTCAGCTTCTTCCCTGTTGGCTTCTTTCTTCATCTATATATATGCTAAAGGTTCTCCAATTCTAAATAAATTGTTTCTCAACTCTCTCCTTCTACCTTTTTCCTTTTCATTCCTGTGAATACTCATAGAAGTAATTCTCCTTCAATTCCACCATCCTTCATTGTTCATTTAACCCCAGTAAACCTTCTATCTACACCACTTCCCTGAAACTTTCTTAAAAATCACAAGTAGTAGCACTGCCAAATCTCAGGACATTGACTCTTTTCCTATCCTGCTTTACTACAAGCATTTGACAATATTAAACTTAGACTCCTTAGTGAGATTCTTGCCTTCTTTGGTTCTAGTGGCCCCAAACCTCTTTCTCCTGTTTCTTTTCTTACTTCTCCTCCCACAGAGTACATCATGTGTATCTTATAACTCTGTATTTTTTCTTTTCTCTTCTGTATACTCTGCTTCTTCAGGCCTTTATTCTCTCACACTAGACTATCATAGCAACACCCAAATTGGACAGAGAGCCCACCACAAAATCAACCCAAGGAGGTGACATCAAGACACATAATAATTAAAACAGCAAACAGTACTGATAAAGAATTTTAAAAGCAGCAAGAAAAAAGAAAACAGTTGCATACAAGTGAAACCCCAAAAGTCTATCAGCAGATTTTTCAGCAGAAACTTCACAGGCCAAAAAGAAAGCGGCATGATATAGTCAAAGTGCTGGGGGGAAAACAAAAAACAAAAAAACCTCCAACCAAGAATAATCTATACAGCATAGTTATTATTCAGAATTGAAGAAGAGAGAGTTTCCCAGTTAACAAACATTAAAGGAATTCATGACCACTAAACCAGCCCTGCAAGAAATGTTAAAGGAGACACTGAGGGGAAAGGAAAGACCATAAGCATGAGTGAGAAAAGTAGAAAGCACAAAAGCACTATGATTATATATAAAAATCAGTCAACTAATTTACAGAATAAAAGGATACAAAGTATAACACCATACGCCAAAAATGTGGGGAGGAAGGAGTAAAAGTTTAATCCTTTTAGAATGGGTTCAAACTTAAGTGACCATTAACTTAATATAGACTGCTATATGCATAAGATAATACATGCAAACCTAATGGTAATCACAAATCAAAAAAAAATGTTATTTGTCATGCAAATAATAAAGAGAAAAGAATCCAAGTATATCACTAAAGAAAGCTATCAAATTGTGAGAGAAGAGAGCAAGAGAAGAAAGAAACAGAGAAGAACTACGAAAATAAACATAAAACAAGTAACAAAATGGCAATAAATACATACCTATCAATAATTATTTTGAATATAAATGGACTAAATGACCCAGTCAAAACATATGAGGTAACAGAACAGATTAAAAAAGCAAGATTCATCTATTGCAGCCTACAAGATACTCATTTCAGGCTTACAGACACTTGCAGATTGAAAGCAAAGGGATGGAAAAGCATTTATCATGCAAATTTAAGTGAAAAGAAAGCCAGGGTAGCATAACTTATATTGGATAAAGTAGATTTTTAAAAAAAGATTGTAACAAGAAATAAAGAAGGACACTATATAATCATAAAGGGAACAATCCAACAAGAAGATAGAACAATTGTAAATATTTATGCACTCAACATGGGAGCACCCAAATACATAAAGCAGCTAATAACAAACATGAAGGAAATAATCAATAATAATTCAAAAATAGTAGGGTACTTTAACACCCCACTTACATCAGTGGATATACCTTCCAAACAGAAAATCAACAAGGAAATAGTGGCTTTGAATGACACTCTGGACCAGACAGATTTAACAGAAATATCCAGAATATTCCATCCTAAAACACCTGAATACACATTCATTTCAAGTGCACATGGAACATTCTCCAGAACAGATCATATATTAGGCCACAAAACAAGTCTCAGTAGATTTAAGACTGAAATCATGCAATGCAACTTTTCTGCCTACAACAGCATGAAACAAGATATCACCCATAAGGAAAAATCTGGAAAGTACACAAATACATGGAGGTTAAATAACATGCTACTAAGCAATAAATGGTCAACTAAGAAATCAAAGAGGAAATTAAAAAATTCATAGAGACAAATAAAAATTAAAACACAATAGTCCAAAACCTTTGGGATGCAGCAAAAGCAGTTCTAAGAGGAAAATAAATGAAATAGAGACTTTAAAAACACTAGAAAAGATTGATGAAACCAAGAGCTGCTTCCTTGAAAAGATAAACAAATTGATAAACCTTTAACCAGGCTCATCAAGAAAAACAGAGAGAAGACTCAAACAAATAATCCCAGAAATGAAAGAGAAGCAAAAACTGACACCATCAAAATACAAAGGATTGTAAAAATGTATATGCCAACAAATTGGACAACCTAGAAGAAATAGATAAATTTCTAGAAACATATAACCTCCCAAAACTGAATCAGGAAGAAATAGAAATTTGAACAGACCAATTACCAGCAATGAAATTGAATCACTAATCAAAAAACTCCCAACAATGCAGGAAAGGCAGTCACAAGAGGGAAGTATATTGAATACAGGCCTACCTCAAGAAGCTAGAAAAGTCACAAATACACAACCTAACCTTATACCTAAAGGAGCTTGAAAAAAACAGCAGATAAAGCCTAAAATGAACAGAAGGGAAACAATTGAGATAACAGCAGAAATAAATATTATAGAAATAAAAAAAAAACATATAACAGATCAATGAAAGTAGGAGCTGGTTCTTTGAAACAATTAACAAAATTGATAAACCCCCTATCCAGACTTATCCCAAAGGAAAGAGAAAAGACCCAAATAAATAAAATCATAAATGAAAGAGGAGAGATCATAATCAACATCGCAGAAATACAAACAATCATAAAAGAGTATTGTGAGCAATTATATGCCAACAAATTAGGCAATCTTGAAGAAATGGATAAATTCCTAGAAACATATAAACTACCAAAACTGAAACAGGAAGAAACAGAAAACCTGAACAGACCCATAATCAGCAAAGAAATGGAATCAGTGATCAAAAACCTCCCAACAAACAAGAGTCCAAGAGCCAGATGGCTTCCCAGAGGAATTCTACCAAATATTTAAAGAATTAATACCTATTCTTCTAAAGCTTTTTCAAAAAATAGGAAGGGAAGGAAAGTTTCAAACTTATTCTATGAGGCAAGCATTACTTTGATTCCAAAGCCAAAGACCCCACTACAAAGGAGAATCACAGACCAATATCCCTGATGAACATGAATGCAAAAATTCTCAACAAGATACTAGGTAATCAAATCCAACAGTACATTAAAAGGATTATTTACCACAATCAAGTGGGATTTATTCCGGGGCTACAGGAGTGGTTCAATACCCACAAATCAATCAACATGATACACCATATTAATAAAAAGAAGGATAGGAATTATATGATCTTCTCAATAGATGCAGAAAAAGCATTTGACAAAATATAGCATCCTTTCTTGATAAAAACCCTCCACCATGTAGGGATAGAGGGAACATACCTAAATATCATAAAGGCTATATAGGAAAGACCCACAACTAATACCATTCTCAAATGGGGAAAAACTGAGAGCTTTTCCCCTACGGTCAGGAATACAACAGGGATGTCCACTCTCACCACTGCTGTTAAACACAGTACTGGAAGTCCTAGCTTCAGCAATGAGACAACAAAAAGAAATAAAAGGCATCCAAATCAGTAAAGAAGAAGTCAAACTTTCACTCTTCACAGACGACATGCTACTCTACGTAAAAAACCCAAAAGACTCCAACAAAAAATGCTAGAACTGATATATAAATTCAGCAAAATCACAGAATATAAAATCAATGTATACATTCATATACACCAAAAATGAAGCAGCAGAAAGAGAAATCAAGGAATTGATCCCATTTACAATTGCACCAAAAATCATAAGATACTTAGGAATAAACCTAACCAAAGAGATAAAAGATCTGTATGCTGAGAGCTATGGAACACTTATGAAAGAAACTGAAGAACACACAAAGAAATGGAAAAACATTCTATGTTCATGGATTGGAAGATCAAATATTGTTAAAATGTCTATGCTACCTAAAGTAATCTACATAGTCAATGCAATCTCAATCAAAATAACACCAGCATTTTTCACAGAGCTATAATAAACAATCCTGAAATTTGTATAGAACCAGAAAAGACCCCAAATAGCCAAAGTAATGTTGAAAAAGAAAGGCAAAGCAGGAGGCATCACAATCCAAGACTTCAATCTCCATTACAAAACTGTAATCATCAAGACAGTATAGTACTGGTAAAAAAAAAAAAAAAAAAAAAAAAACAGACACGTTTACATCAATGGAACAGAACAGAGAACCCAGAAATGGGCCCACAAATATATGGCCAACTAATCTTCAACAAAAGAAGAATGAACATCCAATGGAGGGCAAAAAAAAAAACAAAAAACATCTCTTCAACAAATGGGTTGGGAAAACTGGATAGCCACATGCAAAAGAATGAAACTGGACCACTTTCTTACACCACACACAAAAATAAATTCAAAATAAATTGATGAAAGACTTAAATGTAAGACAGAAAACCATCAAAAATCCTAGGGAAGAACACAGGCAGCAATCTCTTTGACCTCAGCCACAGCAACTTCTTACTAGGTACATCTCCAGAGACAAGGGAAACAAAAGCAAAAACGAAGTATTGAGATCTCATCAAGATAAAAATCTCCTGCACAGCAAAGGAAACAATTAACAAGACTAAAAGGCAATCAATGAAATGGGAGAAGATATTTGCAAATGACATATTGGATAAAGGGCTAGGCTCCAGAATCTATAAAGAACTCATCAAAATCAACACCCAAAAAATAAATAATCCAGTTAAATGGGCAAAAGACATGAACAGACATTTCTCCAAAGAAGACATACAAATGGCTAACAGACACATGAAAAATGCTCAACATCATTCACCACCAAGGAAATACAAATCAAAAATACAATGAGATACCACCACACACCTGTCATAATGGTTAAAATTAAAAACTCAGGAAACAACAGATGTTGGCGAGGATGAGTAAAAAGGAGAAACCTCCTACACTGTTGGTGGGAATGCAAGCTGGTGCAGCCGCTCTGGCAAACATATTCCTCAAAACGTTAAAAATAGAGCTGCCCTATGACCCAGCAATTGCACTACTAGGTATTTATCCAAAGGATACAAAAATGCTGATTTGAAGGAGTACATGCACTCCAGTGTTTCTAGCAGCACTATCAACAATAGCCAAATTAGGGAAAGAGCTGAGATGTCCATCGACAGATGAATGAATAGAGAAGATGTGGTATATATGTGATGGAATATTACTCAGCCATCAAAAAGAATGAAATCTTGCCATTTGCAGCATCATGGAGCTAGAGAGTATTATGCTAAGTGAAATAAGTCAGTCAGAGGAAGATAAATACTACATGATTTAACTCATATGTGGTATTTAAGAAACAAAACAAAGAACAAAGAAAGAAAAGACAAAAAAACACTCAAATACAGAGAACAAACTTGTGGTTGTCAAAAGGAGGTGGGTTGGGGGAAGGGTGAAATAGAGGGCATCAAGAGTAACCTTATTAAAATGAGCACTGAGAAATGTATAGAAATATAAATCATCATATACCTGAAACTAATATAATACTGTATGTTAATTATATTCAAATAAAAACATAAATAGAAAATAATTTTTTTTTTAATTTAAGGCCCCCGTATATGAAATGTATTGTTTCTGTAACATCTCTGCTAGGATATGTGCTTCATTCTGCTACTGAGGATGTCTTCCCACCTAGACTCTTATTTTCTAGAGGCAAGCTGCGTTTTTTTTATCCTAACCCACAATTCAGTGACTTGCACATTTTATGCATATAAAAATATGGCCTGTTGATGTAAATGCTACCCTCCTCATTTTATAAATTCATACCTATATGAATACTTAGTATGAATCTTTATCTTAGAAAGCTTATGCAGCTTAGCTACAGTTCAACTATTTTATCAGAGGGTGAGTGACTTAAAGTCAATATAGTGCCTTAGGTAGAAATAATCTGATTTTTGGAAGGCAAAATGGAGAAGATTGTTATATAAATACATAAATGATCTTTTATGTCAATATCAGACATCTCTTTATTTTTGAGATATAAGTGTAGTAACTGTTATTAATAAATACCCTTTCTTGAATCCTATTTTCAATTTTAATAAAAAAATCATTGTTCATACTTATTAGAGCTCCTATTTTCACATCTTTTTTTCATGTTCTGTCCTAATTTAGACATTTAAGATAAACTCATTATTGTGAAGATTTAAAGAACATTAATAAAGTTATGATTCTAAAAAAACTAAACTCTCATTGTGACATTTTGGAATATGCAAAAAGTAAAAGAAAGCAAAGATCCTCCATATTTACATTGCCCATGAGATAATTACTCCTCGTAACCTAATGCGTTATCAGCATCCTGTTTTTCATCTATATACAACAAAACTGAGATCATGGCATATGCAATTTTATATACTGTTTTATTCACTTCACATTATATCATAGCATGTCCTCATCGCTTTCAGTATTTTATAAACACCATCTTAAAGCCCTCAGAGCATTCTATCATGGGTGTATCATATTTCATTCAACCATTTTTCTATTTTAGTGTTTTAAATTATTTTCCATTATACTATTACAAAGAATGCTATGATGAATATCTTTGTACATACATCTTAATTTATGCCTTAGATAAAATCATAATTTCATATTTAATTCTGCCTTATTTACAACTTCATTTCAAACCATAGGTTATACAGGTCATTAGAGCATGCATTTGAGAGTACAACATATCGGGCTAGGCAATCCACTTTGGCGTCAGTGGAAAGAAGGTTGAAGAATTTTATAAATCAGATACCGTGAACGTGCCAAGAAAAGAACATTAGTAGCTTGGGTTGAAGGTCCTGTTTCCATTAGATCTATACGTGTTCTGTACCTTGTCATCACAAAATTGAGTTTGTCTGGATGGTTTGTTGAGAAGGACAAAAAGATTTTCTTTAATAGTCTGCTTTTAAGTACAATGATTCTTTGTCATCACCTATGGAATATAAAAATTGTCCTTGAAGCTATGAATACCACAAATCTGGTTTTACATGTTTGTTGTAAGAAATTGAATTTACTCACTATGTTTGTTAAAGTAAATCATATTTATTAGGATATATTGCTGTAGGCAATTGAATTTACTTCCCTAAGTTGTAATACACACACAGCACAATAATGATTAACTAACTCACTGTCTACAACATCACTAGTTTTATTCTGTAACTTTACCAAACGGTGTGAATTCACTGTGAATTACAATCTTTGTCTTTTGCTTGCTCCCTACGTTCTGTTTAAGAAAAATTAATTATTCCAACAATAAAAATTCTTTCTTCATCAAGATGCACTCCTAAAATTGGAATTAATAGAAAGTCCTATGAAATTTCAAGGCTCTTTATACTTTTTGCCAAAGAGATGCTCTAAAAGTTTATTTACTCAACAAATTCATATTAAGCACGGATAATGCCAGGCACTGCACTGGTTAGTAGGGACACAGTCCCTATGAACAATATATTTGTCCCAAATCATACACCCAATAACAATGGAAGAAGGTTCTCCATGGCAATGTGCATTTGCTAACACTATCATTGTTTTAAATCTTGATGATTTAATTTGCCAAATACAGCATACTATTTTATTAATTTATCTATTATTACTACTAATGTTAAAATTCTTATACCAATGTTCTCTTTCATTTACTTATTCTTCTACTGGGATTTTTAATATAACTAAGTCATAGGAGCAGATTATATATTAGAAATGGCTGTTTTTCAAATTATTTATAAATACAGTTTATATCAAATACATGTATTCTATATGTTATATATTTCCATCTATTGCTTTTTCTTTATATTTTCCATTGTTTTATGCTTAGAAATGCTTTTCCAACCCCAATATTAGACATGTATTCATTCATATTTCCTTCTCTTTCCCTTGTTTTTATCTCATATTAAATCTTTCATCCCTCAGAAAGTAACTTTGGTGTATAGTATAAAATAGTTAGATTTATTTGTTATCAAATTTCTTATGAGTTTACTACAAATCAACTTATTAATGTTTTTATATCCCACAACAATTATGCTAATTTTTCTATTTGTATTTCTAAGAATTTTAATGTAGATATTATAGATACACTATTATTTGTGCTTCCCAGTGCAAGAAGACCAAGACTTTCATCTCCATGATAGATTGCATATTAATTTTAAATTCTGTTGTTGGCCCTTCTCTCTTCACAAAGTAGTTCCTACCAGAAAGAAGATGATTGCTGACTTTTTGTCAGTTTGTAAGTATTAAGGAATGAGTAAAAAATCATTTCTTTCCTATTTTGTCTTGCTGCTGTATTTTGTCCTAAATATGTCTTAGTTTAAAAAGTTCAAAAAATCATGTTAGACTGAAAAGAGAGTTGCCATGCAGGACTTTTTCTCCTACTCCATGACTTTTCATGGCATAGCACTTACTCGCACCCAACCAGGACAGGCAAAATAATGCTATAAATTTCAGTCACCAAAATGCAAAAATTATAACTTTCTTTAATTTTTAATTTTTCAATACAAGATTTAATTTCTAGGTAGGGCCTCTAAATGCATCAGATAGCAGTAGTCTCAATCAGGTATCTGCTCACCCAACTCCTTCCCAAAGTTGCTTTTAAGTTACATTTGTGAATAGTCCTGAAGCATATAGGATGGGCCAAGGTTGGGGTAAACACAGGGGGTGGAATCTTGTCCTCCTCAGTACACATGGTCATCCTTGTACCAAGCACTTTCCAGTCTAGTAACAGTGTAGTTCAGTATGTCATCTCTTGTTCCATTAAAGGCCCTCAAGTATGGATACTCTCCTTATAGGCCTTTGCCATCTTGGCTCATGGATTAATCTGTTGGCCCCATGACTAGCTAGGCCACTCTACTCAATTATTCTCCCTGGCCCTTCAGTTAATTCTGCTGCCCTGCCATTATTCTGAATTAATGGAATTCTGTGAGCTACCCACATGAAAGACAATGTGAACAGCACCCTCAGTATTTGCATAAAGTGTAGTTCTGAATATACCATCATGTCATATCTACTCTAGAGTGCTTTATTTGCAAGTCTCCACTGCTCTCAAATTCCCAAACCTTTATTTTAGTTTCAGTTGTGCCTCAAAATACACACACACACACACACACACACACACACAGAGCAAATAGAATATGGGAAGGATGGGGTGCCAGAAATTTCATTCTTTGCAAGTTAAAACTCTACCAGCCTTCATTCACACAATGCTTCCTTCCATCTTTTCTAGGTCTGTCAAATTTGCAGGACCTCTGTCTACACTTGGGAGTGAGAAACCTAAGTCTGACTCAGCAGGGATTCTCCTAAATCCTGAATTCTCTTAGGTAGGATTTTCAACCCATGAAAACTTTTTTTTTTTCACTCTTACCAGTGTAAAAGTTCTAATTTTAATTTTCTTACTGATGTTTGAGCCTAGGGAAGATGAGAAATGGTCATTTTCTTTATCCCCCCCCTTTCATTTGTTTATATCTCAAGCCCTGTTCAGTCATATCGAGAATTATAAAAAAAAATTAAAAGATGACCAAAAAACCAGCCTGAAGGCCAATGAGGAGAAGAGGTGAAATCCAAAATATGGCACAGAGGAGAGGAGTTTAAGAAACCAAAGGGACAGAGGAACAGATACTGAAGAGAAAGAGAGAGTCCCTGCAGAGGGGAGAGACTTTCAGACAAACCCAGAGATGCTTGATCCCTAGAAATAAGAAAGACCCTTTTGGAAATAGATCCTTGAGTAGATAAGACAAGATCAATAGAGTAGAGGATCATATTGCCCCACTAAGGGAAAGTCTGTGTGGATTAAAATAAGCAACTTAAGGCTCACGTTGAGAGCAACTATGTCCAGTGTTCTGGACTTTGAAATATGCACCTACATAACTGAACATGCAAGGCTTACAGAGACTAAAGAGTCCAAATGAATTTGGAACTGATATAAAAGGGTGCCATGCAAAGGCCTGCATTTTGGGTGATATCATTAAAAGAGTATACATAGAGTAATTAATTATTCCTAAATGAACATTTAGTGAAATGGAAGAAGGAAGCTTTAATTTTCAGTTTTTACTAATTCTTATGTCAAATTAAAAATATGCTCATATTTCATTCATAAGAAATTTCCTGTTTTATGTTTCTACCTCTGTTTTATTGTTTTGTTTTCAGAATTCATATTTTCTGAAAATCTTACCTGAACTCCATTCACATTCAACAATATGGCTCTGACAACTAAATTCGTTTTTCTCATCACAAAATTCTCCCTATGATGAAATTCAAAATCAGTCTCAGAGCCATCTATGTCTCTAATTATTTTTAATGCCTGTTATCTTTTTTAATCTAAGTAAACCTAACAATATTTTCTAAAATTGTACAATTTTTCTTTACTTTATGAAAAATCAGTCTTGTGACTTAAACAAGCTTTGGGCTTGTTTTTATTTATATATCAATATTTTCATTGTCTAAGCCAGAGAGCTGATATCAAATATTAATGCCAACTTAAATCAGGCATACTTAATATACCAACCTCTTCCCTCTTTCCAGTTCCTAGAAGCTAATGGTTTCATTTTTAGTTAGATATACTTCCCAGAGTGGAGAGGAATGTTTTACTGAATATTTGTGTTCTTTTGGCAAGTAGCATTCCTCTCTTCCCTTCTCCCTCCTTGTCACTTCCTTCCCATTCTCTTCTAGGCTCTACTCTGTATCTCAAAGGATGGAAGCTTAGAAACGGCATTTCTCCAACTCCCCTGTCCTTAGTATTCTAAGTGCAGTTAGTGGTCTGCCAATACGATTCATTTGCTCAGGATTTGGAAAAAAAGGATGGAATCACTCTGTGTTCATTTCTCTTTTCCAGCAGGAGGCATATACATGGATATCTCAGATATAGGTGTTTGCACTAACTTGCCTTTGGGTTGAATTGGATTGGTCCAGTCCGAAGGGATATTTCTAATGCTCCATATCCCCAATATAAACATCTAGAAATTACTGATGAAAAATTTAGAAGGAGGAAGTTAGAATAGAAAAATTGTTCTAATTGACTGAAAACAGAGATCAAGAGTTCTACAGAAAGTGATTGAGTCGTCCTGAAACCAGACCAAAATATAAAGTAAAATTTATGGAATGTGTTTCTACCTCTTATGGGTTTCATAAAGGCAGTAGGGCCTAAAGACAGGAAATTTTCTCAATTGTCCCCAGAGTGATCTGTTCCTTGGAGCAATGAGGTAAGAAGGGATAGAGTGGGAAAAGTCAGAGAATTGCTACTCCCTCGAATCCTACCTTGGGTTAGATTCCCTAGAAACAGAGATTCAGACAGCAATACTTGTGCAAGAGATTTTTTTTTTTTTTTAAGGAAATGAGGATGGAACAGAGGAAGAAGATAAAGACATGGTTTCAGCTGAAGTCTAGCCTTCATCTGATCCCAGAAGGAGCATGAATGGATCCACAGTTTTCCACCTGGAAAAAAAAGGGCACTAGGCTTAGCTGAAAACCACTCAAATACCAGGTGGGAAATAAGTCCACCTCTCTGGTAAAGAGATCTGGATGGGCACTGAAATCTACTGCAAACCCTATGGCAGAGCCATTCTTTGCTTACATGCAAAAGACATGTACACCTGTACTCACTAACACTCAGCCAGACCTCATTCCATGTCCTATCATTTCATCCCTGAATACTGTCAGAAGAAAAATGAGAACAACCCAGCTGCTAATTCTATTCAACTTTCCATAAATAAGTTACTTTTAAGTTGATAAGATTCAGATGTTTTTTGATAGTCCAAAGGAATAGGTGTCACCAAAGTTATATTTATACCATTGCACACATTCAATCCAATACCAAGTTAGAGAATAAAATTAATCTTTAAAAAGAAAGTCAAGGAAACATTAAATAGTATCTTTAACTATAAAAAATATTTCTACGAGTTACACTAGTTCTTGTGAGGTGGAAGGGGGGATGCTGAGGGAATAACCAAACTATCTTCTCTCTTCTTCTTACCTAAAAGATGCCAAAACCAGGTGGAACAAGAAGGTAGGAAGGTTGATTCTAATTGGTATTGCAAAAGATGATTGTGTAGATTGTGTAGATGTCTATTGCAAAAGATGATTTAATTGGTGCTGTGTAATTTCAAATCAAATTTGCAAGTACGTTGCTATGTTATACTGGGAGATATCAAGCTGAAAACTGGGTGCCTGATATGATTATGCCAATTTAATAATTGAGTAGGAAATGTGTCTTCCATCTCTGATGCAGTTGACAGTCTTCATTAAGCTCCTGTAAAACTCAGTTTTCTCTAATAGTTGTTATTGTTAATGAAAGCTAAGCCCTCTCATTCAGTCTTTTTTTATATTTTTTTCAAAGAGGAAATTAGTATTTCCAAAATAAGCACATTTTTGCCCCTGATTTACTGATGCCCTAAGCATGTCTTCAGCATTTCTATAGGGTGGCCCAACAGGAAGGAAGAGAAGTGGTGGGGCATGGAGTGTCCAGATGCTCTTAAGACCACTGCCACTTCCACAGCAGAGGGGTGAGAACAAGGAATCCCTGGCCACCATTGGTTTGGATGTGATGCACCATGAAAAAGAGGAAAAGAGAAAAGCCCATGTAGGTGGGCATTGCAGGAAAGCTTTGAGGAAACAATTGAGAGTGGGGGTTAACGGAGGAGAAGCTCAGCACAGCTGGTGAGGTGTGGGAGAGATAGGAGAAGAAAAGGGATTTAAAAATACGCAGCTGCAGGTAACAAATTAAACCCTCTTCTGAGTTCTTAGAGGAACAGAAAGTTTAGAATTATCTTTAATTACTTCATCTGCCGGATTGCCTTTCTTTTGGAATATAGGATTATTTTTTTCATGTATTCATTCAATCAGCCAAGTATTTATTTACCCAACAAATATATATATTTAGCACCTGCTACATGCCAAGCTCTGTTCTAGGCACTGGATATACAATGATGAAAAAAGAAACAAAAATCCCTAGCCTTTATGGAGTTAACACCTTAGGGAAGAGAGACAGACTACACAAATCACAAATCACTGAAGGCATTTGGTATGTCAAATGGTGATTATATTTATAATACTACAGAGAAGTCCTAGACCATATAGTATAGTATATACTACTATAGAAAAAAGCAAAGCTGGAAGGGGTATAGGGAGCATTGGGGAGGTTACAAAGTTAAAAAGCACGTTAAGTAGAGCCTCAACTAATTTCTGAAGGAGGTTGTACAGTTTTTCATCTATGATTGTCTACATTTGAAGAACTTAAAAGGTCTCAATCTGTGTCTAAGTCTCTATTTTGAGGAAAGGAGGAGTATTAAAAAGACTTATGTGCACAAAAATATTGCATTTGTTTTACTTCATGTTGTTTGTCCTGAAATTTCACTTACAAGCCCATCTGTTGTCCCCAGCACAATTAACAATATTTACTCACTAAATTGTCCCTTACTTCTTTGCTATAAAATAAAAATATCCATCCTAATTGACCTACTACATGTAGTCCTTATGAATACTTACC
This sequence comes from Ursus maritimus, assembly GCF_017311325.1. Lineage (NCBI taxonomy): Eukaryota > Metazoa > Chordata > Mammalia > Carnivora > Ursidae > Ursus > Ursus maritimus. Next base: position 29,844,576 of record NW_024425452.1, read on the forward strand.
TACTACCAGCTTCACAAAGTCTGTGCTAACCACCAATTGTATTTTCTACTTCTCTGTTGGTATATTATGATCTTTTAAGTAGGTAGCAACTTTCAATGACAGTTTTGAGCTCTAAAGAGATAGTTCTTGCTATTTTTATTAGTGAAACAGGTAGTAGTAGTATCTTGTACCCAATCATACATCCTTAAATCACAAGCTCTGGATTAGCATTGTCTTTATATTCTGTAGACTTCTTACAATGTTGTATATTATCACCATCTATAGGATGCTGTATATTATCACCATCTTAGCTCCTCATGCCTTCCAAAAATGTTTTTAAAATATTAAGTAATAACCGCTCATATCATATTGTTGTACTATGAAAAGGGCAAAGTCATGGGTCATGAGCAGTGGAACTGTTCCATTCTACAAATATAATCCCATCCTCACTGGCAGTCCTACATTGTGGCTATATTAGTACCGGAAGAAAAACAACTCAAAACATAAACTCTACTAACAAGTCAATTATAGCATCATAGAATGCAATTGGCATTGTAAATAACTGTCAACTAATGCGTGTTTGCATAGTTGACTGAGAAGTCCTACTACTTTTGAAGATTTAATTACTTTCTATTATGTGTAACATTAAAAAAGATACATAATTTTATAATCTAAATCTAGAAAAGAAATATGAGAAACAGGATGGATTAGGATTCAAATACTGAAAAACAAATATCAGACAAATAGATAAATCTTACCTCTACCAGCCAGTCTCATTAAATAAACTTTGGCTATCAGAAAAGATTAGGAATAAAATCCTACAAAGAAAAATCAATAATACTAAATGTATTAAAGTAGTCGCTAAATTTTATGATTATGTGTGTGAAGCATTTATTTATTATTTTATCCATTCAGTGAAGCAAACAATAAATGGTTTGGTTAGACTAATATGTCACTAAATTAAATAGAGATTTATGTTTGAGGAGCCATATTTGCACTTGGATTCAAAAAAATCTTTGTAAATACATTTCTCCAGGATTGTGCATTCAGTTGTTCACTATTAGAGACCTTACTTCTAAATAAGCAAATCGAATAAAAGAAAGGCTGTAGGGTGTCTTGAATTTAAAAACTTTTAAATATGAAATTGTGGCATAAATTTCCCAATAAATATAACCTATTTTACAGGAAAAGTATGTGCTTTATCCCACTGAAATTATTTGCTTATCATTTTAAATTAATCAGGAAAAGTTTCCAGAGTTTTACTTTAAAAATAAAATGGAAGAAAACATGGAACAATAAGGAGATACCTAGTGTCTAGAAAGAAAATAGAATCATAACATTTTCCCATATAATGCCCTTGAAATTGTGATGTTTGCTTGATACTGTCACTGCTAGAAACAAAGTATACAAATTTTCTATTCTTAAATTTTCTCTCTACTTTTAAAAATAAAATCCATCTGGCCTCCTTAGAGAAGAACCAGCCTCCTTGCTCATCTCCTAATGCTTTTATTCAATTAAACACATATACTTTAATCAGATCATTTAGTGCTATAAACATCTGGTCTCAGATTGTAATATAGATTTCAAATTACAAAGAAATAGAGGACGTTATGTAATGTATAATCGAAATTCACTGACTCATAAGCAGATTTCTTTTTCACTACGTACTACCCTCAGTGGAAGTCGTTGTTTTCTTGTCAACCAAGTCCTGATGAAACCACGTTCTTACAAAGACAAGCAGGTAGTCTGGGGAGTGGGGTGATTGGAGAGATCTCTCCTCCTCATCCCCGTCTCCCCCACGCCAAAATGTGAGTTTCTTCTGTTCTGGGAAGAGAGTCTATCCTATTTGCTTTCATTAAAAAAAAATTATTGCTTTCTTGAAAATACAAAATTGAAGCATTTCCCACTTATTCCTGACCTCTAAGGAGGTGAGGATACCCAAGGGACTGTGATAGTAAGATTAAACTGTATTCACAAAGGCTAAACCAATTGATTACCAATTTTCAAAGTCTTAGAACACAGTAAAAGTTAAGAATAAAATACTCCTAAACCAAACACAGCATCTCATTGGTGATTCAGCAAGAACTTCAGTATCTTACTATACTTGAAAAATACTAAGTATGTATTAGGCTAAATCTGTATAGACGCCATAAAATATTCTGGAAGTTAGATTTTTAAATATATCACTTAAGCCAGCTGATTTATTAAACAGTTGTTTCTAACTTAATGAAAGAAACGTGGTACACTTTGGAGCTATTCTAGGTCTCAAATTCAATATAAATGGGGATATTTTGAAGTGGAAAGCATAAAATCAAGTATCACACTTGGAAAGATATAACACCTGTTTTTCAATATTGTTATGGTGTTTGGCATGTGCTGTACAATTGTCTGCCGGGGTTCAAGACTCATGCCTCACTTACTAAATGTATGACCTTGGGCAGAGTTTTTCTCTTCTCAATGACTCAATTTTCTTATCTGCAAGGTGTGGATAATAACACCTACCTCATAAGGTGATTGTGAATATAAAATAATTGATGTGATCCTTGATTTCTCATTTTTCTCATCCCTTCTCCACTTGATCACAAGGTCCTATTTGTCTTCCTCCGGACATACCCCAAGCCTTTCCACTTCTCTCATTCTTCTCCATGACCCCCTTCATTAAAGCCACCATTGTCTTACCGATGCAAAAACCTGACCTCCCTACATCTACACTTTTTTACCTCCAATCCATTCTCCAGTGTATTCATTTTAAACACTTTAATCAAATCGCATCCTTCCCCTTTAAAAATTCTTTAATGAGCTCTTCTTGGTGCTCCTTAAGGAAGAAACTAGACTTTTAATGGCGAGCATAGTCCAGCATAATTCATTTCCTCCTCACTCACCAAAGTCACCTCTTACAAGTCTGCCCCTCATTCAGTCACCATCTTCTTGTCATTCTTCACACCTACCAAGTCCTTCCCCATTGCAGAGTCATGGGAAATGTTCTTCTCCAGGACTGTAATCCCTTCCACCAGCCCTCCACATGAACATTTCCTTTTTTATTCCTAAAGTGTCTCTTTTTTTTAAAGATTTAATTTATTTATTCGATACAGAGAGAGAGAGAACACAAGCGGGGGGGTGGGGAGGCAACAGGCAGAGCGAAAGGAAATAAGCAATTTTTTAAAAAGATTTTATTTATTTGACAGAGACAGAGAGACCACGCATGAGCACGCACAAGCAGGCAGAGTGGCAGGCAGAAGCAGGCTCCCCAATGAGCAGAGAGCCCGATGTGGGGCTCAATCTCAGGACCCTGAGATCATGACCTGAGCTGAAGGCAGACACTTAACTGAGCCACCGAGGTGCTCCCTGAAGTATCTCTTAAATACAGCATCTCATTATACATGCCTTCCCTTGCCATTCTATTTAAAGTGTCCATCCTATGTTATTCACTATCCCATTACCTTTAATACCAATTATCATAATATTTCATTATTTGTTGTTGTTGTCATCTAGCTAGTTTCCCCAATCAGAATATAAACTCCTCAGGGGTAGGACATCTCCATTCTTCTATCTTCCGTGCTTGGCACATAGAAGGTGCTTAACAAATAAGATCTCAATAAAAAAACTGTGATACTTATAAATGCTCAATAATTGGAGCTGTTATCTTGAGAACAAGGCTTTTATTTATGAAAATTGTATAAATTATCATGTAAAAGAGTATATCTAAATAACTTGAGAGTATTGCTTATGATATTAAAAAAATTCACCAACTCAATGAATAAACACTGCGATAGTGGATAGAGTTCAAATGGATCTTATCATACAGTAATATACTTTGAGATCCTAGGAAAAAAGGTTTAATTCAATGGAGATAGTGAGTTTCATCTTTGAAAACTGAAGAAATAAGAGAAGAGTGGATAGCAGATACAATCTTTGTTGCTTCCTCATGGCTATGTACCTAATTCCACTGGTCAGCTCCTCATGCATAGGCACAATACTACACACACACACACACACACACACACACACAAACATGTATCTGAGCAGGTGGCAGGTGCTCAAATATTTACTGAGTTGAGTTGAATTTGATACAAACATAACAGAGATAATGCCACAGAGAAAGAAGACTGAAGATTTACTACTGTGAACCACACATATGCTAGCCTACTTGTACAATAGTTTGGACCATGGTTTTTCTGATTACTCAGTGATTCTAACAAACTGGCCAGAATTAATAGTTTATTGACAAAATCACAAACAATTAGTTGTTTAACTAAACATTAAACTCGTAGAAATAATTATCCAGAAAAATTCCACAGGTTACCCAAGGTCTGTAATGGTCCCTATGCGTGAGATCTCTCAAAATTCAGTAAACATGTACTTTAATATAATGTGAGGTGATAGAAATGCTCTTGGATGGGAGGGAAAGATGAAAATGATGGGGGGGGGGGGGCGACTTGATTGGAGCAAAGAAGAAAAATATTGTCACAGCACAGAAAGAAGAGAAATAATGAAGAGAGATTGTAGCTGATAGAAAACAGAATCAAGTGACTAGATAGGGAGTTTTGAGGTAAAACACAATTTCAATTACAGAAAACAAGAAGAATTCAGAGAAAAGCAGACATAGAAGGCACAAAAAGGAAAAAAAAAGTTTTGGGAAGCTTTCATCATGCTTAAATATTCAAAATATCCTATTTATCCCTAATAGAATAGAATGGAATGGAATAGAATAGAATAGAATAGAATATGCTTCAGTTTTAAAATTAAGTCTTTGATTTTTTTAAGAAGTTGGTAAACTTTGCTCAAAATATTTACATTTCAAGAGATCTAGATAAATGACATTTCAGAGATATCAGAGGTTAAGTAAAACGTGCATTTTTAGATGTAAAAACTTTCATTAATATCTGAAGATTTCTGTGCCTTATCAGAAATTTTGTAGAATAAAATATCCCATATATACAGCATGTATAGAACTGAACCGTTTCTAATATCCCGCAGTTTTCAAAGACCAAACCCAAGTAATATCTCCACTAATTAAACCTCTCTTCACAGGATCTCAAAGTATATTCTTGCATGATAAAATTCCTTTGTTACACCTTCTCAGGTGACAATAGATGTTATATCTATTTGTAGAATAGGAAATGCAACAGATGTTGTGAAACTTCTCTAACTTAAAGCAACAAATCAAACCAAAGAAAAATTATGATATCAGACCTGAAGATCCAGTTCACCAGATCTTTGCTCTCTCCCTTACTGCCAATACCTAAAATAAATATAATATTGAGCCACCTATTATCTACTCCTTGTATATGGTGTTATAAAATAAGTCCAAGGAAGTGATAATTTTAAAAATAAAAGTCAAATTCTATATTTTACCATTAACTTCAAATAATTTAGAAAAATGTAGCCCTTGGGCCTTTCTAGAATAAAATACATGAAAATGGACACACATTACTTGGGGAAAAAAATTTAACACTGACTCTCCTCTTTCTTCTTAAAATTCATACACTTGGACTCCTGGCAGAAGTATCTGAAACCCAGAGATTACTAATTTTAATCCCCCATGAATCTATAAGTACATACTCGGCATCTCTGGGACATTACACACTGTACCAAAAGATTTTCTGAGAAGTTTGTTAAACATCCAAGCACCTCAAGTGATCTGAACCAGGTAATCTAGGGGCCCTATTTTGAAAATACTTGATCTAGGAGTTGATACAGTCATAAAAAAAAAAAAAGAAAGAAAGAAAAGAAGAAAAAAGAAAAAGAAAAATACCTAACACAAGAACAACATGTAGCTATTGATGCACAACAGATGTCGTGAAATGGTGAACTGTCGCCTGAGTACAGGCATAGTCAGTGCTTGCTCCACAGGGCTGAAGTTCTCCAAGTTAACTTGAACCATTCTATTTGTTTTCTTTTCTTTGAGATATAAGGAACCAGGCATAACTAAACAAATGGAATGTCTGCCTTCCCACACACACACACACACAAAACCTGGGGAAAGTATTCTTCTGACTAAAACTGAACTAAATCCTGAACTAAATTCCACAAGTGATCAGTCCAAGGCTTCTTCTAGATTATACTGGAAAGGGCCACTTCTGGTCTTGAAATTTATGAGCAGTTACGAAAACATCTCTCTTGTATTCTTCCTTCAAGGTCTAGACCAAAGGCTGCACTCCTTTTACTTACAATTCCCCAATAAGTAGCTCCCCAGTGCTTTCAACTTCTAATTCAAACTCCTCAGAATGGTATACAAAGTCGTCATGATACAATTTCTGCCTCCCTTTCCGGATAACTATTTGACCATTACATCACCCTGACACTTACTCCAGCCAAAAGTAAGATGTTTTCAGAATATAAAACAAGGAAATGAACAGGCTCACTGAAGAAAAGCCCCACAGTGAAATGGGCTTTAGAGTTAGGTTGATAAAGTGCTTTGGTGATAAGATAAAGAACTTAAGCTCTATCAAGTATAAGATTCATCCTAAGACTGGTTCCCCTGAAGTTGCATGATGACTTCCAATGGCAATGGAGGCTAAATGCATCTTCCTACTCATCCAGAAGGAGAAAAAAGGAGGCTTCTTACAGTTTCTTTTAAGTTTTGAAACTTCCTCCTTAGGATTTCCCAGGAAGTCTCTCCTTAGGTGTCATTGCTCCAGATTGCAGAACCAGATATGAGCTAGTATAGTCCATGTTCTCTCACCTTGCCATGCATACCACATTCTTTTGCCTTTACCTTCAATTTCTTTTCCCCTCAAAATGCTTGGCCAGATCCTACTCATCTTGTAATACTTATTTCAAATGTCACCTCCCCTTGAAAAAGTTTCCTCACCATCTTATCCCCTCCTTAAATTGAGTTAGTTGCCTCCTTTGTATTCCCAAACGCCCCATAAAACCTCTATTTTAACACTGTAGTTGATTTTCTTGTCTAAATCTCCTAAGTGTGTGGACCATGCTGTTCATTGCTATAATCACAACACTTAGCACAGTGACTATCAGTGACTAGTACTTATATTAGGTGACAAAAAATATTTAATCAATTAGTGGGGAATAAATGAAAACATGATCACCATAAAAACCCTCCCTAAATAAAAACCAAGAGCTGCCCTGCTAGCTATCCCTAACACTCCTGTCATTCAAGGAAAGTCAGGTCACTAGCCAGGAAGTGTCTTGAGAGCAAGGGTCAACACTGGTTATACGCTCAATAAATTTGAATGAATGCATGCATGTATACATTCATGAATGAATGAATGAAAAACACATAAATGAATGACTGAGTGACACATAAAAGTTACAAATTTCCTTAAAAAAAAGAAATATAATTCTCTGACAAGTCATCCTCTGAGTAGGAATCAAATCATAGTTCTAATTTGAATAATCAAATTTTATAAATAGAAAACTGATACCTCTGGTTCCTGTCATCTGGGAGGAAATACCCTACCTCACTCATTAAACCTCATTTCACAAACTGAGTTGCCCTCATTGGTTCTACTGGTCTCTTAATTTAATGGTTTTCTTGCTATGTTTTTCAGAAACTAATGATTTCATAGAAGTAGTAAGAGCTACATTACGGTAACAATGGGGCCAAGAGTCAGACCAAATAGCCAAGCTTCCTAATTCTTCCTCCTGTTTCCATTAGGTGTGCTCTGATTTTTATTCATTTTTTGTATTAAAGCTCTTTAAGATTTTATCCTGATTTTTAAAACATTACTCAAAATGGCTAGCATTTATTAATCACTCATGTTGTATCAAGTTAAGTGTTTAACATGGATTATTAGGGCTTATAAAACCCTATAAAATGTGTACTATTACTATCCCATTTTTATACATTCAGAATCCGAACTTAAATGAACACTCTGATGGTGAAATTATAATTTAATACCAATTTTGTGGAGATCAATTTGATAACATACATTCAAAGCTTTTAAAATGTTTATATCCTTTGAAAATATTAACTCATTATCTTTAAGTTATATGGGCACCAATATGGACCAGTAAGAACCAAGGTATTTTCTTGATAATTTGGCCTAAACCAGTCGTTTTCATTCTATTCAACTTATCGACAATCATTCTTCCTCAAAGGAAAATATGCAAAATTAGTACTTCCTGAAGATACAGATGTGGGTATTTTAAGTCTCTAGCCCTCCTGGGACGTCAGCCTCCCAGTACCAGCCCCTTGGCTCAAGTTTACATGAAAGTCCAATTATTGTACAAAGCTACAAAGCATTATAAAGAAATAAAAGGTATAATCCTACAAAGAGAAAGAGTATTGGGATTGGACTAAAGAGAATAGGTAAGACAATACAAAATAGACCTTGCATGCACCAAAATATATTAGAATCCAAAGTTGAAATAATAAGCCCTTATTGGAACTTTTAGAAATTAATTATAAAGAGATGAGCTATCTCAATAAAAATTTGTCTATGATCTTAAAAACATGCTAAATCACCACAGTATTAAAGAACAATGAATTAAAAAACAAGATGTCATATTTGATTATTAAGTTAGCAATTGAAAAGAATGATAGAAGTCACTGTTCAAAATCAAGAAATCCAAGAAATGGGCATTTAATATAAAGCACAACAGAGTATAAATGCATGTAAACTTTGAAGGGGGGGATTTTAACCAGGTCTATCAAAAACCTTCATTAAATATTTTTGCATTCCTCTGCATTCTAAGAAATAATCAGTGAGGTACACAAAGTTATAAGAATACATATCTCAGTATTATTTATAATGCTGGAAAAACTTTAAGCAGCTTCAACATCCAAATGTAGGGGATTGATTAAATAAATTATGCTACATTCAATAGTGGAAAAGTTATGATCTAGTCAATAAAATTTAATGACTTGGAAAATGCTAAAAATACCCAGCAAGTGTTTAAAAAAACAGTCTTTCAAATAGTATTTACCATACAAACTCATTTGCATTTTGAGAAAAATAAAGAGACTGAAAAATATTGCATGGGTAACTCTGATTAGTAGAATTTAAAAGATTTCCTATATTTTTGAAGTTCTTTTAAGTGTGCATATATTACAATTATGCTCTAATAATTTTGAAAATAAGTGCACAGAACTATTTCAGCGACTGCTGAGATAGGAGAACAAAAAGGGGATGACCATGGCTGAACACAAAGAAGTAGGCTAGGAAAGAAAATACTTACACATTTGGAGAGCAATGCATTGAAGAGAAAAGAGACAGAAATGAATAAATAGCCTTCACTTCTTATATTTTGGACCAAAAAAATTCAAACATGCTTTGGTGTCTTCAATTGAGAGATTTAGGACAAATCAAAATACATGTACTAAACTCTATGAGGGAGTTTTGCAACTTTGGAATCCTTCCACTTGCTGAGATAGTCTATTCCTGAGAGGAGTAGTCATTAAATGAAGACCTACTAACAGTGGGTATGAAGTTTTCAGAAAACACCATTCTCTCCACTGTTGAAGCACTTAAAATTAGCTAATATCCTGCTAATATCCTTATTAAGCCTGCTTCTTTAGCCTAAAATCCTACAGATAAACTTGTCTGTGGTGAGAAAGAGGCAGAAGTTTAAAGTCTTTCCTACGGCCCCCAATGAGAATGATGGAGAATATTAATGGATGATTGAATCAGTTAAAAGTAAATAAATTCCTAAGTGTGCAGAGCAATCTGCTTCTTTTTTTGTTTGTATTTTTTTATTTAAATTCAATTAATTAACATGTAATATATTATTAGTTTCAGAGGTAGAGGTCAGTGATTCATCAGGCTTATATAATACCCAGTGTTCACTAAATCACGTGCGCTCCTTAATGTCCATCACCCAGTTACCCCATCCCCCCACCTCCCTAACCTCCAGCAACCCTCAGTTTGTTTCCTATGATTAAGAGTTTCTTATACTTTGTCTCCCTCTCAGATTTTGTCCAGTTTTTTTTTCCTCTCTTCTGCTATGATCCCCTGTATTGTTTCTTAAGTTGCACATATGGGTGAGATCATTTGATGACTGTCTTTCTCTGATTGACTTATTGTGCTTAGCATAATACTCTCTAGTTTCAACCATGTCGTTGCAAATGGCAAGATTTCATTTTTGATGGCTGAGTATTTCCGTGTGTGTGTGTGTGTGTGTGTGTGTGTGTGTGTGTATGTATGTATACACACACACCACATCTTCCTTATCCATTCATCTGTCAATGGACATCTCAGCTCTTTCCATAGTTTGGCTATTGTGGACATTGCTGCTATGAACATTGGGGTGCAGGTGCCCCTTTGGATCACTACATTTGTATCTTTGGGATAAATACCCAATAGTGCAATTGCTGGGTCGTAGGATAGCTCTACTTTCAACTTCTTGAGGAACATCCATACTGTTTTCCAGAATGGCAGCACCAGCTTGTTTCTCACCAACAGTGTAAGAGGGCTCCCTTTCTTCTGCATCCTCACCAACATCTGTCATTTCCTGACTTGCTCATTTTACCCATTCTAACAAGTGTGGGGTAGTATCCTATTGTGGTTTTGATTTGTATTTCCCTGATGCCAAGTGATGTGGAGCATTTTCTCATGTGTCTGTTGGACATTTGTACGTCTTCTTTGGAGAAATATCTGTTCATGTCTTCTGTCCATTTCTTGGTTGGATTATTTGTTCTTTGGGTGTTAAGTTTGAAAAATTCTTTATAGATTTTGGATACAAGCCATTTATTTGATAAGACATTTGCAAATATCTTCTTCCATTCTGTCAGTTGTCTTTTGGTTTTGTCGACTGCTTCCTTTGAGGTGCAAAAGCTTTTCATCTTGAGAAGTCCCAATAGTTCATTTTTGCCTTTGTTTCCCTTGCCTTTGGAGCCATGTCTAGCAAGAAGTTGCTGCAGCCGAGGTCACAGAGGTTGCTGCCTGTGTTCTCCTCTAGGATTTTGATGGATCCCTGTCTCAATTTAGGTCTTTCTTCCATTTGAGTCTATTTTTGTGTATGGTATAAGGAAATGGTCCAGTTTCATTCATCTGCATGTGGTTGTCCAATTTTCCCAACACCATTTGTTGAACAGACTGTCTTTTTTCCACTGAATATTCTTTCCTGATTTGCTGATGATTGGTGGACCATAGCATTGAGGGTCTATTTCTGGGTTCACTATTCTGTTCCATTGATCTATGTGCCTGTTTGGTGCCAGAATCATACTGTCTTGATGATTACAGCTTTGTAATACAGCTTACAATCTGGAATTCTGATGCCACCAGCTCTGGTTTCTTTTTCAATATTCCTTTGGCTATTTGGGATCTTTTCTGGTTCCGTACAAATTTTAGGATTATTTGTTTCAGATTTGTGAGAAAAGTTGATGGTATTTTGATAGGGATTGCATTGAATGTACAGATTCCTCTGGATAGCATAGACATTTTAACAATGTTTGTTCTTCCAATCCATGAGCATGGAATGTTTTTCCATTTCTTTGTGTCTTCCTCAATTCTTTCATGATTGTTCTATACTTTTCTGGGTACAGATCCTTTGCCTCAATGATTAGGTTTATTGCTGGTATCTTATGGTTTTGGGTGCAATTGTAAATGGGATGGATTCCTTAATTTCTCTTTCTTCTGTCTCATTGTTAGTGTATAGAAATGCAACTGATTTCTATGCATTGATTTTAAATCCTGCCACATGGCTGAATTTCTGTATGAGTTCTAGCAGTTTTGGGGTAAAGTCTTTTGGGTTTTCCACATAGAGTACCATGTTATCTGTGAAGAGTGAGAGTTTGACTTCTCCTTTGCCGATCCGGATGCCTATTATTTCTTTTCGTTGTCTGATTGCTGAGGTTAGCACTTCTACTACTATGTTTAACAACAGTGGTGATAGTGGACATCCCTCCCACATTCCTGACCTCAGGGGAAAAGCTCTTAGTTATTCCCCATTGATAATGATATTAGCTGTGGGCTTTTCATAAATGGCTTTTATGATATAGAGTTATGTTCCCGCTATCCCTACACTGTGAAGACTTTTAATCAAGAAATGATGCTGTACTTTGTCAAATGCTTTTTCAGCATCTATTGAGAGGATCATGTAGTGTATCACAGTGATTGATTTGCAGATGTTAAGCTCAGAAATAAATCCCACTTGGTCATGGTGAATGATCCTTTTAATGTATTCTTGAATCCTACTGGTTAGTATCTGGGTGAGAATTTTTGCATTCATATTCATCAGGGATATTGGTCTGTAATTCTCCTTTTTGATGGGGTCTTTGTCTGGTTTTGAGATCAAGGTAATGCTTGCCTCATAGAAAGAGTTGGGAAGTTTTCCTTCCATTTCTACTTTTTGAAATAGCTACAGAAGAATAGGTTTTAATTCTTCTTTAAATGATTGCTAGAATTCGCCTGGGAAGCCATCTGGCTGTGGACTCCTGTTTTTTGGGAGATTTTTGATTACTGCTTCAGTTTCCTTGCTGGTTATGGATCTGTTCAGGTTTTCTATTTCATCCTCTTTCAGTTCTGGTAATTTATAGGTCTCTAGGAATGCATCCATTTTTTTGCCAGATTGCCTAATTTGTTGGCATATAGTTGCTCATAATATGTTCTTTTAGTTGTTTGTATTTCTTTAGTGTTGACTGTGATCTCTCCTCTTTCATTCATGGTTTTATGTGGGTCCTTTCTCTTTTCTTTTGGATAAGTCTGGCCAGGTGTTTATCAATCTTATTAATTCTTTCAAAGAACCAGCTCCTAGTTTCATTGATCTGTTCTGTTCTTTTGGTTTCTATTTAATTGATTTCCGCTGAAATAATTATTAATTCTCTTCTCCTGCTAGGTTTAGGCTTTATTTCCTATTCTTTCTCCAGCTACTTTAGGTGTAAGGTTAGTTTGTGTATTTGAGACCTTTCTTCTTTCTTGAGAAAGGCTTGTATTGCTATACACATCCCTCTTAGGACCTCCTTTGCTACATCCCAAAGGTTTTGGACAGTTGTGTTTTCCTTTTCATTTGTTTCCAGGAATTTTTAAATTCTTCTTTAATTTCCTGGTTGACCCATTCATTCTTTAGTAGCATGCTCTTTAGCCTCCATGTATTTGAGCTTTTTCCAAATTTCCTCTTATGATTGAGTTCAAGTTTTAAAGCACTGTGGTCTGAAAGTATGCAGGGAATGATACCAGTGTTTTGGTACTGGTTGAGACCTGATTTGTGACTTAGTATGTGATCTATTCTGGAGAATATTCCATTGCACTCAAGAAGAATGTGAATTCTGTTGCTTTAGGATGGAATGCTCTGAATTTATCTGTGAAGTCCATCCGGTCCAGTGTGTCATTCAAAGCCCTTGTTTCCTTGTTGGTCTTCTGCTTAGATGATCTGCAGTAAGTGGGGTGTTAAAGTCACCTACTGTTATTGTATTATTATCAATGTTTTTGTTTAATTTTGGTTTTAGTTGATTTATATAATTGGCTGCTCCCATGTTAGGGGCATAAATACTTACAATCGCTAGATCTTCTTGGTGGATAGACCCTTTAATTATGATATAGTATCCTTCCTCATCTTTTATTACAGTTTTTGGTTGAAAATCTAATTTGTCTGATATAAGGATGACCACACCAGCTTTCTTTTGATGTCCATTAGCATGATAAATGGTTTTCCACCCCCTCACTTTGTGTCTGGAGGTGTCTTTGGGTCTAAAAGGAGTCTCTTGCAGACAGCATATCGATGGGTCTTGCTGTTTCATCCAATCTGATACCCTGTGTCTTTTGATTGGAGCATTTAGCCCTTTTAGAGTAACTATTGAAAGATATGAATTTAGTGCCATTGTATTACCTGTAAAGTCACTGTTTCTGTATATTGTCTCTGTTCCTTTCTGGTCTGTGTTACTATTGGGCTCATTTTTCGCTTTCAGGATCCTTTTAATATTTCTTGCAGAGCTGGTTTAGTGATCACAAATTCTTTTAGTTTCTGTTTGTCCTGGAAGCTTTTCATCTCTCCTTCTATTTTGAATGCCATCTTGCTGGATAAAGTATTCTTGGCTGCATATTTTTCTCATTTAGCACCCTGAATATATCATGCCAGTCCTTTCTGGCCTGCCAGGCTTCTGTGGGTAGGTCTGCTGCCAGGTCTAGTGTTTCGACTCTTGTAGGTTACAGACCTCTTGTCCTGATCTGCTTTCAGGATCTTCTCTTTATCTCTGAGATTTGCAGGTTTCATTGTTACATGTCAAGATGTTGACCTATTCTTATTGATTTTGAGGGGGGTTCTGGGCCTCCTGGACTTGAATGCCTGCTTCCTTCCCCAGATTAGGGAAGTTCTCCACTATAAATTGCTCCAGTATACCTTCTGCCCTCCCTTCTTCCGGGGCCCCAATTATTCTAATATTGTTTCACTTTATGGTATCACTCATCTCTTAAATTCTCCCCTGGTGATCTAGTAGTTGTTTCTCTCTCTTTTTCTCGGCTTCTTTATTCTCTATCATTTTGTCTTCTATATCACTAATTCTATCTTCTGCCTCATTTATCCTAACATTTAGAGCCTCCATTTTTTATTCCAACTCCTTAATAGCCTTTTTGAATTTGACTTGATTACTTTTAGTTCCTTTATATCTCCAGAAAGGGATTCTCTAGTGTCTTCTATGCTTTTTTCAAGCCCAGCTAGTATCTTTTTAAGCATTATTCTAAACTCTAGTTCCAACATCTTACTTATGTCCATACTAATTAGATCGCTGGCAGTAAATACTGTCTCTTGTTCTCTTTTTTGAGGTACATTTTTCCATCTTGTCATTCTGTCCACATAATAGATGAATGAGAAAACAAAATACTAAAATGGCAACAACAACCCCAGAGAAATATACACTAAAGAAATAAGAAAAGATCTGAAACTGAAGAAAAAAGTAAATAAAAATTTAAAAAACAAAAACAAAGAGAATATAATCAGACAGGTGAACAAAACAGAGTAATAACCTGGATCCTGTGTGTATTTTGGTCTGTTTGTTAGAAAACTAGATCCTAAATTGTAAAAAAATAAGAAAGAAAGAAAGAAAGAAAGAAAGAAAGAAAGAAAGAAAGAAAGAAAAACTTAAATACGTACAAAAATAAAATACATTGAAAGGATAGAGTGTAACTGTAAAAAATTAAAATTAAAAGGCAAAAAAAAGAAGGAATATAAACAGGTGAACAGAACAGAGCAATACACTAGATTCTGGGTGTATTTTGGTCTGTTTGTTAGATATATATGTATATATATACATATATATAAAAATAAAATTAAATGCAATGAAAGGATGGAATGTAAGTGTAAAAGTGAAAATTTAAAAAGATTTAAAAAAGAGTTGATAAAATAAGAAATTGGTTGAAAAAGGAAAGAGGAAAAAATTAAAATTGAAAGAGTGAAGTATCCTAGGAAAAAAACATAAATTCTACATACTATTTTCCCCTAGTGCTGGAGTTTTGTAGTTCTCTATGACCGGTAAACTTGGTCTTAGTTGGATGTTCTTGATGATCTTCTGGGGGAGGGGCCTGCTGTGCTGATTCTCCCAAGTCTTTGCCCCATGCAGAATTGCATCCCCACCTTGCCAGGGGGCCATGTTAAGTAAGCTATTCCAGATTGCTCTATGTCTTTTGCTCCCTGAAGTCTTTCCCAGATGCTTTAGCAGATAAGAATGAAAAGTCTCCAGCCCCAGAGCTGAGAGCTCAGAGCCCTACTCCTCAGTGTGCCCTCAGGGAAAAGCAGTCAATTACTCCTGTCTCCCTTGTTTCTAGCTGCACGCTGTGCTCACCCAGCCTTTGACCCAGTGTTTTTATTTCAGGTACACAGTCCTATTTCAAGTCTCCAATCCCTGCAAACTCCTACAGCGTGCACCTGCGCCACTCCCCCCAGGGGAGGAAGGGGGGATCATGCCAGGGTTCTGCCACTTGCTGGGCCCCTGGTCACCCAACCACAGGACAGTTGGTGGTATATGGCAACCCTGAGCTAATAGCCCACTCGTGGGCTTGCTCATTGCAGCAGGCTTCCCCATTCTGATGTTTGGGAACTCTGCTGCCCTCAGGCCCCCTGGTCTTCTTGTTACCATGGGGATCCTAAGACCACACTGTCCCACCTAGTATTCCGCCCCATTTTGCCGCCTGAGTCCTTTTAGGCAGGGACGTCCCTCACTGGAGCAGAATTCTAAAAGTTCTGATTTTGCTGTCCACTGCTACTTCACTTTCCAGTGCTGGCTGACGGAGACTTCCTCCCTCCACCCCCAGTTTATCTTCCCATGTATTGGGACTCACTTCTCCACACCTCCTACCTTGCAGAAAGTGATCGCTTTTCTATTTGTAGAGCTGCAACTATTCCTTTAGATCTCTGGTTGAGTTCACAGGTATTCAGAATGATTTGATAGCTATGTAGCTGAATTCCTGGAACTAGATGAAACTAAGGTCTCCTACTCCTCCACCACCTAGGACTCTCTCCCAACAATCTGCTTCTGATATCAAACTGCAAAGCTTCAAGCCAAGTACTTGGTGGTGTCCCCATCATAATAAGAAATGTTATCATCAATTTTAAAAAATCTTATCTTTTAAGGTTTTTTGCCAATATTCCTATTAAGAATTTATAACAGTCATTTCAATATAAGCCTTTCTCTCACTATGTTAGGAGGTTTAAAAAAAAATAAGTATATGGGACTTTCTTTGTCTTACACTGGCAACATTTATCCTCTACCTATCTTCTTATGAAGTACAAGAATGGTATGTCTTTCATCTTCAATAGAAGACTTTCAATTGCAAATTTGTCCCCATCTTTACTTTGAGAAATAGTATTAACTGGTACATTCATGAAGGTAAACATGCATGTTTAGTTTTTAATTTTTTTCTTTTTTACTACAAGACATATTCACTGCATGGTGAAAATTTTAATATGGTATATTCTGAGAGATTCTGCCAAAATGTAAGTCCCTTCTTAATGTTTCAGTGGTCTTCTCAATGTTTAGTAATTTCATTAACATGTGGTCTTCTTTAATCTTGTCTTACTTATTACCTGGTGTTAAAAGGGTATAAAGTAATTTATAAGTTTGACAGAAGATTTTTTTCTTATTTGAATGTGTCAAATTTCTATCAGTCTCATTGAGTTTGATTTCCATTCAGAAGTTATTGAGGCTAGGGGCGCCTGGGTGGCATAGCGGTTAAGCATCTGCCTTCGGCTCAGGGCGTGATCCTGGTGATCTGGGATCGAGCCCCACATCAGGCTCTTCTGCTATGAGCCTGCTTCTTCCTCTCCCACTCCCCCTGCTTGTGTTCCCTCTCTCGCTGGCTGTCTCTATCTCTGTCGAATAAATAAATAAAATCTAAAAAAAAAAAAAAGTTATTGAGGCTAAATTAAATTACACTAAGTCAAGTCATGTCTATTTTTATTGGCTCATAGGAAAACAGAGTTGGAAGGAGGCTTAAAGGACACCAATTACTGTCCCAAAAACAGGCATGTCTTCTTCAGCTTAGTGAATGATCATTAAGACTCTATTTGAACATGACCAGACATGAGGAACTTTGTATGGAGGACATGGTGATGTGCTACCAGACAATCTTCAATGGATGACTTATTGTCCAGCTGCCAGAGTGCTACTAGTAAATAGCCTTCTCCAAGGAATGCCTCACCTGCACAGAGCTGCCTTGACCAGTGTCCATTTCAGGATACCCACACTCGATGAAAGATATAGGAGTAAGAAGGACTAACTATCCTGGCCCTACTGAAAACTATTCTGAAGGGCCGTTCGGCTTCCATTGCAGCTCAACTTCTCATGCAAAGTCCTTTTTAATCTCCCTACTTACCAAGAGCACTTTTCTTTTTTATAAATTTTTAGTATAATTGACACACAATGTTATTTTGGATGTACAATATAGTGTTTTAATAAGTTTCAACATTATGCTATGCTCACCACAAGTGTAGCTCCCATCTGCCACCATACAATACTATTACAATATCATTGACTACGTTCCCTATGCTGTGACTTTTAGTCCTGTCTTATTCATTCTTTAACTGGAAGCTTGTATCTCCCACACTCCTTCACCTATTTTGCCCATTCCCCTACCCCCCTTCCCACTGGCAACCATCAGTTTGTTCTCTGTATTTATAGAGCTGTTTCTACTTTTCTTTGCTTATTAATTTGTTTCGTTTTCTTAGATTCCACATATGAGTGAAATATGTGGTATTGTCTTTCTCAATGTGACTTATTCCACTTAGCATAATACCCTCTAGTTCCATCCACATTGTCACAAATAGCAAGATCTGATCCTTTTGCATGGCTGCATAATATTCCATTGTAAGGCTCTTGTTCTCTCTCTCTCTCTCTCTCTCTCTCTCTCTTCACAAATAGCAAGATCTGATCCTTTTGCATGGCTGCATAATATTCCATTATAAGGCTCTTGTTCTCTCTCTCTCTCTCTCTCTCTCTCTCTCTCTCTCTCTCTCTCTGTGTGTGTGTGTGTGTGTGTGTGTGTGTGTGTGTGTATCACATCTTCCTTATCCATTCATCTATTGATGGACACTTAGGTTGCTTCCACATCTTGGCTATTGTAAAAAACACTGCAATAAACATAAGAATACATATATCTTTTTGAATTAGCATTTTCATTTTCTTTGGGTAAATATACAATAGTGAAATTATTGAATCTTATGGTATTTCTATTTTTAATTTTTTGAGGGAACTTCAAACTGTTTTACATAGTGACTGTACCAACTTACATTCCCACCAACAGTGCATGACTAAGGGGTTAATATGCAAAATATATAAAGAACTTATACAATTCAATACCAAAAAATTTTTTAAAAAAATGGGCAGAGGACCCAAATAGACATTTTTCCAAAAGCACTTTTCAATAAATTCCCTGCACACTAAACCCTGTCTCAGAGACTTAGCCTCATCCATTGTTGGCTTTGTTTTCATCCTATCAAGCCCAAAAATACGCCTTCTGCATTTTCACTTAGAGAATTTTCTCCTGGGGTACACCTGGGTGGCTCAGTCAGTTAAGCATTCCTACTCAATTTCAGCTCAGGTCATGAGATCAAGCCCCACACTGGGCTCATGTGCTGGGCATGGACCCTGCTTAAGATTCTCCCTCTGTCCCTCTCCCCACCTCTCTCTCTCTAAGAAAAAAAGAAAGAAAGAAAAGAAAAGAAAATCTCCTGTCCTCAGAAAAAACACAAATAGGAATGGAATATTGACTTGTTTGAAAATTCCTTTAAATATTTGACTTTGTTGGAATTTCTTGAAACATAAAGAAATAATCAATATTACGACAGTATATATCAATATTTACGTCAACATATAACTTGAAATTCTTTCTCTAAGTATTAAAAAAAGAAATTTACTACAGTGGAATATTACTCAGCCATAAAAAAGTATAAAACTTTGCCATTTGCTTAAACATGGGTAGACCTTGAGGCATTATGCTAAGTAACATAAATCAGAAAGAGAAAGACAAATACTGTATGATCTCACTTAATGTGGAATCTAAAGAAGAAAAACCAAAAACAAAGTTCACTGATACATAAAATAAGAAATCTGAAAACACTTCCCACATCATTCTCTACTTGCCACTATCTTGAAATATTAAGATATATACTAAAAAAAACAAACAAAAAATATAAAACAAACCCAACAAAAACCTCTTCTGTGTGATAATTTTACATAGGTTTCTCCTCCCTAAAATATGCCTTAATCTTTGCTTCTAAATAAACATATTTCCCCACCATTTTAATCAATTTTCTTTAAGTTTAGATCAAGGTTTAAAATCTAATGACATCCTTACTAGTCACGTGGTCCTTGGTAAGTTTTTCAAACTCTGAGTCCCTATTTTCTAATCCTAAAAATGTAAAAATACAGCCTACAAGTGTTTTTTGAGAAATAAATAAGCTATCCATGTGAACTGACACAGTAGTTAAGAGCACTGAAGTCAGATGTCTGCATTTTAAATCCAATAAAGTTACTTAACTTTATAAGAAATCATTTTTCCCATATATAGATTGGAGATAATAAGAGTACTTCCTTTATAGCTATGGCTATAAATTTTATATTTATATAAATGAAATAATCCACACAAATAATTTAGTATAATGACTGCTTAACTATTATTAGCTGCTATTATTTTTTAAGAACCTGGAATACAACAGACACTCAATAATTGTTGGTGCTATTGCTCTCCTCTCTATCACCAACAACTATATCTTTTACCTTTAACTATTCTCTATGGAAAGTATATATGTCCTTTCACTATCTTGTTCTTATCTATAGTAATGGGTAAGAGACATGAGTCTATGTTTTTTTGGCAAATAACCCTAATACCCTAATTTAAAACCTCTTTAATGCTTTAGTCCAATTTTTTAGGATCTTTCTGAGGATTTTTTAGAAAACTTCATCCAGTTAAACACCATCCACTGGTGCTAAATGAGACCCAAGGTAGATGGACAAATAAATGCATTTAACATTTACCTTAGGCAATTTTTCACATAGGCAGCTCATGTAATATTTTATTTAGCATAACCTTGATCTCTTTCTACCCAAAAGGTAAGTATTCTTGAATAGATATAATTTTTAAAGAATATAAGCATATTACTACATACTTTAATGATTCTCAAACAGCATGAATGGGATTTAGGAGGGGAAATGAAGTTTTTGTGATCCAACATAATCTTTTATAGCTCATCAGAGCTTTTACTGTGTCATTTTCTTTAACTCATACTCATTAAAGTTGCTTTATTTTTCTTTAATGAACTACTCTTACACAAAATTCCATAATCAGTCGTGCACTTTCAAAAATATGCCTTGTTATCAAGGCATGAGTTTACAAAAAGACAGTTATTCAGTGTTAGTACTTCAATCCCAATCTGACACAAACACTAAATCTTCTATTAGTCATAAATGTTCTCATTATTCTTAGCAAACCACTACGCACTATAAAAATAAGTCAAATACCACTTTTTTTAAAGATTTTTTTTTTTTGAGAGAGAGAGAGCGTGTGCAACCCTCATGGGGTGCAGGAAGGGGAGGGGCAGAGAGAGAGAGAGAGAGAGAACCTTAAGCAGGTTCCATGCTCAGCACTGAGCCAGAGGTGGTGCTCCATCTCATGATACTGAGATCGTGACCTGAGCAGATATCAAAGTCGGCCACTTAACTGACTGAGCCACTCAGGTGCCCCACAAATACCACTTATTAATTCCACTTCAATTCAATAATGTTTTGACTTCACAAATTTTCTTCAAAACTAGGAAAGGTGATTCTGAATTAAAATAAAAATTTTCATTTGTATGCTAAACATGCTAAAATGTTTCAAATATTCTTGTGCTAAATGACAGAACATTAATTTCAGAATGACAAGTACCCCCACAAACTTCATTATGCTAATACTAATTAAAATTTCTAACTTAGGGTAAAGTCAGATCAATCAGTTCAGAAACAGAGGCAGTTATTGTTATTGAACCTGGTAAAATGGAGATAGATTAATCAAACTTACATCTATACATGCATAGACTCTTTAAATAACTCTAGCTTCTAGATGCCTCAGTTTCCCATTTTATCAATAAGAAACAATATTCTTCCTCCTGACAAATTTGCAAGTTTGCTTTGAAAATGAGCCATTTCCATCAATTGTAAAATTAAAATTCCTCAACTAACAGGACTACATAAAATAAATATTGAGCTTGGGAAAAATATATAGAGAGGAAATACAAATGTGGAACTGCAAGGAGAAATAAGTCTGCTATTATATTTGGAAACTTCAACATCCTTCTTTCAGTAGGAATAATTCATATGGAATGCAGAATGCAACAAAAAAACCTAACTGTACTTATTACAAATGTATAAAGCAACCTCACTGAAAGGGGTGAGGAAAAAGGTACTGACCTGAGTACATTTGGAAATGAATGGAATCTGTAAAACTAAAGTCAAAAGGAACTGCACATAAGCATTGTACTCTAATTGATAAAGTTGTTCTCCTGGATGTACAGATTAACAATTCTGACGCTGCATACACGTACACTGAATTGAATAATTAGGTAAGTGGATGGCAGTGGGTGGGAGCCAGATTTCTCACTACTGGAGTGGAAATTCATAGACAGGTAAGGGGAAGAGGCTATAATGATCCATGTACTAATGTATTAGAGTTGGAGACATCAATAAGAACTTGTATTTTACTGGTTACATAGAGAAATATGTGTGTCTGTATATGTAGGTTAGTATATACACATACATGTATATACTCTGTCAGCTGTGGGGGCCTAGAAGCAATGGTATTCTAGTGGCAACAAGAATACCTAAGGCCCAGGGGTGCCTGGGTGGCTCAGTCAGTTGAATGTCTGACTCTTGATTTGGGCTCAGGTCATGGTGTTATGGTCTTGAGATGGAGCCCTGCATCAGGCTTTCACACTCAGCACAGAGTCTGATTGTCCCTCTCCCTCTGCTCCTCCCACTGCTCAGGTGCTTGCAAACTCGCTGTCTCTGAAGTCAATAAATAAATAAAAACTTAAAAAAAAAAAAAAAAAAGAATACCTAAGTCCCAGATCTTGGTTTCTAATACCATTTTTCAGTAAAAGGAACTAGAGAAATGGCTGATTCTAGGACTGGAGCAGGAAATATACAAGGTAAGCTCTTACAGTGACAGAAAGTAAGTTTCTATGGAGTATTCCCAAAAAAGGCAAACCATAACGATAGGGGTATGTCAAACAGACACAAGAACCAACTGAAAGAGATTCTAGTGGCCAAAGTGGAATAACTTGAATAACAAAATTAAGTAGTTTTGGATTACAGCCCAAGTATATAATAAATATCCTGAGTCCACACTGATATAAATAAATGGTTAAATTAAATGGAGGAAAGACAAATCTCCCTTGCAGAAGAATTCTAAATAAATTTATATGGATAACTTCACCTTATGGGAGGGGAAGCAAAACTCCTGGCTCCTTAACTGTAGGCTGCCTGTAATAACTTCCTTGAAAAGAGTACAGTATGGAAAGGGAGAGAAAAGAGTAAGTTTAAAGTAGAGAAACCTAAAAACCACTATTTCAGCCAGGTGATCAAGGTCCACATCAACGGTCATAAATCATGTTGACGGTATGCGACCTTGATATAATGAAATGAAAATGACACTTTACCTTTGTGATCTTCCTCCTGAAAACCCACAACCAGCTAATTAGGAGGAAAAGTTCAGAACAATTCCAACAAAGGGACGTCCTACAATACACCTGACTAGTACTCCTGAAAATAGCTAATGTCACCCAGAATAAAGCAAGTCTAAGAAACTGTCACAGCCAAGAGGAGCCTAAGAAGACAAAACAAATACATGTAATGTGGTAACCTGGGTGGGACCCTAAAGCAGAAAAAAAAGTCATTTAATAAGGGATAAATGACATCGAAATGACCTGCTACTTTAATTACAATCAACAGACCCATGAAGCAAATTGTAATAACCAAACTGAGCTCAAAGTATGTACTGGGCCTTATGCCTTCACTGTTTAACAAAGAAAGCATGAAAATAAACCAACTAAATATTCAATTCATGGGAAAACAAAATCCTAAAAAATAGAAATATAAGGAAAACAAGAGGGGAGAAGTAAAGTCTTAAATATATATATTTTTTAAATTCATGAGTAACAAAAGAAAAAATAGATCTGGCAAATAATCTAAATTTTATTTAAAACATGAACCAGACATACCTCCAGCAAGTTAGTTTACTTTAGTTTTGCTTTGTAAAGGAAAAACAATGGTATCCATAAGCAAAAGAAGAAATGGAATATAACAGATAAAATTGTATTGTTTTGCATTATAACAGGCAGACTGAGGGAACATGAAGCAATTTTAGATACAGACCCTGCCATGTACAACCTTATAAGTCAGCCCAGCAAGTATACAAATAACCTGTAGGTGAGACAACATTCATTAAGTATCACATGTATACTTATACTACAACTGTAAGGAGAGGCAGCTATATACAGGAGGAGAAACAAGATATGTTAGTAACAGGAAAGATGCATAAGGAGAAAGTTTCCAGAAGCAATGGATAATCAGTAAACCAAACCACACTGACATCAGGCACAATGGATTCAGCATAGATGGAAAGCCAGAGGGTCCCTCTCTGTACTACAGTCTCTGAAATGGATATCAATTAAAAAGTGACTGGATGCCCAAGGTTTGTCAACAAAATAGCAGGTCAATTTTCAAAAGATAGAGGAAGAGAAAGGGAAAGGACAGGAGTAGAAAGACTAAGAAGTAGAACAAATACAATCTGGTTCCTTCTGAGGAAGCATCATCACAAGAATTCCATTCTGTTAGCTTTCGTAGACTCATCATTTTAGGACTGATGAGTACCTCAGAGATAATTTTCTGAATCCCCCTCGTTTTACACATGGGAAACACGTTCCTAGATGAGGAACAAGGAAAGTCACACATTGAAAAAGAAATTCCAGACTCCAGTCTTACAGTACAGTTATTATTCCCTTATACGGTATAACCTCCTGCTGTTTATTCCAACAAAAGACAGGATACAAAGTAATGCTCCATGATTTTTCAGTTTTTCATTTCTTTATGATATTTTTATTTTTTTATATTTTGAGCAGCACCTACATTGCTGCGGGGTAAGAGAAGAAAGGAAAAGAAAAAAAGGAAGCTGTTTTCAAACTCCATTTGGTTCAATTTCTACAGGGCTGTTTCTGCTGAACCCAAGACACTGGGAGTCTTGAATAGAAACAGTCTGACAAAGTGCTATCCTATAGGGACTTAGCACAACCATCCTGATTCTTATTCAAATGTGTAAATCTCCTCGAAGCCCCCAGTAACAGAATGTAAATACAGTTTTTGCCTTTCAATACAAGATCAAGACACAACTTAAAGTTCTTTGTAATACTCCTAGCATCCCAGTCCCCAGGCCTCTGAGAGCACTTAAGGACACAAACCTGCCCGTGGCAGTGTTTCACAGTTCATTAAGCTGCAAGTAGGAAGTCATTCCAAGAGTCTGAACAGGTTCTTGATGAAAATATTGGTTAGGAAAATGATTGTGCCCTCATGCCGATCCATCACATCTGGTAGGAAAGGATTGTTACTTTATTTGCATTCCATGAACAATTAAAAAACTAATTTGCAGTTTGGGACAAAGAAATGTGAAACAGCAGTTGACTGACTGAAAGCTTCCCCATTAAGGAGTAAAACTGACTAAATTACTTTAAAGTACATTTTTCCCGTAAAAGCTGCATTAATGGAGTAATTACTTTATGATTTACCCTTTGCAGTAAGTAATTTTGCAGAAACTGGGGGTGGAGGGAACTGTACCCTCGTGAAAAAGGTTAAAAGACATGAAAGAGAAGAGTTGTACAAAGATTGACTGGGCAAAGGAATCACCATAGACCCTAGGGGGAGGTGGAGAGGGAGGAAGAGAGAGAACAGAAGAAAGCTGACAAGTCGTGCTACAAACAGAAAAGAAGGCAACACAGGGGTGAAAGGAAGAAAAGCTCTTTGGCGGAAGATAGGAGGTGTGAGCACCATCAGTGGTGTTTCCTAGAGGACTGAACAGACTGGAGTTCGTACACACAGTGCCGTGTGTACGAAGATGTACTATTATCCTTCAGGCACAGGACTGATAGGGCAGATTCAGATTTTGTTGACCTAAACAACTACGTTTTCCTTGGGAAATTTCTGACCTAATATATAGTATATTTCTTTCCTAACTGCTAAATAAAGTTACGTTGAGATAATTCTGCATAAAAGTGCCAGGAACTCAATTTCAGATGTGCTCATGTGTTCTAGAAGCAGTGGCTACATTGTATTACACTAAGTAGATCAGGAAGTGAGTTGAGAAGGAGGCAAGTTTGTTAGGAACAGGGTTTAACCCTATAGTAATGAACACAGGAAAATATAACCTGCTGAGTTACAATATAGGGTACACTCTAATTTTCAATATTTCCCCGAATCTGAGATTCCTTTTCCATTAATTAATCTAGGGAGAACGATCACAAGACCTGTATGCCACAATTTACATCCCTTCCAACCCATTTGCAGATGTTACTAATTAATCACAGGGCCTCAGGCAGGATTCAGCTACATCACAGCATTCAACTGATAAGAGCTTGCAGGAGAGTCCAAAAAATCAGCTTCCCACCTGTGATCTATTTGGTTATCTTCTGAGATACCTTACTCAAAAGTTAGTAATTAGAAGAAGAAGAAGAAGAAGAAGAAGAAGAAGAAGAAGAAGAAGAAGAAGAAGAAGAAGAAGAAGAAGAAAGTTAGTAATTACTAACTGCACTCAGTCCAAATACTCAGCACTGAAAAATAAAAGTGAAACTGGAAAAGTTTAAAGAACTACAAAGCCCTCTTTAAAATTGCTATGAGAATTCTCAGAGTGAGTTCTATTTTTTTTTTGAGAAGTTCTATTTTAAATTCAGTTTTTCTGTAATATACATGCAGTTGTTGGTGTTTTATAACCTTCAAAGACCTTCCACATGCAGATTTTTAAATTTGATTCTTATTGCAACTCTATGTGATAAGAGGACAGAATTAAACAAAAGCAAGAAACGCCAGAAGAGAAGAAACGGAGGCTCTGGTAATTTCACTTTGAGGATTTTGAAAGGCAGAAGTATTTCTGTTCCCACAATTCAGGGAGGGGCTTGGGATTTCCCTTCTTGTCCATTTCACACTAAACACCCTCTCTGATCTGCTTTATTTAGGTGGACCTGCCCAACGTGTGGTTTTTCTTTGCATTTCTAACTGCATTTCTGAGGCTAAAAACAAAAATTGAAATCACAACTGTTTCACGATCTGTTCCAAAATTTGATCTTAGAAACATAAACAGTCACCAAATTAATATGCTTGAAGAATACTTCTACTTTCACACACTTTTTCTATAGAGAAAATCAGATATATTTTTCCTAGATCTAATACATTTCAATGCAAGTGATCTTAAGTATAGGTGATTAAACCAGACCTTTGTTACCACAGATTGACATTAAAGACATCTTTGTCCTCTAGTACCAAACAACAACAACAACAACAACAACAACAAAAATCAGTCTGATTAATACCGAGATCCTTTCAAAATTTAAACTCCCCCCTGCTCCAGTCACCTAGTGTAGAGAACATACAGCAACTGATCCCTCTGGGCTCCTTATAACTTGGTTTTTGATTGCTAAGCTTGCTATTTATATATACAACTATGATATCCTTCATTATGATGATTCAAATTATGTATGATCCAAAAAAAGAAATCAAGTCCTGACTCAGCATAAACAAAATCCCAGTACAGAAAATCCAACAGATTCAATCAAATCAATTTTCTCTCATTTTAAAGTGTACCTTACTCTGGATACATATTTTCTTATACTCTGAGAATATTTTCTTATTCTCTTAGGATTTTTTTTTATTATGAATTATTGTCAGCAAAAATGCAAACTCATGAAATACAGCTTATAGAAATGCTAGTTATATTAAACAAACTGATCTCACTCCACTCAAAGTGCCTACCTTATTTTTCTGTGTCTTCACTTTAGTACTTCTATCTTAAATTTGACGATTAATAACAAAGTTGGAAATGCAGTTTCTGGGAAATGTTTCCATGTCATTGTGTTTTTATTCACAAACCGTTCAGGAGTAGGAAGCCTAGAGCCAGGAGGAGGATGTGATCATGCTGTCATTTAATGATGAGTGAAAACAATTCAGAAATGCTTCCCTTTAAACACTATTTGACTGATGAGGAGGACATGTAGCCAGAGAAGGAAGCACCCATGCTGACCATTGACAAATTTACCTTATCTGGCACATTGCCTCAGGAAACAGGTCTAGAAAAATGTTGCTAATGACTGATGTCAGAGAAATTACTGCCTGTGCTGTCCGCTAGGATTTTTGTTTCCGGTCTCACATTTAGGTCCCTAATCCATTCTGAATTTATGTTTGTGTATGGTGTAAGAAAGTGGTCCAGTTTCATTCTTTTGCATGTAACTGTCCAGTTTTCTCAAAACCATTTGTTGAAGAGACTGTCTTTTTCCCATTGCATATTCTTGCCTCTTTTGTCAAAGATCCACTGACCATATAATTGTGGACTTGTTTCTAGGCTTTCTATCCTGCTCCATTGACCTACATGTCTATTTTTGTGCCAGTACCATACTATTTTGATTATTACAGCTTTGCAGTATAACTTGAAATCTGGAATTGTGATACCTTCAGCTTTTTCTTTTTCTTTTTCAAGATTGCTCTGGCTATTCAGGGTCTTTTGTGGTTCCACACAAATTCTAGGATTGTTTGTGCTAGTTCTGTGAAAAATGCCACTGGTATTTTGATAGGGATTGCATTAAATCTGCAGTTTGCTTTGGGTAATACGGACATTTTAACAATATTTGTTCTTCTAATCCACAAGCATGGAATTTGTTTGTCGTCTTCAGTTTCTTTCATCAATGTTTTATAGTTTTCAGAGTACAGGTCTTTCACCTCTTTGGTTAAGTTTATTCCTAGATATTTTACTCTTTTTGATGCAATTGTAAATGGGATTGTTTTCTTAATTTCTCTTTCTGCTGCTTCATTATTAGTGTACAGAAATGCAACAGATTTCTATACAACGATTTTGTATCCTGCAACTTTACTGAATTCATTTACCAGTTCTAGTAGTTTTGTGGTGCAGTCTTTAGTGTTTTCTATATAAAGTATCATGTCATCTGCAAATAGTGAAAGTTTTACTTCTTCCTTACCCATTTGGATGCCTTTTATTCCTTTATCTTGTCTGATTTCCGTGGCTAGGACTTCCAGTATTATGCTGAATAAAAGTCGTGAGAGGGGACATCCTTGTCTTATTCCTGAACTTAGTTTTTTACCACTGAGTATGATGTTAGCTCTGGGTTTTCATATAAGGCCTTTATTACGTTGAGGTATGTTTCCTCTAAACCTACCTGTTGAAGATTTTTATCATGAATGGATGTTGCAATTTGTCAAATTCCTGGCTTCATCTCTTACTACCTATGTGACTTTGGTCAGTCCTTTACTATTTCCAAAGTCCTAGTTTTTCACCTATAAATGGATATTATACTCTTCTCTCTTAGAATTGTGCTAAGTCCTAGCACATGGTTACCCTTTTGCGAGGAGAACATAATACAGGGGGGCAAAATGATGTTAAAAAAAACAAAAACCCAGTTTCAATTTCATCCAATTCAAAATTTTTCTAATAGTAGGTACAAATGCTACAGGCTCTAGGGATCCCAGTCCTATTCATAAGCAAGCCTTCCTGCTGAGAGGAGAGATTAGGGAGTGGGGTTTAGGATGGTAGAAGTAAAATGGAGTAAAAAAATCAGTAGTTTGTTGGTTTGTCTATTTTGCATAAATTTCCATGCAGTCAATTCAAAGGTCCTTAACTTCAAATGTATATAATGTACTCATTCATGCTGTACAGATTCAAAATTCAAGCCACAGCCTGAAAACATGAATAACGTCTAATCACACATCAATGAAGGGGAAAATTTTCTGAGCTTGGAGTTGAAGCTGAAGGCAGTGTGCCTGAATGCCCTTTACTCTGTGTGCCACTGAGGCCTAAGTCCGTAACGTAGGGATCCTCAAGAACACAGGCGCCTGAGGACAATCATCTAAATTGACTGTGTTACATGGGTTGGAAGGTAACGGGTACCACAACCCCACAGAGTGCCCAGTAGATTTCCTGATGCCTCACTGGTGTAAAGGGTCATGGATAATAGTTTCTACTCTCTGAACGCTGATTCCTTTTTTAATTGAGAAAAAAACAGCATTTGAATAAAACATTCCAGTATGTAAAGCCTAATTTGTCCAGAACAGTCCCTGGGCTCAAAGCCTTAGCCAAATGACTAGGCAAACAGAGAACAGCCCTCTACTCTGCATCCCAGAATCCCCCTTAGGTACAGATAACCTAACACGGGTATTGTCATACCCAGACTCAGTGATTTAATTTGACAAGAAAGCAATGATTCCAGTACTCAGTGAGCTGCCAGAGGCTTAATACCCAGAATCTGTGGCCAATCACCAGCCCAGTGACTTTACTGTGAAGGAGCTTTGAGGTTAAAGTGAACATCACGATCCCACGTCTGGTTGAGATTTCCCATGACCCTGTCACCTCCATTGGACACTAAAACCACTGGCCTCCCAGCAGTGATGTCCTTTCCTTTCTGATCCTGCTCTTTGACTCTAGCCTCAAGCTATTATGACGATGGAAAATGGATTCTTTTTGCTCTACATAATTCCCTTTATCTAATGAATATAGATTAACATGGTGGGAAAAGAGACAGGAAGTGAATATTACATTAGGAGGCAGCTGTTAGGAACACAGCTTTTAAGTTGAATTCTGAGGATCTGAATGTTGACCTGAAGTTTGATGGTTTTACCTTGGACAAATTACCTAGCTACTCTATACCTCATTTTCTTCATCTATAGAATGGACCGAATAACTAAGAATGAAATGTAATTGTTGAGGTCCATCACTTACTGGGTACATATTTGACATGGTATGTACATGAGTTTTCATAGTATTACCATTAGATCTTAGAGTATTATTATTAAAGAAACAAGGGGTGTTGAGCATAAAGGCAATAGATACTTAAGTGCAAAATGTAAAAGAAGCTTGAAATATTTAGGAGAATTCTGAGTAGAAAAGTCTTAGCTATAAGAAAAAAAATAAATGCACATTTATTAAGCTAACATATTCTTTCCTAGAAATTCTGTTAGTCCCTCATATGTTATCTCGTTTCATTTTCACAACATCCCTGCATATTAAATGTTGCAAGTACCATGACTGCAGTAAAGGAAACAAGCCTAGGAGACTTTATGACACTGCACAAGACGACCCAGCTTATTCGAGGCAAAGATGAGATTCTAACATAGATCCAACTTCCAAATTCATGTGTTTTCATCAAACCAAGATGCCTCCACAATATATTCTGTGAACACCTTCCATCAAGTTTTGTGTCAGCTCAGATAAATCAATATGCCTGGTGTGAAGACAGAGCAGCTGAAGTTATTATGAAGCACTCATAACAACTGCAGTAGTTTCAACAAAGAGAATACACAACAATTAACATCCCTAACCACAAGGGAGGTAAAGAGCTTGCTCATTTTAATTGTTATTAAACCCCATCACCTACCTTATTTAGTTATTCTGACTTTTACTACTTAGAAAAATACCCTTTGCAGGATACGTAAAAGGAATATTAAAGGAACCAACCTCTATAAAACCCCTTTCTTCACAACAGGGAAATGTTATAGGTATCAATTAATTCAGCAATGTGCCCCGTGAGAACCAGGCTTGCCAACTCTTGGTTTGAGGTTACTATTTCACTATTAATGTAGCAACTTCCTATCAGAGGGATTCTATGAGCTTTATAACTTTACCAACAATCTAACGTCACTGCAGTCAATATTCTTCCTTTCCTAAATGATTTAAATATAAATTCTGCTCGAAATCACCAGGGAAAAGGCACAGTGACTGCTCCACTGCTTCCATCAGTGCTAACTAGTCTAGTCCACCACTGGACTCCAGCTGTACTTTTTTATATAATTGTTACAGCTCTCATCACATTGCGGCACAATTATTTATGTATACACCCCTGTCTCTCCAATTAGCCAGCAGGCGACTTCACAGCAAAAACTCTCTTATCCCCTTAGAACCGTTTCAGCTCAACAACTATTTACTGAGCTTGTACTTTGTGCCAGGATCCAAGGTAGATGATTAGGCTATAAAGATAAATGAGGCATAGCACCAGCCCTGGGGGATGCTAGGGACAAATGGAGGAAGCAGGCACATTAACTGATCATTTCATTTCAACACAATGTGGGAGATACTACTACATATACGCAGATATGGCAAGAGATGAGGTGGTGAGAGCGTGAGCAAGCAGGTCCTGAACCCAGTCTGGCTAGTTCAAAGAAGACTCCTAAAGGAGACGAGGACTTAGCTGTGACCTGAGGATGTATACCACCAGCAACAAGTGCAGAAAGTGGCAGATAGCAAACATTCAATCAAAAATCCATGAAGGAAGGGAAGGAGGGAGAAAGGAAGATACAGAGACAGGACTGAACTAATGAGTCCTTTTTATTTCCACCAAAGATCTGGGTATGTACATTTTTGACAGCTTCACCACGTTTCCTAAATTGTTTTCCCCCTGTAAGACCTAAAGGCAAAGTTCCTACTCTTTACTCCACAACTTCTCAGGTTCTTCTACATCATGGTACATGTAGCAAATGATGTTTGTGTGGCTCACTGGGTAAACAGGAGAGGCTGTCTGTGGCTGGAGGTGACCTATCACCCAGGCCCAAGCCAGCTACACCAAAGACTGAAGGGATCAGTGTCTCAGCAAAATGCTAAGACACTGGCAGCCCATCATTGTGCTGAGGAAATCAGTTCAGAAGTATGTCCTAAACTAACTCCTCACCTTTTTTCTTCACCTCACTCCCATTATGTTCCTCCAGGAAACTTGCAGACGAATCACTTATAATATATGATCTTCCATCATGCAGTTTCCCTGCAAATCTCCTTTAAAGTTCTCCTTCAACCCTATTCCTCCTTGAAGGGTATCTCAACTATGTTATTCTTTTTAAGTACTAACCCTGCAGAAAGTTTACTTCACTTACTGACTACACTTCAAATCTGTACAATGTAGAGAGTGTTCTACACACAGGGGGTAAGATTGGGATCAAGAAGCCAAGGTCCCTAGCCTCAAGAAGCTTAATTCTCTTGAAGGTGACAGACCAATTAACAAATACAAGCATAAGATAATATCATAAGATAAATGCCTTGAAGAAATATAAAACAAGGGGATAGACAAGGATGGTTGGTGGCTACTACTTTAGACAGGTAGTCTAGGAAGGCCTCTTCGAGAAGGTAATGTTGTTTTTAAAAAAGGATTTTATTTATTCATTTGAGAGACAGACAGACAGACAATGCATGCACGAGCAGGGGTGGGGGAGTGGGGCAGAGGAAGAGGGAGAAGCAGACTCCCCGCTGAACAGGGAGCCCAACATCGCAGGCTTGATCCCAGGACCCTGAGATCATGACCAGAGCTGAAGGCAGATACTTAACCAACTGCACCACCCAGGTGCCCCGAGAAGGTAATGTTTAAGCAGAACATTAAAGGAAGTATAAGAGAAAGCCAAATGCATACAGGGAACAGAATTTCAGAAAGGAAAGTTATCTTGATGTAAGAACATGTTGGTTACGTTCGGAGAACAGCAAGGAAGCCAATTCAGTAGAGTTCAGTATGCAGGGAGAGTATTAGGAGATGGGCATAGAGATCAGAGGTAGAAGGCAGTCTACGTGGGGTTTTAAAGGCCTTGATAAAGACATGGTAACCCATGAGGAAGACAAGAAGCTGAGAGAGTACATACCTATACTGTGTTGGAAGGAGCATCTTCATGATATTGCAATAGACAAAAATGTTGACAGACGTCATCAGGAGAGGACCATGGACGACTTCAACTAGGAGGAGCAGCTGAAGGGATTATATGGTGTCCCTCTCCTGCTCAGAAACTGTCTGTGTCTTCCCACTGTTACTGCTTTTAGAGGGCAGGGAGTAGGTCTTTCTTGTCTTCTTCGCATCTAAGTTTGGAATGCTGCAAACAACCTGGGAACTCAGTAAGTATTTTTAAAACAATGAATGAGCTGGATAAATGAACTATACAATAGAATATATGGCTCTTCAAATCTCTCACTTATCTCCCACAACGCCAACACCTACTTACTATCCAGCCCCACCACACCACTCCACATTTCTAAACTGACACTGCATGTTTCCACATTTATGCTTGCCTTGTTCATGAGTATCTCTTAGCCCAGATGATTTCTCCTATTCTATCACCTATATACCTCTTGAAAACCTGCTCATGTTTCAAAACTCTGACCTCATGTCCTCCAAAAGCACACTCATCCTCACTCACACTGCAGGTTAGTCCTGCCTTCTGCTGTGTGATCTATTAGCACTTTTAAATGGCACTTTTCCCAGCCTTCCTTGGATTAGAGTTTACTTTTGCCTATTCCTCCAGACTATAAGTCCAGGTCAGTAGAAAGTTTTTCTTACTTTTATTTCTGTCCTCCTAGTTAAACATTCTTCAAAATTCTTTGAGGTTGTACCACAAATTATAATTGGATTCAATTAAAATGAATGTAAAGCAGACAGGAAAAGATCTCTTGAAGCTAAACACAATTAGTGTAATATCTGTACTTTCAAATTATTTTGCTTAGGGAAAAAATATGAAATCACAAGTTGTTTGTTAATGAACGTTCTCTACTTGAGTAATGCAAAAGCTCTGTTCACTTTTAAATAAGGATCCTGAAACTATGTGCCTGTTTTAGAGCCTTATCCTCCAGCCTCACCCTGCACCTACCCAACCCCCCAAGTACCCTTGAGTTCCACTAGGCTCAACTACTTGCTATTTCCTGCACATAATCTCTCATAACATTCTGCACATGCTCCTTCCTCTGGCTAGACTATCCTTCCCCACTTTTACCCCTGGACAACCACAACACAGGTTTTTTTATTTTAGTTCAAATTGTTTCATTCAAGATCTCTACCAATGGAGAAAAGTTGAGCACAGAATCTGCTGTTTCTTCAATACCTTCTACGTAATTCACTTTGAGAACTTGTCCTAATCCAATGCTTATCTATCTTGACCTCTTTCCTAACGTACCATTGTGAATTCTTCTAGGAGAGAATTTGTGTCCAATTATTTTTGTACCACCAGGACTTAGTATTGGCTAGGGAAAAGTAGGTGCTCAACAAATAATTGCTGAGGTGAATGAACCCTGAGAATCTCAGTTTGCAGCCTCAGAGCTCTACAAGGCAATTCTGCCTTTGTTCATACTGTTTCTTACATCAAAGATAAATTCTGATTAATTGTTGATCTGTAGCCACAAGCATGGAGATACCCCCTAGCAGCTTTAGGAAACCCACTTTGCTGTGAGCTACCTTTTCCTCCCAGTAATTATAGATGCCTTCCCCACCCCCAACCACTTAAATCCTCCAGCCTTTCAATTACTTATTGTGTTATCCAGTTGTGTAATCAGCCTGGATGATAAACTGTCAGCAGTTATTTTCTTAATGTAAAAGATTTCTTTATCCACAGGTCTGGGCTGTATGTTTTTCAGGGGGTGGTGCAGGATGGGGAATGAAGAGTGTTCTCTAGTGATGCATATTATGGAGTTTTCTAGATAATCATTTGTGATCTAAATATAAATATGCATGCATCCTGGAAGTAATTACCAAAACAGTTCTGACCTAATTATGCTTAGGGGCGCCTGGGTGGCTCAGTCGTTAAGCAGCTGCCTTCGGCTTGGGGCGTGATCCCAGCATTCTGGGATCGAGCCCCACATCAGGCTCCTACGCTGGGAGCCCTGCTTCTTCTTCTCCCACTCCCCCTGCTTGTGTTCCCTCTCTCACTGACTGTCTCTCTCTCTGTCAAAATAAATAAATAAAAAACCTTAAAAAAAATTATGCTTAAAACACAAGGAGTAGTTCCCAACTTTCAGCCTAATAGATACTGCTAATCTGATTCTACCCTGACCCTATAGTTTCACACTTCAAGTCAACTAACTTCTCTGAGTCTCGGTTTATTCCATTAAGAAAATGAACCTTGGGGTGCCTGGGTGGCTCAGTCAGTTAAGCATCTGCCTTAGGCTCAGGTCATGATCCCAGGGTTCTGCGATCAAGCCCCACATTGGGCTCCTTGCTCAGCAGGGAGCCTGCTTCTCCCTCTCCCCTGCCCTGACTCATGCTCTCTCTCTCTCTCACTCTCTATCTCAAATAAATAAATAAAATCTTAAAAAAAAAAAAAATGGCTCTCGGCAACTAGAAAATCAATCCAGGATTGTGGAAGAACAGAGCAGGGGATCATGACCTGGGGTCTTCATTGTCAAAGTCTCCTGCCTCTCCCCAAAATACATCCACGAAAGTAAATTAGATGAGTAATTAGCATGTGCTTACAAGACAGGAAAATTCTGCTCTAAAGTTTCTGGTGAGGAAGAGAACACATGCAAACATTTCTTTCTTAGTTAAGGAAGGGCCTCCCTTATTTATTATCTCATCAATAAGCCTGAAAACAGGATTTGCTTTCCACAGGAAAGAAAAACTATCTTACAGAGAACATTCAAGCTCAATGCCAGATCAGCTAGTTATTTACTATACAGGAAATACAGAGAAAATGCCAGCGAATAAGAAGCAATGCTGAAAGAGAACTAGCCATGGATTCCATTAAGGCTCCTAATTAAGTCTCTACCTGGCACTCAGTACTCAAACATTTTTTTAAATGAACAAATGAATGAATGAGTGATTGAGTGAATGAGTGAATGAATGAATGTATAAGCAGTTCCAGTATATGCAAAAGCCAATTCTGAACAGCCCCACAGCCCTGGGTATAAACAGACTGAAGGGGAATTAACATTTATCGTGGTATTTAAACTCTCACACTCCTTCCTAACAGTAGTATATTATTATCTCCATAAAAGAGAAAAACAAATTTAAGAAATGTGTTCAGGATCATACATTGCCTAGTAAGTGGCAAATAGGGATTAAACCCAGTTCTGGCTGTCTTCAAAGCCCATGCATGATCTTATAACTCTACCAAAATGCTTCTATGATTTCCCCGTAGCTAAGCGTGGATTTCATGATGACCTTGGGGCGTTATTTCCTCTCTGACTCGAGATTCCAAGCAAATAGCTATTTTGTATACGCTGTAAGACATGAAGCATGAGCATCCTGGGAGAGGGTATGGAGCTACCATCAGAGAGGTCTTCCAGGAAGGTAAATCAAACCAGTTCTTTAAAATGGGCATGACTGGTTTTGTGCTGCAACGCAATCAGGCTTACGTTAATAACTCTAATGACTGTAAATTGTCAATACTTCACGTACTCTCAGAAAGTATTTCAGAGATTAGTTGTTGGAGGGAAAGAGGAAAATTAGACAGGGCTAAAACTGCTCTGAACCCTTCTAACGACCTAAGGGAGTGTCCAATCTCATCAGTTCTCCATCTATGAGTGTCACCTACTGCTCGACGATTTACCCGGGTCTCCTAAGATTTATTTCCCCTACCTGCCCCTAGAGTCCATAATATGCAGAATGCTGAGTGCTCAGTCCCAAACTGTCACCCCCATTTTGGCTGAATTTACATTATGCAGAAATTAACTTTGTTTAATAAGTATCCCTAATAGGTATGAGATATCAGACAGCTACAACTTAAAATCAATTGATTCAAGGAGCTCCCTCTTAACTCTTTGGTGGAATGAATATACCATAAATGTGATAGTTGTAATGGATGAAGTAGAATGGATACAAATTTTGGAGAGAAAGAGCAGGAAGAAGTGCCGCAGGGGAAGTAGTTAGAGGGCAATGAGAAATTCAGAAATCCGAGGGTTTTTTTCTACAACCTTAACAATGACATCAATCTTGCATATGCATGAGTACGAAAGCAGGAAAATAAACAGGTTATAAGAAGCAACTACAATGGCACTGCTTAGGGAACCAATACTCATATCGGGTTAGAGCCAAGCTTCCCAACCAACATACTGCCACTACTAAACCCCTCAGGTCTCTCACCCTCAAGGACAGCAGCTGGGGGTGGGGGTTTTGCTGGGGCAGCTGGAGCCCTGATGTGAAAGTTGTGGGAATAAACTGGGGTGAAGCACAAACTTTACAGTCAGAAAAATATTGCCCTGCTAGTTTACCTTCTACGTGATCTCAGGCAAGTTAACATCTCTGAATGTTCCAATTCCATCCATGCATGTAAAAACACTCGCATCGTGTCATAAGTATTAAACGAAGTTAAATATGTGAAAGGCTTAGCAATTTCAGACCCATACAAGTACTTAAGGAGAGATAATTGGCTAATTAAACTATCATAAGCATTTACAATTATAATACACCAGTGAAGTTAAGACTGTTCTAGTTTTTCATATTTTTTTTTACTTTTTACCATGTAAAACTGTAAGTCAGATCTGGGAATTGCACTGAGAGAGCCTAGAGTGCTATAAATGGAAAACAAACGTTTCCTGGCTGATAATCTCCTGGTAGAAATATGTCCATGTAGTATAGATGTGAAGGGCAGTGTATGTGTCAGTCATGCTCCTAGAGTGGATGTACCGGGAAGAGGTAGGATGTTGCTATCCCTTTCCTTGATATTACTTAACAACATCCAAAATGTGTACCAAAGCAAAGAGTTGATGAATATTCTTGCTGATGGCTATCTTGAAAATTCTGGCCAGCAGCCCTTGGGGACCTAAGTTCCAATCAAGTCACCAGGAGCTAAATTGAGAGGTACAAAAAGTAAAAAAAAAAAAAAAAAAAGCAGTTTAAACTGTATTTTTGTCAGAATAACAAACTCATTAAAGGTTGAAAAATGTGTTTGTCATCTAAGTAAAATGTGTATGTGTTCTAGTCATTGCTTCTATTGCACAGATTCAACTCTGCAACACTTTCTTTCCCTTTTTCTGATTTTAATATCAAAAAAAGGATTTTGATTGGTTTCTTTTAACAGATTCTAAAAATAGTTCTTTAAGCTCTGGTCAGTATTAGCTGCTTAAGAAAGTTTGGAGGTAGCTTCATCATTCCTCCAATGTATTTTATCCTCAAGCCTTACATACTGTGGTTGTCGGAGTAGAAGTGCAGCTTTACCCAATTACAAAGGTGCTGGGTGGAGAATAGCAAAGTTGAGCTAGCTCTCTCTGAAGGAAGCGATAATAAAATCATAACTTGAAAATTGCCTAAGAAAAGACTTCTCAGTCAATATAAGGAGAAGGAAATTCACCTAACTATGCAAAATATGATCGAGAACTCATTTATATATTTCATTTCGGCCTTCAGGAAAATGCCACCGTGGTCCACTGTTGTTAAGATGATTTTCGTTACAGAAGCTGCTAGTAACTATTCTAAATCTAGGGAAAACAGAGTTCTCCTATGCCAGATTTGTGTACGAACTCTTAGAAAATCTCAGAATAAAGCAAAGCAGTTCCCAGTACCATTTTCTGGATTGCTTGTTCCTCCATGAGGTTTAGAAGATACCTGCTAGAAATCATAGACTTCGTCTTTAAGAAAATTCTTTCTGGGTAGCTCTCTATCAGGTCAAGTACAAGGAGCTGCTTTGCTTTCAGAGAAAATACATTTGATAAAAATTGACACCTTATTTATAAATTTCTAATGGGTTAGTCAAAAATATTTTAATGACTGTAAGGATATATTTTAGTTTGTCACACATTTTGTGGATAAAAACAGAAGTGATATTCTCAGTTTTAATTCTGGATAGAGTAGATGAGGAGATAACTTTTAAATAGCCGTACAGTGGGCAGGAACAAAAGATATGGAAAGGAATGAAATCTCTTTCCATTTGTCCAAGTCAGACAATAAAGAAGCATATTTTAGACCAGACCAATACTTCTCTTCACCAGGTAAGATGACAAGAATTCTGGGAAACTTCAAAGCATGAAGCTACATAAATCAGAAAGTGTTTAATGGTGTACGTATTTTCAATTTATTTAGTATAACTCCTTAAACCCCAGCTAAGAATATGACTTAAGTACACTAATGTAAAACCAAAGCGTTGCAAAAACTTACCCAGACTTTATTTTATAGCTGAACACTATAGGGAGATAAATCCAAAGTCCTGAGCCACAGGGAAAGCACTCATCCAAAAAGACTAATTCAAAAAGGTATTAGTATTATGGATGTGTCTAGTGGCCATTTAATAAAGAGAGCCTTTGGGGGATAAAAAATAATTCATCCAGTTATAAAAGTTCACCAAAATACAACCTATTATAAATTCATTCCCCTAAAGCAGTGACAGTTAGCTAATTCAGTTCCTTCCCTAAGAAAGCTACAGAACAACTGGAGAGAGAGCACAATCTATGAAAAACGTGAAGAAATTAATGAATGTTAAACACTAGAATTTCTCTGATTTGCCCCTCCCAAACATCCAAGTCAGACCACCTCAGAAATGAACCAGACTGCCTTTAAGTGCATTTGACACTTCACCTGTTGAAAGGTGTAGAGGGGGAGGGGTCCCAGAAGACAGGACACTTAATCTGAAAATTACGGGGAGAGGCTGTTTGTCTCTAACACCATCCTGGCATAGAAGCGAAAACACTAATCATAAGGTCGCTTCTTTGATTTAAGGCTTAGCCTCCATAAGTCATCTTATAAAATGTAAATGTATTCCTTAAAAGAAAACACACAATAACCTTTATTCACAAATAAAATAACTTAAAAATTCATGTCTCAAATTAACAGAGGCAAGCTTACTACTAAAAGAATGGAGCAAGGGCAAGAGTATTTGGGGGGTTAGGAACGGTAGACTTAAAACATGAACTGAGGATAGCTGAGGAGAGAGGGATCCGGATAGATCATTGACATGTTCTGGAAAGCCAGCGGGCTGTACCAAGACCTGACACTTGGGTTAAAGAGGGACAGACAAATGAAAAAAGGAAAGGCTTAATTTTTACCTTCTTTTCCTAAGGATTTTGCTAGGTATAAGCTACAGTAGAGTCAAACAGAATTCTCTCCCTAACTTTCTCTCCAGCCTCATAATGCAATTTGGTCTTTTCTTTCCTTTTCTTTCTTCATCTTCCCGCTACTCCCCCCCCCCCCCCCAGCCCAGAACATGCTGCTTCACTTAATAACTATTTCCTACACTGAGTTCTTGCTTTATGCCAGGAATTGCTCACACTGTTTTTCATGTCTCATTTAATGCTCGTAGGAACACTCAGAAATGATCATTTTTTAACAATTAGGGGTGCCTGGGTGGCTCAGTCAGGTAAGTGTCTGCCTTTGGCAAGAGGTCATGATCTCAGGGTTCCGGGATAAAACCTCTTATTGGGCTCTGTGCTCAGTGGGGAATCTGCTTCTTCCTCTTCCTCTGCCCCTCCCCCTGCTCATGCACACGCTCTCTCTCTCGCTCTCTCAAATAAATAAATAAAATCTTTTAAAAAAATTGGGTAATAGTACACATAGTTTTCTTAGGCAGATTAAATAAGAAGAAGCACTTAAACAGTTGCTCAATCAATACCACTTGCCTCTATTTACCTCACCTTTGCTCTTGTAGTTGTCCCTTGGTGCCCAGGAAATCCACTGTTCAACTGCTTATCAGATAGTCAGGCTAATATCTAGATAACATAGATTTTTTTATGCCTCAAACTGGTTTCATTGTTTTTCATTACCCTCTCCAGTTAAAAATCATTTCAGACCTTTAGCTTCTCCTCTTAGTGACAATGTGTGCCCCTACTAGAGAGTTGCTTAGTCTGAGGAAACAAAATCCAAAAGCATCTTTAACCATCCTCGCTCCCTCCATTTTAACACTCCACTGACTTATTTTGTGTCCTAGGGTACTCTTCGGAATGTGAAATTGTATTACAGAGGATCTAACATAAGAAAGAACAACCATCATGTTGAGGGTTTAGCGTAGGCCTAGAATATAGTAGGCATGCCACTCCGTCACATTTTTAAATCAAAGGCGATATTTTAACATTCTTTGAGCCTGTAATTCTGTTAAAAATCAAACATTGTGTAAAGCTCAGAGGCAGCTAGGGCTAGTTTCATGTCTGCCATCTGTCATATTCATTTTCTGATGAACAATGTTTAGAGCAGAGAAATCTCAAGGAAGACATTTTCATTAAGTGCATTCTACTGATGTTTTAGTTGAGTTTAGTTGGATGGAATCTTAGCCAAGTCAGAGACTTGGAGGATTGCTCTCGAAATAACATGGACCTTCTTCCAGTGCATTCAAGTCATTCCTACCCCGGGCAGAGTAAAGATCTCAGTCACCCCAGCACTAAAGTGTGTTGATTGTGCAAAGGCTTCTCTCATTTTACATTCATAGGACACTGAGACTGGAAATAAATCTAGGATATGCTGACTAATCCCCCTGGCAGACACCAGCTTCTGCCATGCATGAGATATTCCCACTGTCACTTGCCTGAAGGGCATCACAGGGAGAGAGGAAAATGTATTTCCTCAGAGTGAGCTTAGTCTAAGTTCTCCCACAATCAATATTATTACATTTTCTTGGGTTCAAGGCACAAGGAATTGTGATGGATAAGTAATAAAAAAGAAAAAAGTCTGTCACTATTTCACCACCACATTTCAGTAAATATCACAATGGAACGGTTCAGAGGCAACCAGCAATTTCTTCTAACAGGATTCAACTGCTTAAATAACCAGACATCATCTGATTAGATAGACTCAGTTTGCACAGTTTCACTGCATCCTAGTGCTCTGAGTGTAGCATCTTCTTGCTGATATAAGCACCTGTGACTATCACAGGACTTGAACTGCTCACCATTACTCACCTTCTACAAAGGGGAACTACAGCCATTGCTTATGTTCACTCATTGTCTCATTAATTACCAACAACAAACCCAAGCCATTTGTCTTCTCTCTAAACTAACTTAACCTAATGGGCAGCCAACTGCAGTTGTTAGAAAAGCAAAAGGCAATGTAAAAAGATAATTTTTTTAAATCTGAATGAGTTAGAATTACCTAAGAGAATATAAAAATACTTACTTAAAAAAAAAGAGAGAGACACAGTGGGAACAGTGATAACAAGGCATACGTAGAGTCTCCAAAAATTCAATACTGATAAGTTACCAAAACAATCTCGATAGCACACTCTCAAGTAGAAGAATGCCTCAGCTTTACAAAGAAAAGTAATTTCATTTTGTTACTCTGTGTAACTAGTATGAAAACCAGCAATAAATGTACAGAGACTGGAAGAAGCAGAGAGAAAACAGAAAAGAACAGATGAGAACAAGACACAGAGAAAATAATAAACTTAGAGAGGAAGAGTGAGAAAAAGAAGAGAAGTGCACCACTGAGCAGGAGATGAAATGGGTAACACAAACCTTGGTTTGTAACTTCTTCCCAAATTCTATGGCCTGTGAATGATTAAAACTCATCTCAGGATTTTTGTAAATGGTGGGAGTTGTGGGGAGAAAGAGACTTCAGTGATTCCAACTTTGAACGCTTCTAGTAGAATTCTAAAGCCATTCTAATATCTTACCCCTTTTAGATAACTTCATCTTTTTGTTCAAACATCCTAAGTTTTTCTCTATCTTTGAAGTTCTATAAGAAGTAAGGGTTAATTCATGGGAGACTGATCCCTTCCCCATTGGCCTTCCAAAAAAGTGCTATCCCTCTATGAAGCTCCTTGGAACTCAGCCCTGAGCAAAGCTATGGAAACCAGTCCTGGTCAACTTCAAAGCTACGAGCACAGTCCCCTGATCACACCACAGTGAGTATGATAATCCCCTTCTTCATCCTTGGAAGCTGAGGTAATGAATATGCTACTAGCTTAAAATGTCATACAGGCAGGGGCGCCTGGGTGGCGCAGTCGTTAAGCATCTGCCTTCAGCTGAGGGCATGATCCCAGCGTTCTGGGATCAAGCCCCACATCAGGCTCCTCCGCTAGGAGCCTGCTTCTTCCTCTCCCACTCCCCCTGCTTGTGTTCCCTCTCTCGAGGCTGTCTCTCTCTGTCAAATAAATAAATAAAATCTTAAAAAAAAAACACACAATGTCATACAGGCACAACTGCAAAGCTTGACCCCAACTCCCATATTACTTCAGGGGAACATCAGGGACTCTCCTAACCATGAATGCTAAACTAGCAGATTAGGGTGAGAGCCATGAATTCCCTACAATCTTTCAGGATTCTACCCCAGCTATCAATCAATCAGTAGACAATGAATGATTCCATAATCATGCAGCTAAAACGTTCCCCAGCCCAAGAGTTAGAATCCCTCCCCACTGGAATCTGACATCCAGCCCTGCCAGATCTCTGGGCACTGCCCAAGAACACAATACTCTCTCCTGTCTCCTTGGGTGTCCTGCCAGTAAACACCACCCCACAAGCCCAACATGTATTCTACAGGGTTATGTGATGTTTGCACATAGCCACTGACTTTACAAAATATATCTTATTATGGAAATATTCCTGATTTTATCAAGATAGACTACTAAAACTGTGAAACCATTTGAATTTAATGCTACCTCCACTGTTATTCTATTCCCCACCCCCCAATTTTTTTTTTTTCGAAAATCACTAGGACATGTAATCATTGGGACTAAAACCAACCCAAACATTAGTTTGAAGCACAGAGCCTCTTCAGCACCACCTCACCCCCTCTTGGATATGCAGCCAGTCCACACCTTTTGGAATAATTGCCCTGTATACTCTAATTCCAAAGCACTTCCCAGGCATCACAGAGAGATGGTTAGAAGAATGTCATCAGGGGCCATTCACACATTGGCTCTCCAGATGAAAGACAGCTGCAATCTCTTCCAGACACCAGATCGACTTTCAGCTA
Source organism: Ursus maritimus (assembly GCF_017311325.1). Classification (NCBI taxonomy): domain Eukaryota; kingdom Metazoa; phylum Chordata; class Mammalia; order Carnivora; family Ursidae; genus Ursus; species Ursus maritimus. The sequence goes on from NW_024425452.1 coordinate 29,888,748, forward strand.
CAGGTGACAAAAGTAAAAGGACAAAATAACACAAACCTAGTAATCTTACCAAAAAAAAAAAAGAATGTGTGCTGGTGATAGTGGGTAATCAGCATATATAATCTTCCTATAGAGCAATCAAAATGCCATCATCACTGTTTGGGGATTAAGAGATATACTGAGTAACAAAATGGGTTTTCACACACTGAGGAGGAGTATGAATTCTGCTTACAGAAGAAAATACCAATTTCCACAATTATAATCCATTATTCTTGATAGCCTTTTCTCTAGTTGGAGGGGAGCCTCTCTGACTGTGATAATTCATCATCAAATCAGTAGTCTCTTGGTATTCTGAACAATTTAGGAAAAATAATAAAAGACTGGAGTAAATAGCATTAAGGACCGTCTTAGTTTCAAAAAAAATACAACCTCACATAAAAGTAGATACCTGACTAATTTGAAAATGGAATTGAAAATTCATTTCTGTGGTACCTTTAAAACTTTGATAGTTCTTTGAAATTGCATTTTAAACTACTTCTTATTTTGTTCTAAAGAGGAGATTTTTTTCCCTATTTCCTCTGAAAGTTTTCCCTGAAACAAATTTTTTATCTGAAGTTCTAAAAAATCTGCTGCTCTTTTTTTTTTTATTTTGAATTACTTCTCCCTCCTAGCTTGCTTTTTTTTTCCTCTTCTGATTTGAAAGCTGAGTTAGAACTTCTGTGAGAAGTGGAAGCTTTGAAAAATAAAACCTGTATAGCCTTTGCTCCAACAGTTAATAAAAATGCAGCCTTTTTTCTAGGTGCTTTTGCTTGTGGAGGCTCACTGACACCGAACTAGTGTAAGTGAACTAGCCCCCCGCCTTCAACTGAGCAAACATTAAAAATCTGTCAGTAGGTCTTTCTCAGTGAGAGGCCTCAAAAAGGCAACAGCAAATCTACTTTCTTCACTGGAGATATTTCTGCTATGATGTTGATTCTCAGCCTATTTCAAGAACTAGTTACCCCTGGGGACTGATTATAAGCTACTGTATCTTTCATAACTAAATAGCTTGAATTTGACTATCGTGGTACTGTACCTAAATCTATGCCAGCTTAAGACCTCTTATGATCTCATGGGTGAATTCTTTCACAAGACATACTACTAAGAGGTTGTACACGTTACAGGTTAGAGCACAGGCTCTGTGATCTTGGCTGCACCCCTTATCAGCTGTGCATCCTTGGGCAAATTTCTTAAGGTCCCTTTGCCTTAGTTTCCCCATCTGTACATGCAAATAATTCTGATGAAAGAACTAATTCACCTTAGGAGAGTCCGTGGCACAGAGGAAGCACTCAAAAGCATCAGAGATTGTTCTGAAATCACATGACGAAAGGGCAATGAATTATGCTATCTTACTGCAATTCCTACAACTTCTCTTTTATAAATCTCTTGACAATATTAATCATTCTATAGAATCATTTGTCTATAATTGTTTGAAGGAAAATCTGCTATAGAGTAAGAGCAGGTGCCAGAGACAATCTGGAAGGTCATTTCCTTTCTTCTGACAGCAGCTCTGTTCACAGATATGAGAAACTGGCTCTAGGAGTCTATGGATCCAAAAGAGTTACTTTCAGAAACCAGACTCAGAGGGGCGCCTGGGTGGCACAGCGGTTAAGCGTCTGCCTTCGACTCAGGGCGTGATCCCGGCGTTATGGGATCGAGCCCCACATCAGGATCTTCCGCTATGAGCCTGCTTCTTTCTCTCCCACTCCCTCTGCTTGTGTTCCCTCTCTCGCTGGCTGTCTCTATCTCTGTCAAATAAATAAATAAAATCTTTAAAAAAAAAAAAAGAAAAGAAAAGAAACAGACTCAGAAGTGTTGAGACTGAGCCTATTAAAATGAGCAGTTCTTCAGGGGAACTCAGCAATTGGGGACATTTTCAGCGGTTACACTCCCTAGACTAAGCCTCATGCTCCCACCTTGTATACTAGCCCATGCATAGCTAAAGTAACGTGTTTACAACCTCAATTCCTGAGTCAACTGAAAAATACACCCCTATAATGATAACAGTCTCCCAGTAAGCCAGACACTTGGAAGTAAGCAGTATGTTTGCTTAGAATCTCATGAATCTGTTTTAGAATCCTCTACCCTGTGAGACTTTGGGCAAATTACTTCCCCCATCTCAGTCTCAACTTTTACATAGGAAAATGTGGATGAGGAGAGTTACCTAGGCCGGTGATGGGTAGTAAGGAGGGCACGTATTGCATGGTGCACTGGGCGTTATACACAAGTAATGAATCACGGAACTTTACATAAAAAACTAGGGATGTACTGTATGGTGACTAACATAATATAATAAAAAATTATTATAAAAAAAAAACAAGAAGAGTTACCTTGCAGCATTTACCATGTGAATTTAAGATAAAATATTTAAAGTTTTCAATACAATTCTTAACAAAGAATAGATTTTAAATACACGGTTATTACTTTTATTATTGCTCTCATCATATAGGTGAAAAAACAGCATATATGATTCCCTTATCCATGAGGAACTCTTGGGATGGATATGATCTTAATGAAGCTAAGGGAGCAGAATAAAAATAAGAGGAAAAGTAATCACAGTAAAAAATGGGAGAGAAACGAGAGTTGAGAGGCTAGGCCTCATGAGCTTGTCTTTATGTATCTTTATATCAGGGGCCATAGACATTTTGAAAACTTGATAAAACCTAAGGACCTTATCTCCAGAAAAACAAATCCACACATTAACAGATAAAATTTTATGACTCTAAAAAGTCTGGGGCATGAACTATGAGGAGGCTATTCCAGTGTTTTCCAAACTGTGCATCACAACCCATTGTGGATAAAAGCAATTTACTCTGTTTGACCAGCTTATTTTAAAGAAATACATATTCTTATCTATATCTATAGAAAATAACATGACAATATTGGAAAGTATTACATATAATAGTATTATTATTTGATAAAAACTTTGTTGCGTGTGTGTGTGTGTGTGTGTGCGTGCGTGTGAACTCGTAGGTACACCAGATCACAAGGTTAGATACCTTTCTTCCACAGTTTATGGTCAAAAATGTTAGAGATGTACTAACTAGGGTGGTTACTACAATTATGTATCTCCAAGACAGGTATCTCTAATAAGAACCCACCCATTCCTTTTTTTCTTTTTTTTTTTTTAAAGCCTAAATGCTATTTATTGTAAAGAGCAGAGAAGAGAGTACAGGCCCCCTAAGGACAGGATGGAACAAAACAAGCAGTGCAAGTCTGCCTCCTGCTCAGCATATTCCCTTGCTGCCCCACTGGGTCATCTTGCTGTTGACAGGCATCTTCAAGTGAACCCAGCCATTTTTAAACTCTTCTGTGATAAACTACTTGAGAAGTATCCAAACCTTCCTCTCATCCTTCAGACATAACAAGAATATGAACTCAAAGATATTCATGCTTATTATTCAATAGTAGGCATGTTACAATAAGAATGTATATTCTTATATTGAATAATATAGAGCTATAATTTGAGGATATTGGGGTGTCAGAAGCCTTATGTATAAAATTCAAAAGAAGCTCCAAGTAGTGTGTTGAGCACAATGTGATTGTAGCATTACCAATAAGAAGATTTTGAAATTTAACATGCACCTTTGTGCTTTGTGTGAGGAGCAAACAAGTAAGCAATATATTAAGAGATCTAGGGGTGCCTGGGTGGCTCAGTCAGTTAAGTCTGCCTTCGGCTCAGGTCCTGAGATGGAGCCCTGTATTAGGCTCCCTGCTCAGCAGGGGATCCGCTTCTCCCTCTGCCCCTCCCCACCACTCATGCTCTCCCTATCTCAAATAAATGAAATCTTTAAAAAAAATAAATGTAGATCATCATCTGAAATTTTTATAATGCTTTCAGAAGAGTATGAGGGAAAGGAGACATCGAGCTCTTTTCAAACATATCTATAAAATGTGAAGCCACTCTAGCAAGGGGAACCTCTTACCTATATGAAAATGAAGAACCAGGTAGAGAGAACTCTCGGCACTTCAAGTAAGTAACAAAAATCAAAGGGTAAGGCTGGATGCTAGGAGGTACATTCTATAAATACACAATATAGGAGGAACCACTGTGTTAAGAATGGGCCACCAAGAATCACAACTGCTTTCACATTTACATGATAACAATCCATACATGATAAAAGTCCTCCACTCTTTCTCTTACTTCCCAGATCTTTAAAAGAATTTCACCTATGCTCTTGCTCCCTTCCATCAGTCATGTAAAACTTAGCATACTGTCCTCCTCACTGCAAAGCCTCACCTTTAAGATGTATACCATGTAAACTTAAACCCGAAATGTTGTGGAATAGAGAGTGTGAATAATTTGGTCTCAATGTTTGTCCTAATATTATTACTAAAATGATGGAAAAATATATTCCTTCAGAATTCCCTAACATTTCCATGTTTGTGCATCAGAGACAATTTACAGAGAAATGAAAGAGGTACAGATGAGACATGGTCTGATCTCTTTTGAATTCCTCTATCACACCCATGATGTATATGGGGTAAGTTAGAAGAGGAAACAACAGGGCCCTTGGCAGTGAAGGAGTCTGAAGTGAAGATACTCCATAGTGACAGCAACCTCACAAGAGACATACGGTGATAGAGCATTTTTTTTCCAGTAAACAGGCAAATAGTTTGCTCATGCTTCTGGCTATCTTTATCAACGTTTTCCCGTTTTCCCGTTATAGCAACAATGAAAAAAATCTACATGGCTTTACAAGATAGATAGATAATGTAAATGATGGTCTTAACTCTTAAATGTAACTAGCCTTTTTTATTCTTCCACTTGAATCAGCAGTTTAGGATTGATACAAACCTAAGAACTAGTGTCACAGAAGGTGAACAAAATATTATTAGCACAAAATCAGAAGTAGTAGTATGGCCATAATCACTAAAAGTGGCAGCTCTTCTAAAATTAAGGAGGACTGAGAGCTTAAATATTGACAAGAACTATTATGCCAGTGAATACACACATTATGAATTAACAACTATCATACTATCAACTTATAAAGAGCAAAAGACAAAATGAAACAACAAAATTAAATCCAGCAAAATAGAAACACCTCCAAGTACAAACTGGCTTAGATAACCAAAATTTTAAAATAGGATACAGAGGTTCTTCACAATATCAAAGCATTAAAATAATAAGTACTAAGATATTAAAATAGAATAAAAATAATCAACATTTCCAACAATAGAATACATGACTAAAAATCATGATGTCACATCCCCTCACCAGACTAATAAGCATAAAGCAACTAGTAACAAAGATATATTGCTAGGAGAAGGGCCAGAGCATGGAGAGAGGCCCTCTCTGTGGCGCAATGTAAAGGGTAAACATAAAACTGAATATGGGACAGACATTTAAAATAATACTCTGGAAGACCAGCCCCTGGAAAAACAAGGTTAACATGGAAAGAAGCTGATTCCATGGAAAACTGAGAGCAATGACAGGAACAAAAAATCCTTTTTTTTTTTTTATTATATTATGTTAGTCACCATACAGTACATCCCTGGTTTTTGATGTAAAGTTCCATGATTCATTAGTTGTGTATAACACCCAGTGCACCATGCAATACGTGCCCTCCTTACTACCCATCACCAGCCTATCCCATTCCACCACCCCCCTCCCCTCTGAAGCCCTCAGTTTGTTTCCCAGAGTCCATCCTAAACCCAGTTCAACTCCTGACTAGATTGACTCAAAACCTCCAGGGGCGCCTGGGTGGCCTAGTCAGTTAAGTGTCCAACACTTGATCTCAGCTCAGGTCTTGATCTCAGAGTTTGAATTCAAGTGCCCCCCCCCCACGCTCACCAAAAAAAACCACACTGAAAGCCTACTAGAGAGACAGGAGCACCTGTAACCTGGTACAAAAACTATTCACTTCAGTCTCTACTATTCTACATAGGACATCTGCCTTTCAGCAGTAAATTAAGAGACATACAATAAGCAAGGGGGAAAAACAAAACAAAACAAAACAAAAACCTAGCACACTGTCAAGAGACAAAGTAATCAATATAACCTGACTAAGATATGACACAGATGCTGGAACTATCAGATGAGACTAAAAAATAATTATAATATATTACCGGCTCTAATGGAAAGGGTAGACACATGATGCTATGCATTCATAAAAATTCATAGAACCACCCAACAAAATAAGTGTATTTTACTGTATTAAATTAAACAACACGGAGATAATTTTTTAAAAATATGAATTCAAAGAATTTTCATACTGTGTAAGAAAATGTTTTAAAATTGTAAGTGTAAGGGCTCTTTCATAGGCCCAGTTTAATAATAATAAAAATATTATATATGTATATGTACATAATGCAAAGAATAAAAACTGGGTAAAAGTACAACAGAATACTGATGATCTTCTATGTGAGGCAAAATAACAAATTATGTATATTTTCTGGTTTCTACTTTTCTATGATTATAAATAAGTACATACTATTTTAATGATTATAAATAAGTACATACTATTTTAATAGGAATAATATTTAAAAATACATCATGGTTTCATTCTATTAATAGAGTCTAGAAAACAAGAAAACAAAGTTTGCCTTGTAAGTTCTATAAAGTTCAATGGTTATAACTGAAAGTAGATAAAAGGAAGACAAAATGGAGTGCATGTAGAAAGACATGGAAATGCATCGTTTTGACTTTTTATTCAATAAAAAATTAAGGTCTTGCATCAATAAGCCATATGAAATACCCCACCTTTACTTTTTGTTTCCAACAGGGAAAAACATACATAACAGCCAGATCAAGAGAAAATACATGTACTCTTTTCCTACTACATCAGGGTACTCTGGAACAAATTTTAACAAATATAATACTATTATTTATTAATAGGCAGATACAGCCTTCACGTGCTCTAACCCCAATAGTTGCTATGTACCTATGAGATCTTTATTATTCTTATATAAATTTGTGATGAACAACTAAATTGCTATAAAATATTAAAGAAAATTGACTAAGAATTTAGGAGAACATATTTCAAAAGATTACAAAGCAGTATATATTCAAGGAAACCCAAATGAATATTTTTATAAGAACACATTATTGATGATCATGACCAAGAAAAGGCCACCTCTTATGCCCAGAAGAAACACTTCTTAAAATAAATGAATAATCGACTGACAGTAGGAAGAACAAGTAGGACAGTTTTTTGTTTTTTTTTTTTTTTGCTTAATGAGAAGTTTAGATATAGATAGGCAAGGGTGGGTCTGGAAGTTCAACAATAACCTCAAGACTCGGACTTCTTCCATCCTTCCTATCAACCATCATTGGCATGTTAGCATGTTTAGTGTTTATTGTCTAATAGTCTCACAAGTCCAAGCATCACGACCACATTCACAGGCAGGTACAAACTGGTAGCCAAATCTGATGTCTCTCCTTTTTAACAGGGAGAAAAAAATTCTGTCTCCAACCCCACAGCAGAATTCCTTTTATGTGGCACTGGGTAGAATTGGGTCAAGTGAACCCTTCTAACTAAAAAGGAGTATGGGAGACCGACTTTATGGCAAAGCATAGCACTGTCATGACTGGATTAGACAACAGCACATTGCTTTACAACAAATTCATGGTTACACAAGAAGAAAAGTCGTTGTTGCATATCATGTGCCTTGCATCTGTAATTATATAGCCAGCCTTACACTGAAGTAAGTAACAGGCTGAACGTGATATTTCTACGAAACTTCCTGCCTACTAAAAATACAGTTTTCCAAACTTTTGTCCATTCCTATAAGCAATGGTTTCAAGATTATGTTGTCAATATAGTGTATAGCATTTCCTATATTCTTCCTGATTATATAAATTCACTCTTCCTCATAATTCCCTCAGAAACATGCAGGTGAACAAGTAACTAAAATTCCCTTCCAGGTCTTAAAAAAATAAGAGAGGCTGCTTTTATTAACACTGTCTTCCACTACCTTGTGTGAAAGAACAATTCTGAGATGGAGATCAGCCCATGCCTGTGAGGCATTCAGACTATATCAAGGATGCTATCAGAAGGTAAACTGTTCCTAAGACTTTCCAGAACTAGAGATGAGTTGTTCCTGCCACCTCCAGAGCCTGGGAAAGTTCTTAGCAATCTTATCAACAGTCAAGGTGGGGAAGAAGCTAATCTAAGCTATAGCCGCAAAGGCTCAACAGGGCAGGAGTTCTTGGAGAGCCTCCATTAACTCTATGGGACTTCTCCTAAAGTCTGAAGGGTCCAAGAAAGCACCAGGACATGTTTAGATTCTCATCTTCCCACCTTTCCTTGAATTGTCACAGATACAATAATCTGGAGATTTTCCTCCAGTAAGAAAGGAGAAGTAATGGGGTAAGAGAAATATGAACATGTATGAAAACAGAAGCAAGAGGTAACTCTTTCAAAGTGGAAAAGGATGTCAATATTGTGAAATACTACAAGGTGATGGAGGAGGATGAAGCCAAAGAAAAAAATCATTTAGCAATTCAATCTCTTAAAGGGAAATTTCTATACAGTAGCAGAGCTTGACACCAGAATCTGAGGAAATGGGAAATGAAGAAAGGACAGACTGTGTGTAGATTACTTTTTCTAACTATTTTGGTGAAGACAAGAAAAATAGCGTGGTAATTCAACTAGATATCACTGGCAAGAAAAGGAATATGAAATGGATGTTTTCCTATACTTCAGATCAGAGACAGCTCAGCCGGTCATTTGATCCTGTTCTCGAACATTTTAAATACATAACTTACCAGCAAATGCTCCTACTTAATACGAATCACCTGGTAAAATGCTTCCCAGATAGTTGAACACTACTGAAAGTCTTTTCATAAATGCTATCAAGAAATAACATGAAATATCCCTTTCTAGTTTCTTCAAGGGGAAAAAAAATGTACGTGAGCAAAAGCAGAGAGAAGCAAACATACAGCGATTCCCTAAGGAAAATTAATGGTTCAAAAGTCATGACTATATCAGGAGTGATGCTGACCTAAGAGGGGAAAAGGAAACCCCATTAGTGTGTTTTTTTCTTTCCTCTGAGCTGTAGTGTTCTGTCTCTTGAGAATGCTAAGGGAACTTTTACAGCATAAGGGCTTCCCATTTATTGCAGTGGCACTCCACTATCGCAGTTTTTCAGATAAAGGTCCTTTTGCTGTCCATCATGGCATAGTTCAAACAATTCAGTGTTTCTTACTCAGGCTTCAAGTCAAAGTCTCTTAGGCCACTGCAAGATGCCATGTGGTGTAACACCTGACGTAAGCTCATCTTCACTTTAGTCAGTGGTTCACAGAGCTGGGGCTGCATGGGTTTCCTGCCAGGTTCTTTAGTCATAGGTGGTGTATCTAAATCAAATTCTTCTTTGTTTTCCAGCTTTGTAGACTAATCCTTTTACTCTGGTCTCCAAAAATGTAGAGAAACTACGTACAATGATGCAGATATGACATAACCATTCTTAAAAGACTCCCTCCCAAGTTCGCTAAATACTGTTGGGAGGAAAAGAGATATTTTTGTGATGCCTGTTCAATAAGTAATTGTTAAAATAAAACTGCCTTGTCAAAGACCAAATGTGCAAAGACTGCTTCTTCTATGAACATGTTTCTCATCTCAGCCTACTGCTGTCTATATATTTTTTTTATTCTGAGTCTTATCTGGTACCAAAACTCTGATATAGATCTGCAAATAAGATATCCAGGAATAACTAGAATCAGCTACCAAAACTTCTATGCAAAATCTTAAGTTTTTGGCAAGACATTGCATAACCATCTCTTCTTAGCTTGGCAGATGGTGATTATATATTTATTTGCAACTACCAGAGCAGTTGAGAGAGCCTCAGTTTGTATCACAGCTCCACCGCTTACTACATAATCTCAGGCAAATGATTTAAAGTCTATTCGCCTCAGTTTCCTCTTCTGTAAACAGGAATAATACCTTCCTTAGAAAGATGTTGCAGAAATTAGATAAGGTCTGAGGGGAGTACCTAGCTCAAGATAAAGTTTTAAAAATGTTACTTGTTTATTATAAATAGAAAAATACTTTCCCCCCATTTTTTTAGTAATTTCATTTTTGGCACCTTCCTTCTAGAACTTAGTCTTCACTTTCTCATTCCCAATTTGGAATTGCCCCTGAAGGAAATGTTAAAAGCCAAATTCCACCCCTCTCAACAACAACAACAAATAAAAGGACAAATTGTCAAAGATTTGTGCTCTATTTGGTTTGGAACAGGTGTTTTTCTCTAATTAGACAAGCAAAAAATGAAACATTCACTCCACATATCTTGGGCCACCATGTCATGGATTTGGACAGCTTCTGGTTATCTTAATAGCAGCACCTTAGAAACTGGGTGAGAGGAAACACAACAAATAAAAGATTGTATTTCCTCCTTTCTAAATGCCACTTGGTGCTACTCACCATTCAACATTCAGGCCTTAAAAACTTCTGATTTGCACAGTAGTTTGGTACTTTAAAAGCACTTTCTAATGTAAGATCTCAACTTTTTTTCTTTTAAGTTGGCTCTGTGCCCAGCACAGAGCCCAACATGGGACCTGAAATCATGACTCTGGGATCAACACCTGAACCGAAATCAAGAGTCAGATGCTTAACCGACTGAGCCACCCAGGCACCCCTCTCTCTTTTTCTTATAATATCCACAACAGGGGCACCTGGGTGGCTCAGTCGGTTAAGTGTCCGTCGGACTCTTGGTTTCAGTTCAGGTCACAGTCTCAGGGTTGTGAGATGGAGCCCTGTGTTGGGCTCTGTGCTCAGCAGGGAGTCTGCCTGTCCTTCTTTCTCCCCCTCTGCTCTTCCCCCAGCTCTCTCTCTCTCTTTCCCTCTCTAAAACAAATAAATAATTTTTTTTAATTTTTAAAATGTCCACAACAATCCCTGTGAAATAGAGAAATAAACTATCACTTATCCTTTTCTAAATTAGAAATCTGAAGCTGCTAGAGGGCAAATTTTCATCCACAGTCACACTGTTAGTGTGTGGTTGGACAGGGGGGTTGAATCAAGGCTTTCTGTCTCTAAGGTTGATACCCATTGAAATTTTCCTAGCTTCCTCCAAAATACATTGATTAACCAATAAGAATGACAGATATTCCAATCCTTTAATTAAATCCTTTTGGAAACACTTCAGGCAGTTAAATAGCGACCAAATCAACTGATGCTCTTGCAGCATCCTAGGTCACTTATTGAAGGAGTTTGAGTCAGTTCCATAGTTCTCTAGATTTTACTGAATACTTAGAAAAGGGAACTAATGAGCAGATTCTTTAAGTATTTAAAAAGTGCTTCTAGGGGCGCCTGGGTGGCGCAGTCGTTAAGCATCTGCCTTTGGCTCAGGGCGTGATCCTGGCGTTCTGGGATCGAGTCCCACATCAGGCTCCTCCACTAGGAGCCTGCTTCTTCCTCTCCCACTCCCCCTGCTTGTGTTCCCTCTCGCTGGCTGTCTCTCTCTGTCAAATAAATAAATAAAATCTTTAAATAAATAAATAAATACATACATACATACATACAATAAAAAGTGCTTCTGGGAGCACAAAGAAATATGAAAGACTCTAGTTTTTAAAGCTACCACATGCACTCAGTAATCTTGCTCACACCCTCATCCAGAGTCTGTAAACTAGCAGGCCTTTTTTATATCAAAAATTCCATCATCCAAAATACATTAAAACTATGCCTGAAGGATCAACATGCTCCAATTAGTAATATTAAGTTCTGAGATTATTTTAGATCAATTAGTCATTAAAAAATAAGAATTTACTTGGCTTGGACTATACTCAAACTGCTTTTCTAAAGAAAGTCCTATTGGATATCAATCCTCTTTGTTTAAAAACTGATGTTTTAATTTACTTTGTTTGGTTACTGATTAAAGGTGCCAGGGTAGAATGCATCATCCCCAACCATTCTGAAGAAGCAAGATAATGTTAAAGAAAAAGTATGAGGATTCAAGACCGATAGCCTAGGCTTATGTTCCAGATCTGTTATTTACTAGCTGAGAGCTTTGAAAAGGCCCTACTATATACCTCAGTCTCTCTTACATTGTCTGGAAAGGGGCAATTGTACTGAAATTTCATCAGGTAATTGTGAAGATTAAAATAGATAATTTATGTAAAGGTCTTATAGTGTTTCTTACCATGCTTTCCAACTATCCAGCACTTTTTGAATACCCTTCCAAAGTCTGGGAGATTTCCAGCCTTATGGCCTCTCCTCCTGAGAGTAGAAGGCAAGAATCCTAATCCTTCTTAAACATGGGATACAGACATGTGACCCAGGCTTCCTCCCTAGTTAGATGCCCCTCCTACTCAGTATGCCCGTGTTGACAGAATGACCTGGGGCCTGTACCTTGCAGTAAGACCAATAGGATCTCCCTCAGACGATCCAGCAATGTGATTTCAACTAATATCACTTCATAAACCAATATAATTTAATAAACCCTTTTAACAAGACTAGCTACAGTGGTTTTTGTTATTAGCAACCAAGAAACCCTGGCTGAAGCAGCACCTATTCTAGATACAGCAAGAAGCACATACTCAACAAATAATTGTTCCCCATCACCCTTCTTTGTAGGGTCCATTATATTAAAAACCACCATCTAATAACAGTTAACTTTTGTTGAGTACTTACTCTGAGCCAGAAAAATGAGAAAACTAAAGCAGAGTGATTCTATCAATTTCCAAAGTTCAAAGGGCTAGCAAATAGTAGAACCCATCCAGATTGGATTATCATCATCACCACCAATAAAAATCTGTTATATACGTGAGGAAACTGATACCAGAGGGGTGAATAACTCCCCGAGATCACAGAGTTCATAGGAAAAGCAGCCAGGATTTCATATGATACTACTAGGTTTTTTTCTATTTTCAGTCATACAGCAATAGGTCTTATCTTTTGAATATTATCTACAAATTACAAGGACAATTTATATCATGATTTCTAGAAGAATTCTGTCTTTGACCTCTTTTAATAAGAATAATTTAAAACTCTCAAACTATTTACTGTGAATGGAATCCTGTCTTTTAATCTTCAAGTTGTTCTTTAAAATGAGTTCATGCTAGTGGCATATTCTGCAACTGAAGAGTAAGGAATGAAGTCATTATTTCTTGATCGATCCTGATGCCCTATTATCTTCCACTTTGGAATTACAGACTCTAAATTACATAGTCAATAAATCTCATAGGGTTCATTATAGTTATAGATTCTAGACATCAATTCCTGATTCTGGTACTTTTGCTGGTTAGCTGACTATCTAGATAGCACCGAACAAGTAAAAACAGCATTATCTAAGAGAGGCCTTGTACTCCCAAGAGCTGTTTCTTATCTTTGTTATTATACACCAACTCTATTAAAGTCGTTAAGTATGGCTTCAGCACTAAGGATATTGAAGAAGTTGCTACTGTTCCAATGGCAAAATGGTTAGAGAATGTCACAACACATAGTAGGCACTCAATAGATGTCAATGGAAATTTTTTAATGAATATTTATGATACCCATGCTGCTTTGTACTGGAGATTATTCTGAACACAATCTATACATACTATTTTGTAACTAAAAACTTTTTTTAACAAGGAAGACAAAATTTCAGCTTTGAGGGTTCTAAGTTAGAGGCTTAGGGTAGGGGCGGAGGATTTAAAAATTTACCTTGTCAATTTCTTCCTTTTGTGCTTGCTGTCATTCCTAGAAATATGATAAATAGAAAACAAAAGAACCAGAAACACAGAAGCACAAAATTGTTCAAAGTGTTCGTATTCATGTTAGAAATGGGAAACCATAAAACCTGAAAGAATATTTTTAGTCTCATTTCAACCATAACCAAATTTGAATGATCTGAGGGACAATTTGGCTACACACAACACAATACTTGATGTTCATCTGAGACATCAGATTTCTCTTGACATCTCCAATTGACACAGCTGTGCATACAGGATGCCAAATCCACAGTTTCAAAAACAAAAAACTAGGCAACAATTTCAATGTTTGAAAAAAGAGGATAGTCTCATTTTTTACTAAATCCATTTGATCACTTGTTTTGGCTTCATTGCTTTGCAGCAATTTTTTATTTTAAGAACAAAAGGAACACCAATAAGTAGCAAATCTCTCAGAGTCATATTGGGACAACAGAAGTATGTAACTGAAGGCTGGCAAGTCAGGAGAGGGGGCATTTCAGAGAGTGGGCAGCAGTGTAGAGCTTCTAAGTCTCCTAGAGACAACACAGCTTGACGTTTGCTGTCCCCTGAACTGTAACAGCAGAGACTGTTTGATCCTTGAAGTTTGAAGGAGAGTGTGTACATGACTGAACTACACTACCCAAAATGCCCAATGTTGAAGACAGGGAGACAGGGTGCACATGCAACAAGGCTGGTAACGCAGAAAGAACTCTGAAAAAAAAGATGTGGGATTTGCATGAAACTGCCAACAAAAGGGGATTTGTCTCCTTGGCTCTGCATGTAGATGACCACTCTCAGCTAATTATGCTAAATGCCAAGATGTAAAATCTTTCCTGCAGACCCATAAGAGAGGTGTCTGAGAAAATACTGGTAGGATGCTTATAACATTGAGTTTCCAAAGCAGCTTCAAAGGGAGTTGTAAGTAAGATGTGAGAACATCAGGGGAAATCAGTGCTGCATATGCAAGGGAAATGTTTAACTGTACCAAGATATCTGTTCTTTTACTTGTTCCAACAGGAGATCCATAAAGCTTAATTAAAACTTATATAGTTACATGAGAGGACATGTTACAATGAAAAGAGTGTACAACTAGGATTTGAGTAGGATGTCCCAGCATTCCTTGGTCACTGACAATTTGTTCTTAGTGAAAGAAATTTAAAGTCCTGTTTATTCTCCGGCTTATTTTCCTCCCTCCTAATTATTAACGGAAACTCCCAGTCACCAATATGACTTACTATTCCGATTAAGTTGGCATTTAAAAGGAAGTAATATACTTACAACTCTCAAAGGGAATTTTTGCCCCAGAAAGACTCTTGTTAACCAAGATCAATTTCTACTTAGTAGATGATTCTCCCTTCACTCTCCTAACAACAGGCTTTCAGACTAGAGGGATTTTTGTCAGCATTCTTCAAAATACACCTTGGAGGTGACCGCATGTGACTAAGCCTAACACTAGCTGTGATCAGTACATTTGTACCCTGAATTCCCTCTGGTGCTAATTAATATTTGCAAAATGGAAATATTTGATAAAATTTTCATCACTAAAGTATAGTAAGTACCAACATTTATAAAAGATTTTGAGCCTCACTGAAAAGTAAATGAGGTGAAATAATATATTTTTATCACCATATGAAATTTAGAGAAGGTTCTAGTCCAGTGTAATTATATATTTTTGTAAAACATGTAAAATTAAAGTTTTAATTACTAGAATCAAATTAAAAATTCATATGTGAACATAACACAATGTATAAACTTGTCAAATCAATAAGTTGCACACCTGAAACTAATGTAACATTGTGTGTCAACTATATTTTTTTTAAAAAATCACATGTCAAAGAGTCTTTTTAAGAATACTAGAAATAGTCTACAATATTGCATCTTCTCATCTCCCCTTGGAAAGTTAATTTCAAGAAAAATAGAATATCATTATTATAATTCATGTCATAAAAACTTGACTCTCTAAATATATTTATTAAATAATTTAGACATCTTAAAAATGCTCATCTCAGAATAATACATGAAATATTACAAGATAAATAAATACCAAAAGAGAACCAAACCTAGCATATCTGTTTCAGATATGTGTTTTTAAGTAATAGAAATCTTTTTTTAAAAAATCTCAAAAGGTGAGAAATTTTACATTGTATCTTTAGCCAAAAACTAGGATAATAATCAGGGAACTACTAAGTTATAGTTCCAGTCATCATTTCCTACACTAAGTATGATGGTTAATTTTATGTGTCAATCTGACTAGGCCTTAGAGTACCCAATCATTCAATCAAACATTATTCTGGGTGTGTCTGTGAAAATGTTCCCAGATGAGATTAACATCTGAATTGTTAGACTGAGTACAGCCGATTACCCTCTCTAATATGGGTGGGGCTTATCCAATAGGTTAAAGACCTAAATAGAAAAAAAAGGCTGAACCTTCCTTTGAATAAGAGGGAATTCCTCCTGCCTGACTGAGCTGAGACATTGGTCTTCTCTGAACTTGGACTCAGACTGAACCACTAACTTTTCTTGAGACTAGAAAAAGGAGCCAAAAGAAGCAGATTGTCACACACACACATCTAAAAGGACAAAAATTTCCCTTTGTCCATTTACCACCATCCAGAAAAGGAAGCAAAGAAAAGGGGAGAAAAGTTTGATCAAAAGCAAATCAACAGCTTCTCAATAAAAAGTTAACTTTCAGTATTTGAAGTGTTTACAGAAAAGTGAAATATTTTCTTCTCTTTAAATTTATACCAATTTCTCTCAAATTACTACCCACTCCATATTGCCAACAGATTTTTTTTAATTCAACATATTACAGAAACTTACAATCATCTAAACTCTTGTTAACCAACAGAACTTATTATAAACTAGGGGCATCTGGGTAGCTCAGTCAGTTAAGCCTCCGACTCTTGATTTTGGTTCAGGTCATGATCTCAGGGTTGTGAGATCAAGCCCTGCCTCGGGCTCCACACTGGACATGGATTCTCTCTCTCCCTCTCTCTACTCCTCCCCCACTTCTCTCTCTCTCTCTCTAAAAAAAAATTTTTAAAGAATTAATTATAAACCACTGTATCAAATATTTAGAAGGAATAATAAATTCACTTTAAAAGTTCCTCACTTTGAGAAAAAAACATATTATTGAATAAAGAGTGTTGGTATATTTGAGGAGAAAATATAGTAAACATCTGCATCTCACACCAAACAGAAGATAAATTAAAGAGCTAAATCCTGGTAAAAAAATATAAAAGTGCTAGAAGAAAATATAGAATAATTTTTTATAGTTTTCTGGTGGACAAGGTCTGCCTAGGCAAGACTCAAAACCGAGGAGTCATAAAGAAAAAGACTACTAAGTTGGATTATATAAATTGCTAAATTTCTGTGAGACGAAAACACTTATCTACTGTAAGAACAAGCCCCAATCTTCAGTTCCAGCCCAGTTAATTACCACTGACTCTGTAGGAGCTGCTTTCATTGGCAGTTCTAGCAAATTTTTCATTCATGATACAAGCAATTATATCCATTCCCACCCCAACTCCTCAGCCAGTCACCTCTTGCCTTGCTACTTGTTGCCCCAGGAGTAGACCCAGGTTTCATGGGGATCACAGTGCATATAAACTTGAGAGGTTATCTCCATGAAAAATAATATCATATTACAAATATAAAATCAGATATGCAAGTGAATGCTTACTAAAAATGAGAAAATAAATCACAACTTTTAAAATTAAGAAATGATACACAACACAAAAATTTTTAAATCTAGGAATATAATCTAGAATCTTTATTAATTGATACTATACATTTTCCACATTTTGGTTTCCTGTTCTTTGATCACATTTTATGACAATTGTGACTACTATTTTCTAGAGAAAATAAAATAATTTGGTCTCTTTTTCTACAAAAGTTGATAGAAATTTATTTTGTTAACAGATTTACAAAGTTTTTTTTCCTAGCTTCATAACAATGACATCAGAGAACACATTCATGTCCACTTTGGCCATGAACCTGTATGAAGTAGAGGTTTTCCTGGAAGCCATTCCTACACAAGAAGATATAACAGTAGCTTAACTATAAATACAAGTGACTGAGAATCATATATAGCCTGCTAACTCCAGACTAAATAATGACCCATCTCTTTTCCCCTTATCCAGTTCTCAAAAATATCCACCATAACCCAAAATCCACCTGATGAGAGAAGAAATGAGATGGAGGGGGAAATGGGATGGAAAAAGAGAACAGTTTTAACTGATTGTGGTAAAAGTGTCTTACTTTGCAAATTTTACCAAAACATAAAACCATATGGAAGCATTAGGAGGATCCCTTTTTAGAACCTTCAAAGGTGTCCTTTCCAGTGAGGGGCCTGAAACTTGAGCTTTAGTAGGTTAACAGTAAATCCATCTCTGGTTTCTACCCATGACAGGATAAGTGAAAAAGGAGCTGGAAGAATGAGGGGCAAATGAATGGCAGAAGCAGTGATTTCAAGAAGTCTATAACCACAAGTCAGCATATATCCAATTCTAGGCAGGTGGTAGGTGGTAAGGAGGATGGCTGTTGGAGTGAATTAGAGAAGGGAATACAATCAAAATGAAACACATTAGAATGTATCACTCAGAGTAGGAGCCATGTGAGCATTTAATATACAACATCATACTACAAATATACATGTATGGAACATATATATGATGATGAGTTCTCCTGAGAGGAAGGAAAGAGAGAGGAGGAGCCTGGTCCTGGCTCAATACTTTACAGACACAATTCTGTTTAACTCTCCCAACAATTGTGGAGAGTGGATATTGTTGTTATGCCCATTTTACAAATGGAACTGAACATCAGAGAGATTATGTAAGTTTCCCAAGGTCACAGCAAGGAATTACTAACTCTGAGCCCCACCCACCTTTATGCCACGCCGCCCAATTTCATTGGCAATAAAGTATACTTCTTCATCTCAGACCACAAATGCCAAAACATAGGAACTTTTCACTATAAGGCCACAGACATTCAAATGGGCTTCTGAAAGTGACCAAATTAATAGAGAAAACAGAGTGATTTGGACTATGATCAATCTTGTGGAAAGTTGTTGAGGACAAATGAGAGAGGACTTTCCCCAAAATGGCAATTCAATAGCAAGGCTGTTCTGCAGCTTTCAATCAAACTCTCCACCTGAAGTCTATTGGAGTAGGTATCTGAGCTTTCTCCTGTGTAATGAAATTTGACTGCAGACTATGAGCTTAAGACAGGATGGTATTGAGTGAGCACTGTCTACTCACCTGGACAGGGGTTTCCAGCAATTTCTCAAACAATACAGGTTCCAAGCTGGGCAAATTCAAAATGTGATTGGCATGTGGCAATTAAGTTGATACAAATAAGAAGGGGCTACGTAAGTAAAAAGTGGAGAGAGAGGACAAATATAAATGGCCTTATAAATTCACTTAGAAGAAATAAAAAAGGAGAGATGTGTGAGGTGAATTTGGGGAGTTAAAATGTCAGACAGTATTTGGAAATCACAAAATCATTGTTTTCTTCATAATCAGAAAATAGAGGCAAGATTAAAAAATAACTCATTTACATCTTAGATAACTTGGGCCTATTTTGTCCTCTACTGAAATAATACTTACAGTGATATATATTTCCAGAAGTAAGATACATGTGTGTATAAGTATATATATTTTTTGTATATTACAAATACGTGGTGATATTGTAAAAGAGCTAAGAACAAATATTTTAAAGGCAGATGACTGAGAAGGGAAATTAATGTCTATAATACAACTTTGAAAAATCAGTGACAGTAGAGGTAAATAAGTTAAACTATATTTCACTAATATAGGCATATAAAAGAAGATAGCTTATGAAAAACTGAATTCCTCTATTCATTCAGAAGAGAAAAAAAATGAAGGTTTTATTATACATAGATGCCATGGAGTGAAGCCAAATTTAGGATGATCATAAAACTACCTTTCATTTGCTGTCCTAAGCATTTGGAAGTGTAAAAAATTTCAAGATTAAGCTGCAGAATCTCCTTTAAAAGTGTATTATATATTTGAAAGCCATATAGTCACATGGAGTGAAAGCTAACACCTAGGTTTCATGGATTCAGCTAGTTCCGTAAATATTTTCTCAGATGAGGGTAACACTAAGGAAAACAAGAATCTACCTGGAAAATTACACCATTAGAAAAATATTTAGAAAGATTATATCTCCAGCAAATTAAAAGCTAGAGGAAAATATAATATCTTGAGGGGTTTTTTTTCTTTTCTTTTCTCTTTTTACTATATTTTTTAGAGTAGTTTAAGGTTTGCAGCAAAATTGAGAGGACAATACAGAAACTTCTCAGAAACCTTTGCCCCCACTCATGCAGAGCTCCCCCCTTATGGGCATCTTCTACCACAGTAGTACATTTGCTACAACTGATGAACCTCCCACGATACTTCATTATCACCCAAACTCCATAATTTACATTACGGTACACCTAGCATTGTACATTCTATGGGTTTGGACAAATGTATAATGACATGTATCGATCATTACAGAAAATATTTTGAACTTTTTGAAATCTAACTTACAGTAGTCCCCTCTTATTCATGGTTTGCTTTCTACAGTTCCCCTTTCAACATTTTCAATTATCTACTTTCAACCACTATCCAGAAGCAGATGATTCTCCTTCTGACAGCCAGAAGGTGACTAGTAGCCTAAAACTATGTCACAATGTCTATGTCATTCACCTCATTTCACCTCATCACATAGGTATTTTGTCATCTCACATCACTTCGAAAGGAAGGGTGAGTACAGTAAGATAAGGTATTTTGAGAGACAGCAAGAGACCACATTCATACAACTTTTATTATAGCATATTTTTGTAATTGTTCTATTTTATTATTAGATATTGTCATTAATCTCACACTGTGCCTAATTTATAATTAACTTTAGCATAGGTAGGTATGTGTAGGAAAACTACATATAGGGTTTAATACTATCCCTGTTTTCAGGCATCCACTGGGGGCCTTAGAACATATCTCCCACAGCTAAGGGGGAACTCTTGCATTCATATTTTAACTAAAACTATGCAAATTATCAGAAACTTCCAATTACCTTTCTACAGGGTGGCTCTGGCAATAAAATTGAAATATCTAATTGACAGAGACCTTGTTCCCCAGATTCCCTCCAGTTATTGTAAGAGTTGACTAATCAGATAGCTGGGCAGGTGTAAAGTTATTTGTATGCAGGCCCCCAAGTTTAGTTTTTTAATTGATTCCTAACTACTAAAATCTAGTGCATTAGAGGAAAGACTTGTATGAGTGAAAATAGGGGTGGAGGCATCAAGTATGGCTAGAAGAGCTGTCAATCTCAGTGCAAATCTGAGGGAAGTTTGAATGGAAGCTTCCTGAACTGGTCTGCATCTAAGCTAGGCCTTCAGGCAGTCCTCAGACCAAAGCTGACAGAGTTCTTTATCTGACACGGAGCTGTCTTGGTATCCCTGCCGAACTCAATTACTGATTACAAATAGCCCATTTGCTGCTTTACATAATACAATATTTCCAGCATGCTCACTTCCCTTAGGCTCTTTCTTCTTACCTGGACACCTGCCAGGACAACTTGGGCATTTCTAGTTTATTGAGAAGTGGCTATCATCCCATGTTTTCATTAGCCATCTCAACAGCAAGTTTGCCTCATCCCCTGTTGTCCTTGTATTGTAAAGTCCTATGACCCAAGAAATTGCTCCCAAGTCAAAAAGTCCTAATAAGACCATTAACCCCCACCCCAAGAAGAATTTCCTGGTTTCAAGGGCACCCAGACTAACTACTGCAGCCACTGTCTAATGCTGAGAGAGAACAAAAGCAGGTAAGCAGTGCCCATTACAGACGCCCATTACAGAGCTCTGCAGGGCTCATCAGCAAAATTAACATTCCTAATTAAGTATCGTTCTCAATATCATACGGAATATACCAGTGGATCCCAGACCTGCTTATTCATCAAAACTACCCAGGAAGATTTACTTCTCATACTAATTCTCAGCTCTTCTCCAGAATATACTGAATTTAGACTCTTCAGAAGTAGAGTTCAGTAAGTTAAAAACTAGATAAACTGAAATTAAGTCTTGTGTGGATTAATTGGCTTAGCAGGAAATTCTATATGGGCATTTCAAAAATAATTTTAAGAGCAAAGTTTTGAATAATAATTTGACTCTTATTTCCTATTCATGTTTTAATATACTTATATTTTATACTAGTGTTTTCTCAACTCAATAACTAAGAAAGAACTTGCTTTTCAGGTAGTAGATCTAAGTAGTCTCTTTCCACTGCAAAAAGTAGAGGTTTAACATGTTGACCTCCGTGCCAATAGATAATCCAAGACCATAGCATTATAATCAAATGATGGTAAAGTAATAGAATATATAATTAATCTATTGTCCATCGATGTAATGGACTTTCAGGATATTTACTCAAGTAAATATAATTACACTTGTGATTCTTTTGCCTTTTGTGAATATACTATTTGTAGAAGTTTTAATACAAGATAGGTGAGAAAAACAGTCCATCTAAAATCAAAATCCCAGCAGCATAAATACATTTTGTTTCTCTGGTCACACAAGTGCAAGAATTCCCTACAATCTCCAAAAGAATCATTATATTGATATTTTATGATTAAACACACATTTACCTGAAACAGCTTCAGGAAAATGTGACACAATTTTTAATACACCTATAGGCATACAAGTAGCTTGTATCTTCATTGAATCACCTCTCAGTTCAACAGCAATCTACATGGGGATTCAATACAGACACAAAAAAGCAAAGAGTAGAATTACAGCAATTCATGAGATACAGTAATTCATGGTAAAGAAAGAAAGAAAGAAAGAAAGAAAGAAAGAAAGAAAGAAAGAAAGAAAGAAAGAAAGAAAGAAAGAAAAAGAAATCTGTATATGATGATGCTAAGAGAACTACATGCCTCTAACATAACTAAAGCCTTTGTAAATAGTCCAGTTTGTGTTACTATAATCTGAATGGCTTATCAGATTTTTATATTAAATTAGTATCATTTACTCAATTTTCATTCAACATATACACAGTGGATGGATGAATGGAGGGATAGATGGATGGATGGTGAATAATAAAGTGAAAAAAAATTAAATGGCATATAATCTCAAAGAAACTATGTGGCAGCATGGTTAAAACATGAGCTTCGAGGGGTGCCTGGGTGGCTCAGTCATTAAGCGTCTGCCTTTGGCTCAGGGCGTGATCCCGGAGTCCTGGGATCAAGCCTCGCATCAGGCTCCTCTGCTATGAGCCTGCTTCTTCCTCTCCCACTCCCCCTGCTTCTGTTCCCTCTCTCGCTGGCTGTCTCTCTCTCTGTCAAATAAATAAATAAAATCTTTAAAAAAGAAAAAAAAAAAAAACCCCATGAGCTTCGAGCCAGACGTACAGGGATTATATCTCACATCCATTTACTAGCTGTGCAATCTTGGGAAATTACTCAGATTCTCTGAGCCTCAAGATTTTTGCCTGGAAATTAGAGATAGGAATATCTTTTTTGTAGGCTGTGTAGGAAGATTAAACAAGCTAATGAAGAAAAAAACACGAAGTACTACACCTCACATCCTATTTCCAGTCTCCCTCTTTTCTCCTGAGAAATGTAATACATCCGAGTCTAGCTACAGTGAACATTTGGCATTTAGCATTGGTCCATAACATAAAATGCCTTTTCCACTAGACCTACAAAATGTAAATAAGTTCTGTCTCCTCTGTTAACTTTCTAGTTTTCACAGAAGTGTGCTTATATAAAAGAAAAAGTAAAGACATGAAGCCACACACGGGAATTCCCTAAGACAAAACACAGGTCTTGAGTAACATTAAAGAATATACAGGGGCGCCTGGGTGGCGCAGTCGTTAAGCATCTGCCTTTGGCTCAGGGCGTGATCCCAGCATTTTGGGATCGAGTCCCACATCAGGCTCCTCCGCTAGGAGCCTGCTTCTTCCTCTCTCACTCCCCCTGCTTGTGTTCCCTCTCTCGCTGGCTGTCTCTCTCTGTCAAATAAATAAAATCTTAAAAAAAAAAAAGAATATACAAATTGTCAACATGCAGTTTATATACTAGTAAAAATCTGGGCTCAAAAAATTTTGCCACCTGCACGACAAGTTTATTAAATGCCCCATACAACTTATGCTTTTTAAATTATTTTGTTCTTCTTTGCAAACAATTACATTTCATGTTTTTAATATACTACATACTAGTATTTAACATCCTTCTAACTGGCAACAGGTTAATTATCAGCTTCCCTAAAGCAATCCTACAAGAAGGAAGCAAAATTTAAAGTTAGAGTATGAGAATAATAGAGCTTCTATCAGAACAATCTGAAGATACGTAGAAGAGGAGGGACTTGGATGATACAATTTGAGAGGCAAAATTAAGGGCTCCTGCCCACAAGCATGCCTTCCCACCACCACATGTCAATATGTATATTAATGTTTCCTTGTTTTCAGTAAGTTTATGTATTTCTAATAAGCCATTTGGTTGCAGTACACATATAGAAATCACATGGACAGTATAATGAATTTTCGCAAAGTACACCCCATGTAACCATCACTCAGTTCAAGTAATAGAGTATCATCAGCACTCTGAAGCACTGCTCATGTCTCCCAGAACTTAGGTATCAATACATTCACTTCCTCAGAGTTCGTCATTATCCTGACTTCTAAGACCATGGATTAGTTTTGGAACTTCAAACAGAATTATACAGAAGAATTATTTTAATTTCTTTCAATAAGTTTTCTGATTCTGAGATTTATCCATGCTATTGTGTAATTATGGTTCATTCATTTTCATTGCTATATAGAATCCCTAGTCTAAATTTACCTAAATAAATTTACCCTAAGTATCTATTACACTGTTGATGGGCACTTATATTCTTTCATTATGAACTGGTTCATAGTGCCACTATGAAAACTGTGCATATCGTTAGGTGCACATATGTATGTGTGTCCATTGGGTATATACCTAAGAGGAGAATTGCAGAGTCTTTGGATATACTCATGGTCAACCTTAGTAAATGCCGTCAAATAGTCTTCTAAAATTCACTCTCTTATCAATTCATTCTGTTACCAACAGTATATGAGATTTCCACTTAATCATCATCTTGGCCAACTCTTGGTATTTTCAGTGTATAAATCTATCCGTTAAAGTAGGGTATAGGATTTCTTGTTGTAATTTAAGTTTCTATTTTACTGATGAGTAATAACATTGAGCACCTCTTCATATGTTAATTAGCCTTCAAATTTCCTTTTTTTTTTTGTACTGTTAAAGGTTTTTACATATTTTTCTATTGAGTTTTTTGTCTTGCATTGGCTTGAAAGAGTTTGTTCCTATTACAGAATGGAGACAAGTCCTTTGCTAGATATATGTTATATACTTTAATTATGTTCCCTAAAATTCATATATTGAAGCCCTAAACCCAGTACCTTAGAATGTGACTGTATTGGAGATAGTGCCTTTGAAGAGGTAATCAGGTTAAATTAGATCATTAGGGTGGGGCTCTAATCCAGTATGACTGGTGTTCTTTTAATAAGAGGAAGAGACACCAAGGATGCTTGTATACAGAGAAAAGGCCATATGAAAGACAGCAAGAAGTTGGCCACCTGCAAGTGAAAGAGACAGAACCCTCAGGAGAAATCAATCTTGCTGGCACCTCGATCTTGGACTTTTAGTCTCCAGAACTGTAAGTCAACTAAATTTCTGTTCTTTTAAGTCACCCAGTCCGTAGTATTTTGTTACAGCAAACTAATATACATGTTAAAAATATCGTTCACAACTCTGTGTGAAACATAAAGTTCTCAATTTTAATGCAATAGTTTTTCCTTTATGGCTAGTGCTTTCTGTTATGTTTAAGAAAATATAGCCTACCCAAATTCATGAAGATATTCTCCCAAGTTTTCTTCTAAAAAAATTTTTATTGCCCTTTCACATTTACAGCTATAGTCATCAGAAACTAATATTTAATATGGTAGAAGACAAAGGCCAAGCTTCATTTTTTTCCATATGAAAAATAATTGGCCTTGCAACTGTTTGATGAATAGACTTTTCCTTTCCTATCACTTTACAAATCAAATGTATTATATGTACAGACTTGTATCTAGATTTTCTAATCTGTTGCATTAATCTATTTATCTAGATTTGTATCAAGACCACATTGTCTGAAGTACGATACCTTTACAATAAGTCTTCATTTCTGATAGGCAAGCCCATCAAATTAGGTCTTCTTTCAAGATTTTCTTGGCTATTCTTAAAAGTTTGATTTCCACACACGTTTTACAAACAGTTTGCCAATTCTGTAAAATACCTCCAGGAATTACACTGAAT
Source organism: Ursus maritimus (assembly GCF_017311325.1). NCBI lineage: Eukaryota > Metazoa > Chordata > Mammalia > Carnivora > Ursidae > Ursus > Ursus maritimus. Next base: position 29,914,720 of record NW_024425452.1, read on the forward strand.
CTCTAAATGCAATATATCAATTTGAGAAAAGTGACATCTTTAAAGCAATGACTCATCTAAGCCATATAGTATCTTCCTCCATCAATTTAAATTCTCTTTAACCTCACTCAAAATACTCTGTAGCTTTTTGTGTACAAGTCTTACATTCTTCATTGATTTATTCCTGGGTATTTTATGTCTTTTGATGCTATTCCAAATGACATGCCTTACTTAATTTTGTTTCTTAATTTTTTGTTGCTAGTACAGTGGACCCTTACAACATGAGGGTTAGGGGTGCTATCCCTGCATACTTAGAAATCTGTCCATAATTTTTGACTCCCCAAAACTTAACTACTAATAGCATGCTGTTGACTGGAAGCCTTACAATAACATAAACAGTCGATTAACACATATTTTGTATTCTATGTGTATTAAATACTGTGTTCTTTTTTTTCTAAACATTTTTTATTTAGTTTTTTAAGATTTTTTATTTATTTGACAGAGAGAGAGAGAGAGAGAAAGAGAGAGCACAAGCAGGAGAAGCAGGAGAGGGAGAGGGAGAAGCAGAAGCAGACTCCCCGACGAGCAGGGAGCCTCACACAGGACTCTATCCCAGGACCCCAGGATCATGACTTGAGCCAAAGGCAGACACTTAAAATGACTGAGCCACCCACGCGCCTTATATACTGTGTTCTTACAATAAAGTAAGCCAGAGAAAAGAAAATGTTATTAAGAAAATCATAAGGAAGAGAAAATACATTTACAGTACTATACTATAAACCATCTATAAGTGGGCCCATGCAGCTCAAACCCATGTTGTTCAAGGGTCAACTCTATATAAAAACAAAATTTCATTTTTATACAGATTTTGTATCCCGTGACCTGGCTAAATCACCTATTAGTTTAAATAATTTATGTTATTTACATTGATATTTCTATTTAAATATGTAATCTGTGAATGATAAAAGTTTGATTTCCTCTTTTTGAAACCTTTTTAACTTCTACTTTTTCTTGTTATAGTACATTGACTTATAATGTTGAATATAAGTGGTAAAAGTAAAATTCACCCAATCTTGCAGGCGGTGTGGAGGGTGCTTTCAATATTTCATGATAAGGTGTAATATTTGCATTAGATTTGTTGTAAATATTCTGTTAACAAAGTTGCCTTCTATTCCTAGCTTATGAATTTTATCCAATGCTTTCCATTGTTTTATTAAGTTTCTCTCCTTTATTCTGTTAATGTGATGAACTATACTGATTGACTGAATTATAGTGATGGATTTTAGATGTTAAACCAGTTTTGCCTACATCTAATAACTTGTACTTAATTATTATAGTTATCCTTCTTATAGATTGCTGCATTCAAGTGGATAATATTTTCTTTAGGATTTTTACACTTGTGCTCATGGGAGACATTAGCTTGTAATTTTTCTTCCTTGGAATGTCCTTGTCAGGGTTTGGTATCAAGGTTATGCCAGCCTCACAAAATAAATTAGGAAGTGTTCCCTTTTCTTTTCTTTTCTTTTCTTTTTTAAGATTTTATTTATTTATTTGACAGAGAGAGAGACAGCCAGCGAGAGAGGGAACACAAGCAGGGGAGTGGGTGAGGAAGAAGCAGGCTCCCAGCAGAGCAGGGAGCCCGATGCCAGGCTCGATCCCAGAACACTGGGTTCATGCCTTGAGCCAAAGGCAGATGCTTAACGACTGAGCCACCCAGGCGCCCCACCGTTTTCTTTTATATCACTTGGAATTTATGCAAGATTGGGTTAGTTGTGCTTTAAATGTTTATAAATTGATTGTAAAACAATCTGAGCATACAGTTTTCTTTGAAAAGTGGGAAGTTTTCTAATTATGGGTCTAATTTTTAACTTATTTTTTTTAATTCCAGTATAATTAACATAGAGTATTATATTTGTTTCAAGTCTATAATATGGTGATTGAACAATTCTATATATTACTCAGTGCACATCAACATAAATATATTCTCAATCCCCTTCACCTATTTCACTCATCACCCTACACACCTCCCTTATGGTAACCATGTGTTCGTTCTCCAGACTCAAGAGTCTGTTCTTTGGTTTCTCTCTCTTTTTCTCCTTTGTTCATTTGTTTTATTTCTTAAATTCCACATATGAGTGAAATCATATGGTATTTGTATTTCTCTGACTTATTTCATGTAATGTTATACTCTCTAGATCCATCTATGTTGTTGCAAATGGAAGATTTCATCCTTTTCATGGCTGAAGTGATAGATATATATAGATATATATATAGATATATATATCTATATATATATATATCTCAAATTCTCCCAGTAGTATGATTACCAGATCATAGGGTAGTTCTATTTTTAATCTGTTTAATCTATTTTAATCTGTTGAGGAACTTCCATTCTGTTTTCCAGAGTAGCTGCACCAGTTTGCAGTCCCACCAACAGTGTAAGAGGGTTCCCTTCTTTTGCATGTAACTGTCCAGTTTTCTCAAAACCATTTGTTGAAGAGACTGTCTTTTCCCACTTCATGTTCTTGACTCTTTTGTCAAAGATTCATTGACCATATATTTGCAGATTTCTTTCTGGACTTACTATCCTGTTCCATTGATTTATGTGTCTATTTTTGTGCCAGTACCATACTATTTTGATTACTACAGCTTTGTAATGTAACTTGAAATCTGGAATTGTGATACCTCCAGCTTTGTTTTTCTTTTTCAAGATTGCTTTGGCTATTCAGGGTCTTTTGTAGTTCGATACAAATTTTAGGATTGTTTGTTCCAGTTCTGTGAAAAATGCTGCTGGAATTTTGATAGGGAATGCATTAAATCCACAGATCACTTTGGGTAATATGGACATTTCAACAATATTTGTTGTTCCAATCCAGGAGCATGGAATTTGTTTGTGTTGTCTTCAATTTCTTTCATCAGTGTTTTATAATTTTCAGAGTACAGGTCTTTTACCTCCTTGATTAAGTTTATTCCTAGGTATTTTGCTGGTTTGGGTGCAATTGTAATGGGATTGTTTTCTTAATTTCTTTTTCTGCTGCTTTGTTATTAGGTATAGAAATGCTACAGGCTTCTGTACACTGATTTTGTATCCTGCAACCTTACTGAATTCATTTATCAGTTCTAGTAGTTTTTTGGTGGAATCTTTAGTGTTTTCTATCTGTCATTTGCAAATAGTGTAAGTTTTGCCTCTTTCTTACCAAATTAGATGACTTTTATTCCTTTTTCTTGTCTGATTTCTGTGGCTAGGACTTCCAATATTATGTTGAATAAAAGTGGTGAGAGTGGACTTCCTTGTCTTTTTCCTGACTCTAGGGGAAAAGCTCTCATTTTTTCACCATTTAGGAATGATATTAGCTGTGGGTCTTCCATATGAGAACTTTATTATATTAAGGTAGGTTCCTGCTAACCTTACTTTGTTGAGGGTTTTTATCATGAATGGATATTGTACTTTGTCAAATCCTTTTTCTGCATCTATTGACATGATGATATGGTTTTTATCCTTTCTCTGTTGATGTGATGTACCATGCTGACTGTTTTGTGAACACTGAACCATCCTTGCATCCTGGGAATAAATCCCACTTTGTTGTGGTGAATGATTTTTTTTAATGTATTGGTGGATTCCATTTACTAGTAGTTTGTTGAGGATTTTTGCATCTATGTTCATCAAAGATATTGCCCTGCAGTTCTCTGTTTTGTAATTTTTTAAAGATTTTTTTTTTTTTTAGGTCATCCCTACACTCAAAGTGGGGCTCAAACCTACAACCCTGAGATCAAGAGTCTCATGCTCCACTGATTAAGCCAGCCAGGTGCTCCTGTAGTGTTTTTATCTGGGTAATGGCACCAGGGTAATGCTGGCCTCATAGCATTCCTCTTCTATTTTTTGGAATAGTTGGAGAAGATATTAACTCTTCAACTCTTCTTTAAATGTTTGGTAGAAATCACCTGGGAAGTCATCTGGTCCTAAACTTCTCTTTGTTAGGAGTTTTGTTTTGTCTTGTTTTGTTTTTGTTTTTGTTTTTACTGACTCACTTTCATTGCACATAATTGGTCTGTTCAAATTTTCTATTTCTTCCTGATTCAATTTTGGGGGGTTATCTGTTTCTAGGAATTTATCCAGTTTTCTAGGATGTCCAATTTGTTGCTATATAATTTTTCATACTACTCCCTTACAATGCTTTGTGTTTCCGTAGTGTTGGTTGTTATTTCTCCTCTTTCATTTCTGACTTTGAGTCCTCTATTTTTTTTTTTATGAGTCTGGCTAGAGACTTAATAATTTTGTTTTCAAAGAACAAGCCCTTGGTTACACTGATCTGGTCTATTGTGTTTTTGTCTATTTCATTTATTTCTCCTCTAATCTTTATTACTTCCTTCCTTTTGCTAGGTTTGGGTTTTGTTTGTTCTTCTTTTACTAGCTCCTTTAGGTGTAAGGTTAGGTTGTTTATTTGAGATTTTTCTTGCTTCTTGAGGTAGGCCTATGTTGCTATAAACTTCCATTTTAGAACCACTTTTGTTGCATTCCAAAGACTTTTGACTGTTGTGTTTTCATTGTCATTTGTAATTTTTTTTTAAGATTTCACTTATTTATTTGAGAGAGAGAGCATAAGAGAGAGAGAGAGACAGAGATCACAAGCAGGGGGGAGGGGCAGAGGGAAAAGCAGACTCCTTGCTGAGCAGGGAGCCTGATGTGGGACTAGATTCCAGGACCCTGGGATCATGACCCAGACCAAAGGCAGAGGCTTAACCAACTGAGCCACCCAGTGCCCTAGTCAAAGTAATTATTGATATTTGTTGCCTTTTGGGTACTTATTTTATGGTTGTTTTTGTAGTTCTTTTCTGTTCTTTTCTCCCCTTGCTCCCTTCTCTCACAATTAGTTGGCTTTCTTTAGTGATATACTTGGATTCCTTTCTCTATTTTCTGCATAGCTATTACTGGTTTTTTATTTGTGGTTATCATTAGGTTTGTATATAACATGCTCTGTATATAGCAGTCTATATTAAGTTATTGGTCACTTAAGTTTGTACCCATTCTTTGCTTCACCTTCCCATCCCACATTTTAGGTATATGGTGTCATACTTTACATTCTTTTTTTGTGAGCCCCTTGACTGATTTTTACAGATATACTTATTTTTACTGTTTTTGTACTTCCTATTTTTCTTTTTTTTGAAGATTTTATTTATTTGAGAGAGAGAGAGAGCATAAGCAGAGGGAGGGGAATAGGAAGAGGGAGAAGCAAACTCCCTGCTGAGCAAGAAGCCCAATGCACGACTCGATCCCAGGACCCCAAGATCGTGACCTGAGCTGAAGACAGATGCTCAACCAACTGAGCCACCCAGGCACTTTTCTTACTCTTACTTATGGTCTTCCCTTTCTACTCAAACAGTCCCATGTAACATTTGTTATAGGTTTGGTTTACTGGTCAATGATTCCTTTAACTTTTGTCTGGGAAACTGTTTATCTTTCCTTCTCTTCCGGATGGTAGACTTGCTGGATAGAGTATTCTTGGCTGCAGATTTTTTCCTTTCAGCCTTTGATTATATCATGACACTGCCTTCTGGCCTGCAAAAATTTCTGCTGAAAAATCAGCCAACAGCCTTATGGGTTTCCCTTGTATGTAACTGTTTTCTTTTCTCTTGCTGGTTTTAAAATTCCTATCACTACTTTTTACCATTTTAATGACTATGTGTCTTGGTATGGACCTCCTTGAGTTGATTTTATTGGGGATCTCTATGTCTCCTGGATCTCAATATCCATTTCCTTCCCCAGATTCAAGAGTTTTTAAGCTATTATTTCTTCAGATAGATTTTCTGTCCCCTTCCCTCTCTCTTCTCCTTCTGAGACCTCTAAAATGTGAATGTTATTAAGCTTGATGGTGTCACTTAGTTCCCTAAGTCTATTCTCATTTTGCTTTTTTTTTTTTTTTTTTTTTTTTTTTTTTTGCTGTCACCTACTCAGCTTGATTACTTTCATTACCCTGTCCTCCAGGTCATTGATTTGTTCTTCTGCTTTCTCTAGCCTGCTATTTATTCTATCTTATGTATGTTTTAATTTCATTTGTGGTATTCACCTTTGATTGGTTCTTTTTATGTCTTTGTTAAGGGTCTCACCGATATCCTCCACTCCTTCCTCAAGTACAGTGAGTGTCTTTATGTTCATTACTTTAAGTTCTCTATCCAGTGTATTACTTATCTCCATTTTACTTAGGTCTCTTGCTGTGATTTTTGTCCTGTTCTTTCATTTAGGACATATTTCTCGGTCTCCTCATTTTGTCTAATTTTCTGTGTCTGTTTCTGTGTGTTAGGAAGAGCAGCTATATCTCCTACTGTTGAAAGTAGTGGCGTTATGAAAAAGAGGTCCTACAGTACCCTACAGTGCAGTGTCCCCTATTCACCAGAACCTGGTACTTCAGGGGTGTCTCCTATGTGTGTTGCATGTGCCCTGCTCTAAAGGCTTCCCACTTTTTTCTTCAGTTTAAACATCTGCAGTTGCTCTCTTTGCCTGTTTTGGGCAGTTTTTGTTCCTGGTAGTGTTAGTGGGCCAGTCTAGGGCTACTCAGGGCTTGAGTTGATTCAGACCAGGTACTTGTCAGAAATGCAATAGCACCAAACCGCAGGGTGCTTTCCCTGTGTTGTCGCCTGGGAAGCTTTCATTGGTTGGCAGAGCCTGCAGTCAGACCAGCTATCTGCCCCAGCCCACAGTCTTACTGGAGTGTGTGTTTATTTTTCCTTCTTCCCAGTGCAGGAATTACTTTGGAGTAGTACTGGTCCTGTTGGGGCTGCTTGCACATTGCCTGGCCTGTGACAACACTTTGGATGGGCTCCAGCCAAGAGCATATTGGAGGGGGCAGATCTGCAAAGCATGTGTGGGTGGGAAGTTCAGTATTGGCAAGATTTGCGTGGGTTTTCTGGTATTGGGGACCAGCAGCACTGGGGCTTTGGCAGCCCGGGCTGGAGGAGGCAGATCCGCCAAAGTGGGAGGTGGTTAGGATGCATCATGTTAGCAAGTTAGTTAGCAAGTGTCACGGCCACACTGGTTCCTACAGATGGCTACGTGTTTATACTGGGGGTTGGGGAGAGAAATGGTACCTGCCAGCTCCTTTGCTCCTGGAGTTGTCCATAAGGATCTCTGTCCCTCCAGGACATGCTGTGAAATGAGTAAACAACCCTCTATCCACTATGCCTCAGGCATTTTTCAAACCGCTGCCTCTATCTCTGGGTTATTCATCGTGCTTTCTCTTTAAGGATGGGGATGCAGTTTCCTCTTGCCCTCCCAGCTGTCCCAGAGCCAAGCCTGCAGATTTTTTAAATTCCAGGTTTTAAGCCCCGCTGGTTGTAAGAACTCACAAAATTCAGCCCCTCTAGTTTTCAAAACCATATGTTATGAGGATTCATCTTCCCTGGTCAGGCTCCCCGGTGTGATAGTTTATTTCTCTCTTCTCCCTACACCTGTAAGTGCCTCCCTCCCATGGACGGTCTGTGAGTCCAGTTAGCTTCCCACTGCCTCTCTGTCCTTCCTATTCTCTTTGGTGTGCCCTCTTCTCTACATTTAGTTACGGACTTTTTCCTGCCAGTCTTCGGGTCATTTTCTGGGTTGTCTACACTGATATGAATGTTATAAGAGATGAGGTGCCCTTAGGGTTCTCCTATTTCACAATCTTCCCAGGAAAAACCCTAATACACTTAATTTTTAATAGGTTTTATTTTTCTTCCTGTGTCAGATTTGGTAAGTTGTGGGGTGTTTTCTTCCAGAATTTGTGCATTTCATCTGTTTTTTCAAATGTATTGGCATAAAGTTGCCCTAATACCTCATAATAACTTTTTATTATGGTAAGGTATATATGACATAATATTTATCATTTTAACTATTTGTAAGTGTACAATTTAGTGGCATTAAATACATTCATAATGTTGTATAACCATCACCACTCTCTATACCCAAGACTTTTTCATCATCCCAAAGTGAAACTCTGTACCTATTAAATAATAACTCTCTGTCCCTTCCTCCCCTGAACGCCTGGTAACCTTTGTTCAACTTCAATTCTCCTATTCTAGGTACCTTGCATCAGTGGTACAATATTTATCCTTCTGTGCCTGGTTTATTTCACTAAGCACAATATTTGTATGGTCCATCCATGTTGTAGCATGTATCAGAACTTCATTCATTTTTATAGCTGAGTAATAATCTATTTATGCATATACCACATTGTTTATCCATTTGTCTCTTGATGGACACTAGGTAATTTCCCTAATGACTAATGCACTGAACATCTTTTCATTTGCTTATTTCCATTTGTATATCTTCTTTGGAGAAATGTCTATTTAAGTACTTTAATCAATTTTTGAATTGGGTTGTTTTAGTAGTTCTTTATATATTCTGAATATTAAACTCTTATCAGGTACATGATTTGTGAATATTTTCTCCCATTTTGTAGGTTGTCTTTTCACTTTCTTGATTTTATAGCCTTTGATGCACCAAAATTCTTAATTATGAAGTACATTTATCTATTTTTTCTTTTGTTTCATGTGTTTTTGGTGTCTCTTATCAAACTTTTTAATAACTATATTAAAAATAGTGCCACCCCCATTTTCATTCCTAATAGTGGTCATTTGTAACTTTTTAAATATTATTTAAAAATGCTGCTAATAGTTTGTCAATTACATTTATCTTTACAAGAAACAAAATTTAGATTTATTTTATTGTTCAGTTTTTTATATTAAGTAAATTTCTTCCCCTATCTTTTCATTCCTTCAATCTTATTTAAGTTTGATTTTCTAACTTATTGAGATAAATATTTAGTTCATTGTTTTTCTGCCTCTCTTTTTCTAATATATGAATGTAAGACCATACATTTCTTCTAAGCTCAAATTTTCTTACACCCCCACAAATTTGATGTATTTTCATATCATCATTATGTAGTCAATACATTTTATAATCTCATTGAAATCTATTCTTTCCTATGGGTAATAATGCTTGAGAATATCAGTAAAAATGGTGGAGAGAACTCCAAAATGCTGCCCCTTCATAAAAGTGGTGAAAAAACCTGTCAGAACCAATTTTTCAGAACTCTGGAACTTAGCCAAAGGGTACAGTAACCTGGAGAGCACTTATTCAAGAAAAATATTTGAATCTCAGTAAGAACAGCAAACTTCATGGCATTTAAACTTATCCTAGTCCCATCTCCTATTGAATTTGTTTAAATATAATTTATATTTCAACATATGGTCAATTTTCATAAATGATCCATGTTTAATTGTAAAAAATGTGCATTTGGTTGTAGCTGGCATAGTGCTCCATATATGTCATTTAGGTCAAGTGTATTAATCGGTTTTTTAAAAAGATTTTTAAAATTTATTTACTTAAAGAAAGAGCACGGCAGAGGGAGAGGGAGAAGCAGGTTCGCTACTGAGCAGGAAGCCCAACATGGGGCTCAATCCCAGGACCCTGGAATCATGACCTAAGCTGAAGGCAGACGCCCAATCAGCTGAGCCACCCAGGTACCCCAAGTGTATTAATCATTTAATTGAAATTATTATAGCCTTACTGATTTTTTATCTGTATATTTTATTCATTACTGATAATTTAAATTTTCCATAATTTGTATTAGTTCTATTAGTTCCGTCATTTTTGTTTTATTGTCTTTGATGCCATATTATTTTAGGAACATACAAATTTATAAGTGCTTAATCTTCCTATTTTATTCATTATTTTATTATTTGAAAACATCCATTTTTATTCTAATACTCCTTATTACAAAGTCTACCTTGTCTGATATTAACTTTCGTAGTTTCACATTGCATATATTATACCATCATTTCACATTCAAACTTTCTGTGCCCTTACATTTAAGTTCAGTCTCTTAAAGCAGCAGATAGTTGAGTGTTTTTTTTTTTCTGAGTCTGACAATCATTGCTCTTCAGATGAAAAATTGAGTCTATTTATATTTAATATGATTACTAATACATCTAGGTTTAAACTTATCACCTTATTACTTGTTTCTTATTGTAATTGCTCTATATGTTTTCTCTCCTTTCCTGCCTTCTTTTGAATTACTCATTTTTTTATTATTATTTCATTTTCCCCTTTATTAACTTTTTACTTTTTAGATTTCTCTACTTTCTATTACTGGTTACCCTAGAGAGTACTTTCCACATCTTCAACTAATGAATATCTCTACTAATTCCTGGACAATGCAAAAATCTCCTTTCTTTTATATTACTTATTGTTATGTACCTTAAATCTACATACACTTTAAAACTCACACAATATTATTATGGTATAGTCAATATTCACTTAGATTTACCTTTATATTTACCCTTTACGCTGCTTTTAATTCCTACCTGAATTACCATGTGTGTGTCCCAAATTATTTTCCTTCTACTATCTGTTATTTCTTTTAGCGCAGATCTGCTGGAAACAAGTTTTTTCCATCTTTTGGGTTTTGTTTTTTGGTTTACCTCAAATGTCTTTATTTTAATCCTTTAAAATATTTGAAGGATATTTTCACTGGGTTAAAGAATGTTAGGTTGAAAGATATTTTTCTTTCAGAACGTTATGTACTTTTTCATTGCTTTCATTGCTTTGATCATTTCTGTAGAGAAGTCAGCTATCAGAGTTGCTGCTCCTTTGAAGGTAATTTTCCCTTTTTTATTCCTGGCTGCTTTTAGATTTTTCGTTCTCCATTTGATTATGAGCAGTTTTATTATAATGCAACTAGGTGTAGTTTTCTTTGTATTTATAGTGTTTGGGATTTGTGATGCTTCTTGAATCTATAGATTGAAGTCTTATACTTTGGATGAAAAAATACTCAATTTCTCATCAAATACTGTTTTTGCTCTTGCCTCACCACTTTCTGAGACTCCAATTACAACACATTAGACCTTTTAACTATGTCTTATATATTTTCTGTGTTGTTTCTATGTTTTCTTTCCGTGCTTCAATCTGAATATTTCCTGC
>NW_024425452.1:29925658-30133158 GCF_017311325.1 Ursus maritimus
CTCATCCTCCAATTCACTAATTTTTCAACTGTGTCAAATTTGTTGTTAAATTCCCCTATGGAAAATTAAATTTGTTATTTTATTTTTCATTTTATAATTTTTTCCTATTTTTTAATTCAAATTCCCTATCTCACCATTTATATTTTGAACATATTAATCACACTTATTGTTAAGTCCATGTGTGATTCATCCAATACCTGGATTACCTATGGGTTTGTTTGTTTGGTCTGTTTTACTCTCTCGGTTTTTCTTTTCTTTTTTTTTTTTCTTCTGGCTTTTCATTTTTTGAACCTGGTCTTTAGTATGTTTAATAAGGTTTTATTTACTAACAAGCATTTTGAAGGGATATTTTGAAGGAACAAATTAAGATTTAAAATGTCATGTACTTCCAAAAAGTATTCAGTTAAACTTCTATCAGAAGGAATGGAGGCTGATTACCTTAATTCAATCATAATTAATCTATTTCAAAGCTGAGTTTCAGCCCTTATGATGGTTCTGTCCAGTTGGCCATTACTCTTAGAAATATAGCCCTTCAGGCTTCTCAAATACAGCTTGCATGGTTAATAAAGTCCCCTGCTCTTTAATGTGCACTGAATTTAAGTTTTTATCTCCCCAGTGAACAGAAATAACTGAGGGCCCTGCTTAGATTCTTAGTCTTTTAATCATAATTTTCTGCTCAGTTTCTCAACCTCTCAACTGCTGCTTCCAAATTAGTAAATCCTGCAAAGGACAAGCACTGCAGAATATTGGATTAATCTCAATGCACTTCTTTCTCTTGGAGATCTTGGCCTTCAACTCCTATTGACTTTTAGCTCTCCAGTGCTTTCAAACAAACATTCTCCCAAAATATGTTTGTGATTTATCTAGCATTTCTAGTTGTTCTCAATGGGAAAGTAGGTCTGAATATATGCTACTTTATTATCTAAAAAAGGAAGTTGGCCTATTTATTTGTAAAAGGCTATTTCAAAGTATGTTGATATAACAATTGATTATCCAGTGTTTACAGTAATAACAATAAAGTGTTATATTTCTTTTCTCTGGGAAAAATATAACTATTAATGTATTTCACTACAAATACAATATATGTTCACTGTAGAACTTTGAAAATTAAAAAACCTATAAAGAAAGGGGCACCTACATGGCTCAGTCAGGTAAGCATCTGACTCTTGATTTTGGCTCAGGTCATGATCTCAGGATCATAGGATCGGGTCTCACATCAGGCTCCATGTTCAGCAGGGAGTCTGCTGGAGATTCTTTCCCTCACCCTTTATCCCTCCTCCCCAGTAGTGCACGCGCTCCCTCTCTCTCTCTCAAATAAATAAATAAAATCTTAAAAAAAAAAATAAGGAAGAAAGTAAAATCACCCATAAGCCCACCATACAGAGGCAAATCCAGCCACCCATTTGACACATATTCTCTTCTGTTATTTTACTCTATAGTTTTTTCCCACAAAAAATATAATTGTGATATATAGTTTTACAATCTTTTTTGCTTAAAATATATTGTAAACAACTTTCCAAGTCATTAAATATTTTCCTGAATTTTTTGTTGTTGTTTTAGGCAGTACCGTAGTTTAATAATAAATTATCATTATTGGACACAAAGGTTGTTTTTCAATTTGGGGTTTTTATAAACAATATTTAGATAATTATCCTTATATACATGCATCAAATATTATCTCAATATAAATTCTTATAACTGGGATTACTGTGTCAAAAAGTACAAACATTTTAAGACTTCAGATATATATATATATGTAGCTAAATTGCCTTCTATAAAAATTATATTAGTTGACTCCCCTTCAAGAGTATATGACACCCATTCCCCTACACCATCTATCACTGAGTAAAATCCATTTTTATTGCCCGTTTGGTAGATAAAAATGGGTCTCTTTTATTTGTACTTTTTGTTGGTGGAGAAATTTGCTTAATAACTTAATTCTTAATTAGCTGCAAGACTCATTTCTAATCATACAGGATACAGTATTATGATCATTGAGAATTACCCTTATTCTTTAGTCACAGAATTTCCTATTGATCTGAATATTATAAATTATACACTGCCATGGTTTGGAGATTTCTGGTTATTTATGCTTGAATACATATGCTGTAACTGCAATGAAAAGGCCATTTATTCAGTACCATCCCATCATCTTCTCTTCCTAAAAATGCATCACTAATATACAAAAATATGGTTTTCACAAATGCATGAAGAAAGCAGAGGAGACTGGCTAATAATAAGAAGAACATACGAAGAGATAAGCAAAGTGCCACAGAACAATAATCTTTAAATAATTTGGAACTAAATAACATCAAATCAACAAATACTTATTGAAGTTCTACATCTTTTCCATTCTTGATTCCTGTATTAGTTTGTATTTTTGGCAGGTTTATAATAGGCAACCTTCTCTCAAAAGTATTGTCAGGTTTGGGGTGCCTGGGTGGCTCAGTCAGTTAAGCACCCAACTCTTGATTTCAGCTGAGGTCATGATCTCGGGGTCATGAAATCAAGCCCCACATCAGGCTCCACATTCTTCAGGGAGTCTGCTTGAGATTCTCTCCCTCTCTTTCTGCCCCCGCTCCAGCTCTTACTCTCTCTCTCGAATAAATTAATAAATCTTTTTTTAAAAAGTATTGTTAGGCTCTAACATGTCTGCAAGTGCTATCTTCAGACTCTCCTTTGCTGACTGGTATCAATCACATAAAATTATGTAAACCCCTATTCTATATATAGAGAAGCAAGAGGCAGATCTTCCTGCCTGGCACTTGAATGCAGTCAAACTCAGCCACTACAGAAAAAGCTATCATTTCCATTTCCAGTATAACAACCAATAAGGAGACCTAAAATTTCTCTCAAAACCCAGATAGTACATAATAAATTTTCCATATCTTCACAAATTTTTAAACAAAATATTTTTACTCTCATTCCTAATTTTCTTTTTTTTTTAAAGATTTCATTTATTTATTTGAAAGAGAGACAGAGAGTGAGCACAAGCAGGGGGGAGGGGCAGAGGGAGAGGGAGAAGCAGACTCCCCACTGAGCAAGGAGCCCAATGCAGGGCTCGATCCCAGGACCCAAGTCATCACCTGAGCTGAAGGCAGAAACTTAACTGAGCCACCCAGATGCCCCTCTTATTCCTAATTTTCAAAATGTGCATTATAATCAAAATACAAAGACTTAAATCCAAATACAGTATCATCATATGACAACATCACTTCATTGCATTTAAGAAATTGATTCCAAATTATAAAATCACAGATAAAAGTTCAGAAAGCAGCACAGTGTAGTGGTACCAGATAACTTGAGTTCGATTCTGCATTAAGCACTTATTAGATGTGTGCCTTAGCATATTTTTTAACACCTCTGTGGTTCATTTTCTTTGTGTGTAAAAGGAGAATAATTGTAAGTACTTTATAGGGTTAATCATAAGTATTATATGGATACATACATATAAAGTCCAGTAGTTCCTGGCACATAGTAAGTACCATAAATTGTGTTTGTTATTATTATTACTACTACTATGAAATAATAAAAGAGACTGCCCACAAGCATTTGGGGGAAAAAAGTAATGATCATCAGCAATCAAAATCTATTCATAATAAATTATCTTTTATTTTATACAACTACCAATTCAAAAGATGTACACACCTTGTTCATTCCTTCTTTTGAAATTTCAGTTTTTACCTGTGGAAAACAAGCTAAGAGAAGGAGTTTACTTCCATAATTTAAAAGGTTTTTTAAAAGGACCTAGGAAGATAAAGTATTAATTCAACAATTAAAAAGCCTGAAGCCTTTAACCTTGAGCACCTTGTTTCTTGCTTACTGATCACATGTCATATACATTCATATTAAAGCAGTCCGACCAGCAAGAAAATGCCTTCAGTCTCTCATAGAACAAAGATCCCTCCAAGAACTCCAGACTCTGAGTGAAGATTAAGATTAAGAAAATAATATTCTATTATAATATATGACAATTGTCAATAAGAAGAAAAAACAAAAGGGAAGTGGTGGTATCTAAAAAAGGCAATATTTTCCCTTCTTGCTTGCTTTTTTATGTGTTAGACTTTGTCTTAACTTTTCCTGTAGGCTCTGAATTTATCCATATGTCAACCTTACATATTCAAAGCACTGATGTCTGAATAAAGAAGTGCTTCTGTGTGCTTGTGCAGGTATGCATTTTAAACAAAACTGGTTTTCTTTTCTTTAGATCCTGAATTCTCAATAATTAACTTTCTTTCAACAACTCTGGTCTGAGCAAATATGCGAGCACTGCCACCTACAGGTAGCTACCTATTTCAAGGCAGTCAAGCCACAGAGATTGCTGTGACATTTGTATGCCTTTCTAAAGTGAAACAAGTAACACACAATTGAGCATTATGGCTGAAGTTCTGAAACCATCCATCAACCTTATACTCTCTTGAGAAGTAAGTAATCGCAAGAAAAACTTCCCTGAAACTCTTCCACAAAACTTCCCTTCAGTCTTGCTTATAGGATCCTTAATCTTTCTTCCTTTTCTCTTGTCAATGGCTTTCATCTTCGTTGCTATCCCCTTTTACAGCATATTTTCTGTAAAACTTATTCTAAATTATAACAAGTTCTATTTTTATTTATTTATTTGACAGAGAGAGAGACAGCCAGCGAGAGAGGGAACACAAGCAGGGGGAGTGGGAGAGGAAGAAGCAGGCTCCCATCGGAGGAGCACGATGTGGGGCTCAATCCCATAACGCCGGGATCACGCCCTGAGCCGAAGGCAGACGTTTAATGACTGAGCCACCCAGGCGCCCCCTATTTTTAAAATTACAAATACGGATTTGACTCACTAGTGCCATCAATTATTCTTTGGTCCTTTGTCTTTAATTAGATGATGAATTTTATGTGAATTTTTTCTCACGAATTAAAAAAAAAAAAACATTCAATTCTATTCTGTTTCTCTGGTCAGTCTCCAGACACTAAATATCTATCAGCCTAGCAGGACTGGTAGGAGCCTTGGGTGATGCTGAATTCTAGAATCTTCTACTGACACTCGCACACAAACCTTTCATAAAAGAGTAAAATAACCCTAAAAGGCATTCATATTTGGCACCTTGTCTACACACTCTTGTTCTTTAATTTCTTCTCCTAAAACCACGAAATATAAAGATTTACTATCTCTTTCTTTTCCACTTTACCTATTTAAGCAAGGTTATTTGGCCTGAACTCACCAATTCAGCAAAAACAATCACCTAAAAGCAATACTAGATTGTGTCCTATGATATTGCCTGCATCTTTCATTAAAGAAAATTGGAAATACAACTTACTGGCTATCATTTTCCAGATTGTGTTGATAAAGTACAGGCTTTGAAATACAGTAAAAGTTCTTATGAGCAGAGCTAGCTACATATTTTGTGAGGCCTAGTGTAAAACAAAAGCATGGAGTCTCTTGTTCAAAATACTGAGGAGGGGGACTACTGAAGTTATTAAAATGTACAGTTTTTCCCTTTCTTCCATGGTCTCTCTCTTAACTTGTTATGGTGTTTCTTATTTCCTACTTAATGCCATTCTAAGTTTTTAAAAAATTAAAATTTTAAATTATTAGTCCTACTCCTACCATTTACATTTACCTTATGCAATAACAGTTTTTAAATACAAGACCATGTAATGATATGCAGAATCATTGAAATTACACAATTGATATAGTTCATTCTTAGCAGAAGAGTGGAAATATTACATAAAACTAACTTAACTGTTCTTATTTCATTTTTTGGTACCAGTACATTCTACCAAAACTTTCTACCTTTGGCTTAGTATTAAGTAAGGAAGGCCTAAAAGGAAAAGGAACTATGGGTTACCCTACCTTTCCTTTTCTTTACTATCATTTCTAGCATAATTGGCTAACAGAGAGCCAACACAGTTTTCCATGGTCATTTGTGTTTCTCAAAATGCCACTGCCTTTCTTCCACATTCAAAGCAGATGCTGCTTCCAAAAAAGTGTGGTGTCTCAGGGCTGCCAGCACCCCTACTTGGTCAGAGGCATAAAACTTAACCTTGTACTTGTCTGAGTGTCACTGAACTCCCACACATCGTTCATTCACTGTAATTCTGTGTTCGTGGAGCATGTTAGTTCCATTACGTCAATGGAGTGGCAAGGTAAGGTGGACACACATGTTAAATGTACCACCTCTGTGCAATGCACGCTCTATTGTCCCACTGGACTTCACTTACATAACACAATCTCAAAGATAAAATTATTAACAATTTCAAGACAGTGACAATAGAGCATTAAACCAAGCACTGGGCCCTTCTGAGTATAGGGCCCTGTGTGACTGCACAGGTCATAAAACTAGACCTACTTATAAGATTTATTAGGACAGAAAAAGTTTCATTTTTCTTTAAGAAGGGGGAGGAACAGAAACTATGTTTATTAAGTATTTACTATGGTGCTGAGCACTAAGTTAAATCCTTCATATATTCTACCTTATTTAATCATCAAATAATATTTTGGGGTGGGTATTTTTAACCCCATTTACAGAGGGGCCATATTGGGGAATTTAGGCGCTAAGTGATGTACCGAACATCTCTTATCTAAAAGGTGGTATTAAGGAGATCACGTATTGCATGGTGCACTGGGTGTTGTACACAAGTAATGAATCATGGAACTTTACATCAAAAACTAGGGATGTACTGTATGGTGACTAACATAACATAATAAAAAATATTATTAAAAAATAAAAATAAAATAAAAGATGGTGGAGGGGTGCCTATCAGCTCAGTCAAAAGAGCGTGCGACTCTTGATCTTGAGGTCATGAGTTCAAGCCCCATATTGGGTGTAGAGATTACTAAAAAAATAAATAAATAAAAACTTTAAAAATTAAAATAAAAAATAAAAGATGGTGGAGTAGGGATTTTAACCCATATTTGGCTGATCCCAAAGCCCATCACATCCCACCAGTTCCTCAAAAAACTTAGTTCAGATTTTGAATTACAAAATATTTTTAAATTGTTACTTTCATATTTCATATATATACATATAGTATAATATATATTATATATACATATATATAGACTAATAAGACCAAGTATGAATTAATAAAATAGCATGATTCACATACTTCAAACAGTATCTCATCTAGGCTTCTAGTTTAATATGAGAGGCTAAGAACACACATTTATGGACATGGGTGGCTCAGTTGACTAAGCATCTGACTTCAGCTCAAGTCATGATCTCAGGCTTCTGGGATTGAACCTAATGTCAGTCTCCTGGTTCAGGGGGAGTCTGCTTGTCCCCACTCATTTTCTCTCTGTCTCTCTCTCTCTCAAGTAATTAAAATGATAATGCTTTTTTTTTTAAAGATACAAGCTGCCAACCACAAAGAACAGAGTGGAAGCTATCAGTGAATAAGCAATTTCAAAAATCAAACGAAAATGCACAAAGAGGCATGCAGTATGAATCCATCTATAAAGTTCAAAAATAGGCAAAACTAAATAACTGGTGTTTAGGAATACATACTTAGATGATAGAACTATTTTTAAAACCAAAGGAATGATTAATACAACCTGCAGTGTAGGAGCGATCTCTGGATGGCGAGGGGAAATATGACAAAGAGAACACAGGAGCCTCTGTGGTGCTGCTGCTTCCTTTCTTACTGGGGTGAGAGGTACATGGGTATTCATTCTGTTATATATTTATAATATATAAATCACAAAAATACTATTTTGAATGTATATTTCCCCTCAAATGATTAACTTATTTTTTTTAAGGTTTTATTTATTTATTTGAGAGAGAGAGAGAGAGAGAGCATGAATGGGAGAGGGGCAGAGGGACAGAGAGAGAGAATCCCAAGCCAACTCATGCTGAGCACAGAGCCCGATGTGGGGCTCAATCTCACCACCCCCAAGACCATGACCTGATCTGAAACCAAGAGTTGGATGCTTAACCAACTGAGCCACCCAGGCACCCCAAATAATTAACTTCTTAAAAAGATACTGTATTGATAAAATAACCACAAGACAGTATGTACAAGACAGTACCAGATAACAACAGCAACAACTTTTGGAAATTAAAATTTGATTGTCAAATAAAATTCAATAGAAAAGTTAGACAATAAATCTAAAGAAATCTCCCAGATTACAATACAAGGAAACTGAAACATGAGAGAAAAGATAAGAGATGCAAAGGATTATTCCAAGACATCCCAGTAAGAATTTCAGAAGGACACATAAAAAAGAAAGAAGAGGGGAAATTATCGCAGAAGTGCTAATAGATAATTTCTTTAAAGATGGATCTGGTCTTCAGACTGAAAGGACTCATTCTGTGCCCAGGACTTAGAAATGTCCCAGTAAAATGTCCTACCTCTGAAGATTAAAAAAAAAAAAAAAAAAAAAAGCTACCAAGGAGAAAAGAGAGCTTATCTGCAAGGGAATGGGAATCACAGAGAATCATCAGAACATAGGATGGGTAGAGGGGCACCTGGGTGGCTCCATCAGTTAAGCGTCCCACTCTGGGTTTTGGCTCAGGTCATGTTCTCCAGATCATGAGATGGAGCCCTGCATCGGGCTCAGAGGGGAGTCTGCTTGAGCTTGTCTCTCTCCCTCTCCCTCTGCCCCTCCCCACACTTGCACTTGCTCTCTCTCAAATAAATAAATAAAACCTTTTAAAGAACATAGGATGTGTTCTGGTACAAGGCCTTCAAAATTCCCAGACAAAATGATTTTTTTATCCCAGACTTCAATAGCCAACATAATAATCACTCATAATTCATAATAAAAACATTTTTGAACATGCAGGAACTCAGAATTTTACCTTAAGTGAAACTTTCCTAGGAATAAAAATGTATTTTAAGGGAATAGAAAAGTACTCCATCAAAACAAAGAAGAAAGAAGGTCTAGGGCTCCCCCTCCCCAGATAATGATTCCCACCCCAAGAGAGTAGTGAAGGGAAATTCCAGGCTGACAACACATAGCTATTTTAGAGAAACCTAGTAAAGACTGGAGCCAGGGTAGGAGTGGAATGATTCAGGGAAAAATGAGAATAAATAAAATAGATAATATGGTTGGGAGTTTGGAAAAACTTGAGGATAAAACAAAGACATTTGGTAAAGTGTAGAAAGGAGAATCTATTTGGACAGAAACATTTTCCATTGAGTGGCACAGGGGTAGTAACTCAAATTCCACAGACAAAGAAATGTGATACTAGCATATCACTTGGCTCTACAATGAAGCATTTGCACGTATGCCTGTGTCCATTCTGAACCTTCAGGAAGCAGTGGTCAAGTCACAGAAGTGCAAGAGATGTACTAGGTGGGGATGCCCATGAAAGATAAAGACAAGAGGGAGTGGGAATAAGCAGAAAAGCTTCCAGTATCCAATAGAGGCCTGATACCTATAAAAGGAAAGGAAGAAAGGAGGTTTGAGTAAAAAGAATCCAGACTCTGGTACCACTCAAAAAAAATAAAAAATTAAAAAAAAAATAAATAAAACACTCAACCAGCCCAACAGGGAGCTAAAAAGCAAAAGTTGCCCTCTGCATGAGTCTCATGTTGGGCAGCAATGGCCGGCACTTAGAAACTCCACCATGCTCAATCATTGGTTATAGTTGCCCAGAGTCAGGGAGAGTGTATACTCGGCTTGAACGCTTTCACAGATCTCAAAGGCACCACAGCTGACTGCACTCCTTGCTGCAGAAGCTCTCTTAAAAACACCTGAGTGGCACTCTTCCTCCAATATATACAATATTCTGACCCAGACCTCAAAGGACTACCACCTCAAGGCTGTATCCAGTTATTGCATCAGCTCAAAATCCAATTGTTTTCAATGATATGCACTCCTTTGTTGCAAGTCCAGATATGGTCTAGCCATTTGCTACCCCCTCCAAAAAAAATAAAAGGAGGTGGGGTAGTTTCTTATCCAATATACCAAATCATAGGGGAGATACAGCATAACCACAATAAAAGCTATCTAATTATCAAATATCTTTAGTGATATAAAATACATTTTATGTACAAAAACCTCATGAAGGTCACTCATATAGATTAGTTGCTTATTTACATTTGAATAACAGTCATGGTGCTGAATGCCTCTCAGACTCATTGATAACTGGGACTGATTGCTCTAGTATCCTTGACTTCTTGCCTCTCCCCAATAGGGTAGCTATATCTGCACCAAGCCTTAGGACAGGAAACAAAGGCAAGTTCAAGGACCAAAAGGGTTCATGATAATAGATAAACCAGATTAAAAGTGTATATAAGTAACTGTGTATCTTTAAAATTATTGAATATGGGGCATATTTTTATGACATAAAACTTTTATGTGATATGTATACTTAAATTAAAAATTAATCTTAAATTTGAAAAAATAATGTTCCTACACTGTAAAAATTCCAAGAGCTCATAAGGTTCTCAGTTAGCCAACCTAGAAGCCATCAGTTCTGCTGTCTACTTGTCCATTTTCCTCACAGGCCTCTGGTTTTGCTCTCTAGGGGTTTCTTTCCTGTCCATTATCCTCCTTAGATACATCTGAAGTGAGCACAGCTTTCACAATCTATTTCTAACCAGTGTAAGTTTGCAGATTTCAATGTTGCTTTAGAGGTCAAAAAAATCACAAGCTTCTGCAGCCCGGGCATTTGGAGTATTTGGCAGTAACATTCCCTCAAAAACTCACTAGGCTTCTAGTTTTTTAGTTTTCCAGGGATAAACACAGCCAAACGCAACCACAGACGGTTGCAAGGCTTGAGGACTGACATTTTATTTACTATCTCTGTGCTATGCCTACAACACTCTCTGGCACAACCAGCAGCCATTGGAAGCCGATTGAGACTTAAGGGGCAAGGCAATGCCCTTCAGCTCATCTCCTCGGCTAGAAAGGTTCCCATAGTCTGACAGTGATGCTTGAAAAGGTTTGAGCCCTATTCTTTATCTTTTGCTTAAACTGACAGTTTTATAATTGCTTGAATTTGAATTACAGAATCAGTTGACTTTTTCAGCTGGGCAAAGCCCCAAATTACAAAACCCCCAGTTATCTGAGATCGCCTCAGGCACAAAGTCTCTCAGCAGAGTTATGTTCCTTTGCATTTCTACTGGCAAACTAGCTAGTTCTAACCTGAGTTCTCCTCTCTGTTGTAGCGCCTTTTGAAAGAGGTAAGGAACGGTCAACAGACATTGAATTTTTCCTGCCATTTCCCCCTAGAGAGTTATTGGCTCACTTGGCCCATAAGCTGCTACTCCAGATATCAGAGGTATACTTGCCACT
The DNA here is from genome assembly GCF_017311325.1 of Ursus maritimus. Taxonomy (NCBI): domain Eukaryota; kingdom Metazoa; phylum Chordata; class Mammalia; order Carnivora; family Ursidae; genus Ursus; species Ursus maritimus. The sequence goes on from NW_024425452.1 coordinate 29,936,883, forward strand.
ATTTTGCTACACCATTAAAAAAAAAAAAAGCCATCTTTTTTACACGGTGCAATGTCTCTATATCCTTGAAACCATGAAACAAATTCACCTATTTAAGTTTTTGTTATATGCAGTACTCTATATGCACATAATAAATTTTAAGTTAATTAGGATATAGGTTTAGCTGCATGAAATAGAAACCTGAGTTAATGTACCTTTGAAAAGATAGATCATTTCTCTCTCACATAGCAGCAGGATAGAAGTAGGGGGGACAAACAGTATAGCCCCTTCCTTTAAGGTCATGTCTTTGGAAGTATGACATATCATTTTCCCTCACAAACCCTAGGCTAGAACATATCACATAGCCACAGTTAAATGAAAGGAAAACTGGGAAACGGATGGCCATGCACCCCTCTAAAAGTCCCAATGTTCTCCTGCTGGAGAGTGAAGGAAAAATCCCTGAGAGAGAAGGGGTGGCAGGAATCAAGAATAACCAGTCTCTTCTGCCACTCTTCCCCAAGTCTTGTCCCCTATCAACAGAGAACATCCAGACTAATTCTCCTAAAACAAAATTATCCCCATAATTTGCTTCACCAAGACTAACAAATCTTTATTGACCAACACATAAAAAATCGACAAAAAAATACTAGAAATATAAGTAGGTAAGTAAAATTATCTTTAATCTCTATAAGCATAGAGTAGACCTAATAATACTTGAGTATATATTCTTCAATGAAAAATATGATTTCAAACATTTCAATGAGCATTCCATGCACAGGGTTTGAATTATCAGAAAATTATTAGAGTATTTTCTTAAGCAGTGTTAATGATCTTTCTTACTTGTATCTAACAGGACCTCATCAAGCCTGCTAAAATTCTTCGCTCTATACTACTTTTACCAAGGCATATACTTAAGCTGATTTCATTCTTTCAGGATTTGCTATAGACAAATTCATAGCTTTCAGAAGTATAGTGACAAATGACACCCATCTATAGTCATAAAAAAAAGCATATAGTATTTTTATGTGTTTCATTTTTCTAGTCTCTGGGTTATAAGCATCAATAATATAAATTTTCAAGCAAAAAGGGATACTTATATACTATATATGTTTTGATATGTTTTATAGTCTTCACAATTTCTGGCAAGGGAAAATAAAACATATTTTCTCAACTTTCAAATAAAATTTCCAAAAGATGTATTTTCTCTTTAGAATGTTAGCCATTAAATTATATCTACCCCTTCTTATCTACATCAGATTTGTAATGAAAATAAATGGAGAAATAAATTTGAAAAAAATTTGAGCTCTTGAAAGGAATAGCATTAGTAACATTATATAAAGGTGAAGTACTATTTTATTTACAAATTCAAGATTTATTTTGAAATAGAAGTCACTCTACCTTTGTATTGGATATATATAGGTATTCCTGATCATTACTTTCCATATCAGTAAAAATCAGATTATTGATTTCTTACCTTTTCTCTGTACAGTATCCTCATATCCAAAGTATTTCACTGATGATCTCTTCTTTTTATTAAGAAATAACACATTCCACTGAGTAAATGGCCACCCACTTGTTTCAAAGGGGGAAATCACAGATATGACGACTGCTCATGAAAAACTTAAAGGGAATGCACCCACAAGACGCAGCAGAATTGCAAAAATGAACATGACGCATAATATAAAATCAGGAGGCAGTACTATCCTGATAAATGGCTCTATTCCATGATTTTTGACTTATCGAACTGTTATAACTAACGTAGTATTTTTCATATTGGCATTTGACAGTATTAGAAAACCAGAGAAAGAACTGATTCCTAGGCAAAATGTCAGTAATTATTAAATCCCGGTGATAAGTATATGGTTATTTGTTTTATCACACATTAATTTACTGTAGGTTTTTTTGAATTGGCATAACAAATAGTTGCTTTATTCCAAGTTTCAATCACTTCCATGTCATCAACTAATAGCTCCTTCCCAGCCAGAACTAGGACGAGCAAAGGAATTCACTTTATCACTCTTATACCTATTAAAAATGAATAGTCTGAAATAGTATCTGATTTTAATTGAATAAGCCAACTAATAGATTTCTAGATAAGGGAAAGCCCTGCCTTCTTTATCTCTTGTCTCTGTGCAATTTCTGTGATCTATTTCAAGAATACATCACACATATTCATTTGCCCGAGCAGTCTCTAATACTCTCCAATATCATTTACATCCACTCCTCAAAAGGATTTCTTGGGTACTTCTAGGTATAGGTTCACAGATTTCTATATAAGAATACATGCTTTTCATAGATATATATTTCTTCTTGCCTTATAAGACCTTTTCTTTTGATAGTCATACTGAAGAAAAAGAGGGGCAAGACAGAGGTTTTAATCAAATGACTTCAACTGGCCACTCAAGGAATATCTTACATCTTAAATTTATCTTTAAAATAATTTTAAATAGTAACCATTTATTGAGCACTATTGAGTAACTATTTATTGTCCTAGCTCTGGGCTAAGCACTTTAGTTGCATCTTTTCATTTAATTCTCATACTAATAATGACACTATGTTTACTCTATCTGGAGAGAAAATTCATCTATTTCTCAAAGATCCAGCATTCATGTTATTACTGTGTTTTTGCAAAATTTAAGAATTTACAGTCATGTTAGCCCTAGTCACTGGGTCTTATCTGAGGTCACTTTCTTGCACATTCAAAACCTCTTCATTTCCATTTCCCCTATGACCCTTCTGCACTAGCCTCTGTCTCGCTACAAAACTGCTTAGGCCTATCTACCCACATCTGTTTAGGCTGCATAATCACCCTCCACAGATTTCTGTTGTTTGTCTTATCCATTGTGCTCCTCCAACAAACCCTCTTACTGCCACCCTCCACCCTGGGCTGCAGCCAACTATCTTTTATATACAAAGTGGATGAACACAGACTTCAGTCTCCCAAGGATTTCTTCATGGACTGTTGTTGTTAGTTCCTCGAATCCATTTTTATCTCTTGGTTCTGCAGTTTCTCCAAGGTTGATTTAGGGGGAGCAAGCTAACCACCCTGGCTCATTCATCATCTTCATAAGAACCAGAAACCTTGATGTTGCTTATTTGTTTATAATTAAATGCTACACTTAGGGATGAAGCCACCATTTTTGTGAAATTCCAAAGTCACGGGACAGTGCTTACATAATTAAACCCAGAGCCAACTGAGGCCACGTGATGAGAGGAATATCCCTGACAAGCCTGTGGACAAGGCACACACAACACGAGCAGTCAGTCTGTCTACATGATCCTCCCTTGGACCAGAATGCACTTGAAAACAACACAAAGAGAATACACCTGAAGTCACTTGTCTTCTCTGCATACCGCAGGCTGCTGGAAACACACATATCAATGCTCTGAGCCACTCACAAAACTTAGCTATAGTTTTAAGTCCTGGCCGGTAAACTTTTGTAGAAGAAGCATCAAATAATTTTCCTAGGTCTTAATACCTGAAAATCTTATATATTAAAAGGGGAGAAACTCTCTTCCCCACTGCATCAGCTGCACATTGTCCCTAAGCCTCTGGGGTCCCACTTGGCCCAAATATACTGCAAAAGCCAGAGCCTGTATAATTCAAGATTGAGCTGCAACAGCTGTACATCATAGGTCTGGGACTCTATTACTGTTACTGTGGTCAGAATTTAATGAAACACCCTCCACCCCCTGCCACCTGTAGCTATAGCCTTGCTAAGGTCTGTACTGCATGGCCTCCATACTTATTGAATCCAGGTTAGTTCCCTAATATTTGCCAAAGATGCAACTCTCACTTTTATTGAACATCTCACTTTTGATTTAGACAAGGACTGAGATATATTTACTTAAAGCAAGTTTGGTCCATATTAAAATAACTACTTATATAAAAACAGCCACTTACCAATGCGCAAAGCTTCCATAAGCTGTACCACATCCATCAGGATGATAGCTGCACCTATAAGGAGTGAAAGAAGAGACTTAATAATTAAAGCCACAGACATTAAAAGGATAATAAATAAATATTATGAGCAATTTCATGCCAACAGATACAAAAACTTACAAGAAACTAGATGAAAATCCTTTTAAAAAATACAGCATACCAAACTACCACAAAAAAAACAAAATCCAAATAACCACATAAGCTATTCAAATTTGTAATTATTTCCCATAAAGAAAACTTCAGTCCCGAATTGCTTCATTGGTAAATTCTATCAAACATTAAGAAGAAATAAAACCAATATTATACAATTTTTTTCAAATAACCTAGACAAAGGAAATACTTCCCAACTTCTTTTATGAGATTAGAATAATCCTAAATCCAAAACTGGACAAGAACATTACATTGGGGGAGGGGGGGAGCTTACAGATTAAAATGCTTGAGAACAGGAAACAATAAAACTAAAACACAACATATGGAATGGAAGAAGATAACTGCAAATGACACATATGATAAAGAGTTAGTATCCAAAATATATAAAGAACTTATAAAACTCAACACCCAAAAAACAAATAATCCAGTTAAAAAGGGGGCAGAATAAAATTAACAACACAAGAAACAACAGGTGTTGGCGAGGACATGGAGAAAGGGGAACCCTCTTACACTGTTGGTGGGAATGCAAACTGGTTCAGCCACTCTGGAAAACAGTATGGAGTTTCCTCAAAAAGTTAAAAATAGAACTACCCTAGGATCCAGCAATTGTACCACTAGGTATTTACCCAAAGAATACAAAAATACTAATTCAAATGGATATATGCACCCTGACATTTATAGCAGAATTATCAACAATATCCAAATTATGGAAAGAGCCCAAATGTCCATCAATTGATGAATGGATAAAGAAGATGTGGTATATACATACAATGGAATATTACTCAGCCATAAAAAAGAATGAAATCTTGCCATTTGCAATGATTTCGATGGAGATACATGGTATTATGCTAAGCGAAATAAGTCAGTCAGAGAAAGACAAATACCATAATGATTTCACACATATGCAGGATTTAAGAAACAAAACCAACAATCATAAGGAAAAAAGGAGAGAGGCATACCAAGAAACAGACTCTTAACTACAGAGAACAAACTGATGGTTACCAGAGGGACAGTGGGTGGGATGGGGTCCAACAGGAGATGGGGATTAAGAAGAACACTTGTTGTGATGAGCAATGGGTATCCTATGCAAGTGCTGAATCACTAAATTGTACACCCGAAACTAATATTACACTGTATGTTAACTAACTGGAATTTAAGTAAAAAACTAAAAAAAAAAAAGAGAGAGAGAGAAAGAAAAGAAAAGAAAAAACACGTAAGAACATAGACATAGAAATCCTCAACAAAGTAACAGCAAATTAAATCCAGCAATATATAGAAAGGATAATAAAACATGACTAAATGACGTTTATGCCATGGGAATACCTAATCAATGTAATTCCCATTACCATAGTAAAAGAGAAAATGTTGAACAATTCTCTCCTAAGATCAGGAAAAAAGTATATGCTTTTACAACTTCTATTTCATAGTATATGGGAAACAGTTTAAAAAGACAGAATGCGTTTGAGAAAGACAGAGACATAAATTGAAAAGGAAAATGTAAAACTGCTTATTCAAAGATATGACTGCACAGAGATTTCAAAATCCTAAGAAATCTATTTTTTAAGATTTTATTTCTTTACCTATTTATTTATCTGAGAGAGCGCACACGCACGTGCACTCACGTGAGCTCAAGCAGAGGAAGGGGCAAAGGGTGAGGGAGAAGCAGACTCCCTGCTGAGCAGGGTACCCAATGCAGGGCTCGATCCCAGGACCCTAAGATCATGACCTGAGCTGAAGGCAAAGGCTTTAACCGAATCAGCGGCCCAGGCATCCCTGACACTCATTATATTATTTGCATGCCAGCATTCAAGTGGCACAGCAACCCTATGACCTAGATGCTGCGATTATTCCTATTGTGCTGGCAAGAAAACTGAAGTTTGGAGATGTCTGTGGGCTTGCCAAGTTCATGACCAGTAAGTGGAGAAGGTCCTTTGCCTGCACAAGAGCTCTGTGAAACCGGTACAGCAGTTGTTAGGTAAATCTTGGGAGAAGGGCAAGAGGAGAGTTCCCTGACCAGATTTTAAACTTCTATATGGCAGCTCCATTTATTCATTTTTTTTAATAGAAATCTATTTTTAATAGACTTTATTTTTCAGAGCAGTTTTAGGTTTATAGAAAAATTGAACAGAAAGTATAAAAAATTCCCATCTGCCCCCTTACACTTTCACCTATAGTTTCCCCTATTATTAACTTCTTGCATTTTGTGGCCCGTTTGTTATAATTTTTGAACTGATACTGATACACTGTTATTAACTAAAGTCCATAGTTTACATTAGGGTTCACCCTTTGTGTTTGACAAATACATACTGTTGTGTATCCACCAATGCAATATAATTTAAAATAATTTTACCACTGGGGGCACCTGGATGGCTCAGTCGGTTAAGCACCTGTCTTCGGCTCAGGTCATGATCCCAGAGTCCTGGGATCAAGCCCCACGTTGGGCTCCCTGCTCAGTGGGGAGCCTGCTTCTCCCTCTCCTTCTGCCCTACCCCGCACTTGTTCTCTTTCTCTCTCAAATAAATAAAATCTTTTAAAAAATAGTTTAAAAAATAATAATTTTGTCACCCTGAAAATGTGCTCTACTTATTCAGCGTTCCCTCCCATGAACCCCTGGCAACCACTAATCTTTTTACTGTCTCCATAGTTTTGCTTTTTCCAGAATGCACATAGCTGTAATCACAGAACATATAGCCTATTTGGATTGACTTCTTTTACTTAGCAATATGCATTTATCCATGTCTTTTCACAGCTTGATAGCTCCTTTCCTGTACTGCTAAATAATATTCTATTGTAGGATATGTCAAAGTTTGTCCACCCAATAATCTATTGGAATGCATCTTGGTTGCTTTTCAGTTTTTGGTGATTCTGAATAAAGCTGCTAAAAACATTCATGTGCAGGTTTGGGAGTAAATACCTAGAAGCATGGTTTCTGGATCATATGGTAAGCCTACATTTAGCTTTGTAAAGAAACGTCAAACTATCTTCTAAAGAGGCTGTACCATTTTGTCTTTCCACCAGCAACGAATGAGATTATCTGTTGCTCCACATCCTTGCCAGTATTTAGTGTTGTCAGTGTTTTGGATTTTATCCCGGAACCTATTTTTTTAAATTAGATCTAACAAGTGAATTTAGCAAGATTGCTGGATTCAAGGTCAGTATACAAAAGTAAATTGTATTTATATATACTAGCAACAAGCAATTAGAAAACATTTAAAAATACTATTGATAATAGTTTTAAAATCCTTAAGAATAAATTTAATGAAAAATGGATGAAACCTCTACATTGAAAACTAAATATTTCCTGAGAGAATTTAAGGAAGGCCTAAATAAATGGAGATATATGCCATGTTCATAAATTGGAAAACTCAACATTATTAAGATATCAATACTTTCCTAAATTGAGCTACATATCCAATTCAATCCCAATCAAAGTCCCAGGAAGACTTTTTTAAAGAAACTGACAAGCCCATTTTAAATTTATATGTAAATTAAAAGAATCTAGAATAGTCAAAGCAGTTTTGAAAAAGAACAAAGATGGGAGATTTACACATCCTGATTTCAAGGTTTACTATAAAGCTATAGTAGTCCTTACAATGTGATCTTGGTCTAAGAATAGACAAGTAAATCAATGGAATGAAATTGAGTCCAGCCATAAGCCCACCTGAAAATGGTCAACTGATTTTCAACAAAGATACTAAGGGAACTCAGTGAAGAAAGAAAGGTCATTTTAATAAATGGTACTGGAACAACTGAATCTTTACAAGGGGGAAAAAAATAAAGAATTCTGACCACTACCTCACACCATGCTCAAAAAAAGTGGGAGAGTACTTCATGACTTTGGAGTAAAGAAAGATTTCTTAGACCAGAGCCCCCAAAAATCACTAACTATAAATTTAAAACATTAATAAATTCCACTTCATCAGAATTAAGAAATGTTGTTATTCGGAAACACCATTATGAAAATGAAAACACAATCACAGACTGAGGAGAAAATCTTCCCAAAATATATACCTGACTAAGTACTGCTATGATAAGTATATGAAGAATTCTATGTTAATCAAGCCTTGATCAAAGAAACAGAACCACGTGTGTGTGTGTGTGTGTGTGTGTGTGTGTGTACATGTGCATGTGTGCACACATGCAGGAAAAGAGAGAAATTTTTATTATATGAACTGACCTCAAAAAATTATGGGAGACTTTCTGTGAATCTGTTGCCTCTACACCCCATACATGAGATCAGCAGATAAAACAGTTGGGCAGTAAAGTCAGATGTGAAATGAAGGAAGTAAGGACAAAGGAATCTGCATGCTTGGGTTAGAAACCCCAAGGACAAACTGGAAACCTTGTAAATCTCTCACCACTTTCAAGTTTCTAATTTCAGTGATTAGGAGATGGATTAGTTTGCTAGAGCCGCCATAACAAAGTACCATAACAAAGTACTAAAAACTGGGTGGCTTAGAAAAGAAACTTATTGTCTTAGTTCTAGAAGCTAGAAGTCAGAGATCAACGTGCCAGCAGGTTGGCCTCTTCTGAGGGCTGAGAAAGAATGTGTTCTCTGCTTCTCAGATCTTAGCTTCTGTGGTTTGCTGGCAATCTTTGATGTCCATTGGCTTCTGCTGAACCACTCTAATCTCTTCTTTCATGTGCCTACCTACAGGTGTTGTCCCTGCAGCGTACATGTCTGTCTTTGTGTCCAAACCCTCCTTTTTTATAAAAACACCAGTTGTATTGGATTATCACCCACCCTAATGGCCTCACTTTAGTTTGATTACCTCTGTAAAGACCCTATCTCCAAGTAAGGCCACATACTGAGGTATTGAAGATTAGGACTCCAACATATCTTTTGGAGGAACAGAATTCAGCCAGAAACAGGAGACAAACATGCTCCTGGCCTAGGATTCAGGGTCAGGTAAAGAGAAGCCTGGCTGGACAAAAGGAGCTACAAGTCGGCTGCTGTCTCAGGTCGGCAAGGTAACGAGCAAATAAGCAGAAATGTGCTACCTGTTTTGCTCCAACTTTCGACAAATAAAAAGAAGATGGCTGTTTCTTCACATTTGTGTCCCAGATTCCTTGCAAATTTCCTCTTGTGGCCTCCACTAATCAGAACTACGGACAGGGAATCCTGGCAGGATGTAGTTCCAATTTAGGTAAGTTGCCATAACACAAATGCACAGCACATTCATACAACTCAATGCAGATAGAATGGAGCTTTTTAAAAATGGATAAAATGTTTTAGTTGACCTTTTACAATATGATATAAAAATAGCCAGTGAACACATAAACAGGCATTCACTCTTACTAGTCTTAAGAAAATTCAAATCAAAATCACAAGATAACTACCGACTAGCTAATATTAAAACAAAAAACTGGTAACATCAAATGTTGATGGGGATGACTTTTTAAGTTTATTTCAACGTGAAACACATACAAATATTTTATCCATCCAATATTTTAAATAGAACTTTATATTATAGTAATTCATAATGTTAATTTGCTTTTATATCTTATTCTCTTAACTACCAAGTAAAGTGGGCATAGCGTGGCTAGGCAGAATAATGGCCTCCCAAAACGTCCTCATTCTAATCCTCAGAACTTGTGAATATGTTAGACTACAGGGCAAAGGGGATCTAAGGTTGCAGAGGGAAGTAAAGTCGAAAATCGCCTAGCTTTAACATAGAAAGATTATCCCAGATTATCCATTTGGGCCCAGTATAATCACAAAGTTCCATAAAAGAGGAAGAGGGAAGCAGAAGAGTGAGGGTCAGAGAAAGATATAATAAAAAATAAGGTCAGAGAGATGCTACAGTACTAGCTTTGAAGGTGAAGGATGAGGCCAAAAGTCAATAAATGTGAGCAGCCTCTAGAAGCTGGAAAAGATAAAGAAATAGATTCTGTCCTAGAGCCACCAGTATAGAATGAAGCCCTGCTCTCATCTTGATTTTCGCCCCTGAGGCCATGCAGATTTCTGACCCATAAAACTGTGAGATAATAAATTTGTTTTTAAGTTGTTAAGTTTGTGGTAATTTGTGATGACAGCCATAGAAAGCTAATATAAGCAGATATTATTATGCTCATTTTATATATAATAAAGTCAACACAGAACCCAAAGAAATTACAAGCAGTAAGACCCACACTTGGAACAGGTCATGGCTTTCTGATAAGGAAGTCATATATATTTTCACTCTCAAAACGTCATGGACTTGAACTGAAAAAATATAACATGAGAGTACTTGAAATAAATACCTGCTCTGTGCAAAGATATGTAAGCTATCTAACCAAAAATTTCAGTTTAAAAGATTTAACTCAGGACCTAGAAGACATTACAGCCTACCACACGTATCAACAATCTTAAATAATTTAAAATTAATTATGTTAATGAATCTTCCCTAGCTTAATGCCCAGAGTCTTGGTTTGTAAGATACCAAGTAAACGACCCTGACTTTTTTCAAGATTTGGAAAATGGCTCAGAGAAGTAAAATGCTCTACACAGTAGGTCAAGTGTCAAAGTTAATACATCTTTTTGAGAAACTGACTTAACACATTAAATTATGAAGCAATCTAGAATATCCTCTAGGGCTTCTTCTTATTCTCAACAACATAAATAAGTCAGTTTAGAAGTAAATAAATATAATGGAAGGAATAGCAGCTCTACATTTCAACTCCACGGGGCATCATTCACCTGAAAAACCCTAACCCTAACCCTTAGAATTGTGTAATGCAGTGTCCCTGAGGGGTCAAGGATAAAAAAATATTTTTTAGGACAGTATATTGTTCTGCCTGTCATACTCATGAACTCTGTCCTTATCTATAAAAGGAAAAGGTAGTCAGTTAAGCACTGTGATTTATGGAAGGAAGAAGGGGAAGTCAGAAAGTATGAAATTCTACCTCAAAGCTATTTTTTTGGATTGAGGCTCTTTTAACTCCAAATAACTTTTTATTACTTTTATTACTAGTAGTACTTGCACAAATACTACTTATTGTAGAAAAATTTTAAACACGAAGGGAAAAATTCATAATTCTATCATTTATAGGGGCTTCTTCCAGCCTCCTTTAGATAGTACATACCATCAACCACACTAGATCTCTTCCCGTAGTAGTTGTGGCCTCTGTGGTTACTGAGATAATGATGTCCTAAGAGATGTTATTGTCCTCCTGATGCTACTGTGGCCTCATACGGCAGGCAATGACATCACCAGTCAATCTCAAAGTATGTATTTTTTGACCACAACATAGGTGTACATCAAGAAATCACTTCTCAGGGCACCTGGGTGGTTCAGTCAGTTGAGTATCTGACTTTTTTTTTTTTTTAAGATTTTATTTATTTATTTGACAGAGAGAGACACAGCCAGCGAGAGAGGGAACACAAGCAGGGGGAGTGGGAGAGGCAGACGCAGGCTCCAAGTGGAGGAGCACGATGCGGGGCTCGATCCCAGAACGCTGGGATCACACCCTGAGCCGAAGGCAGACACTTAACGACTGAGCCACCCAGGTGCCCCTGAGTATCTGACTTTTAATCTTGGCTCAGGTCTTGATCTCACAGTCGTGAATTTGAGCTCCACATTGGGCTCCATGCTGGGCTTGGAGCCAACTTAAAAAAAAAAGAAATCACTTCTCATAAAATAATATTTCCCAATTTTCCTAAGTCCTGCCCACACAACTCCTACCCCTACAACTCCATATTTTATATTATTTGATAGGGATAGAATCTTTATCAGAAGAAACGAAAGGAGTCAGGAAACTTCATCCCCAATTCAGAAATGCTTGTGTTCGAGCATCACCTTCCATGTTCTTGAGAGCTCTCGGCCTCTAGTGAGGTTTAGTATCTTCCCCAAAACACTTAAGCCACGCTTTAATGATACCTCAATACCAAGGGGGAATAGCTGGGATTCTATTTCATGGCCAAGATCAGTACTATATTTTGTTCCTTCTCTTATGGAATATTCCCCCACAGTCCATTCACACTTACCAAAATAAGGAAGAAAAGCCCAGCCCTTGAACCTTGGTTCCACCTACTTACAAGTGGATGAGGCTGACTACCTACCCGTTTAATAAAATGACACACAAACTCCCACCCTTCTCTAAATACTTCCATGACTAACCTGCTAAAAATCTAAAATTCCAATCTCTAGAGTCATTCTGGTATTGAGAACCTTCACCAGAATGATTCTGTTACAGTGCAGTTGATACCTGAAAGAGACAATATAATCTATATGATATTCACCAGGAAATAGTTAAATATGAAAATCTCTACTTTTCCCTGAGCATCTGTTGGATCTGCAGAAGGGGACAATAAGGTTTGGGGTCCATCTTCTTGCTACAATTTGGAGGATCACATACATACACACCAAACAGGAAGTGACTATTTCAACCAGGAGGGATTTAAACAATCTTCCCATTGATACGTCTCCTAGAGCCTAATTGTAGAAGAGAATGCAGATCTTGGTAGAACACAAAAAATGCAGCCACCAGTAACAGAAGGAAGAATCAAGACAAAGAGAACCTGGGCTACAGTGAAAACTGAAGGGCCAAGAAAGCCATAAAATCTTTTTTTACATTAACAGGGAATTAAGCTGCCTAAAATTTTCAGACCATAAAAAAAAAAAAAGCATGAACTTTGAAATTACTGACAGAATCATAGTCTGTGGGCTGACAGCAAATAGTAAGGAATCTAAATGAAAAAACAAAACCGAGTGCAAGCATCACAGAACAAACTATTATGGAGCACACAAAAGATATCAGAATAACTAAGACAACACAAGATATGGACAACAGACCAGAACAGAGACTATTCCTTGGGCACAGGTATCCAGGATGAACTGAAACATCACAACTGAATGTATTTGCTAAGTTAATGCACATCAAAATGAGCTTAAATTAATGCTCAGCACTCATTCCAGAGTCTAAGTGTAATCACTACAAGATTTTGGGTTGTCTTCATAAAGTTCTTAGTTTTAAATCCCAACAAATCTTCAGTATTAAAACATCAGCATGAAGACAGACCTGTTAATCACTGGAAGTCACTCCAAAAGAGAACAGGAAATAGAAATGCAAACTCCATCTCCAAATACGAAATGAGAAAAGGGCTGCTAAGTTCAGCAAAAGGTAAACTGGAATGTGGGAAACTTTCAAAAAAGGACTTTGTCTGCAAATCTCAGATAAAGTTGAAAAATCTTAGTAATTCAGTTCGTGGCACACCCAGAGGAACAAGAGAGAGGGGGATGACTGAGGAATCACAAGTTTAGACAAGCAGTATCATGATGAGGCAAAGTGGAAGAAATCTCCTCTGTAATGTGAGCACATCTGAAGTTACTTGGCTCTGTTGGCTGAAGTGATATAAATATTAATAGAAGTCATATGCACTTAAGCTTGTTTTATAAGGAAATTAAGTAGAACTTCCTGGTCTGGGGGAAATTCAATTCTTCTAAAGATGTGTAACAACTAAATAAGAGCCAGCACAAGATTTATATGAATATATTACTAGAAAAATGGAGAAAAGGAGCACAAAATACAAATGACAGATAAAGGATATTCATATTAATGTTGCCATGGGATAGATGCAAAACGTAATTAAATATAAACCATGGATATAAAACACTTAGTAAAACAAATGTCTCTATAAAGCAAGACTTCAAAACAGAATTATGCAAGGTCAAGGAAGATAGTGAAACAAGAGAATTAAAGATAAGTTTGCAAATGCACAAAAGAAATCAGAAAGAAAAAGCCATTCCATAAATTAAGACCACAAAAGTCAGAGAGAGAGAGAGAGAGAGAGAGAGAGAAAGAAAGAAAGAAAGAAAGAAAGAAAGAAAGAAAGAAAGAAAGAAAGGGAGAGGGAAGACGGGCACATGGAGAGTAGGACTGAAAATTATTATTAAAAAAAGAAGAAACAGCTGAAGGGAAAATGATTAAAGAACAGAAGGAAAATGATGGCTGTAGAAGGCAAAGGAAATCCAACATACATATAATTAATATTCCTGAGAGAATGGAAATAAAGGGGATGGAAAATATTAAAAGTACCATTCAAAAGAACTTTACAGAAATAAAATAACACTTGAATCTACAAACTGCAAAAGCACATCATGTCTCTGGAAAAACTAACACAGAATGATCAACGCCAAGACGCATCTTAGTAAACGTATCCAGCAGAATCCATCAAAAGATAGAATCCATTCAGTAATTTCATCAGGGAAAGCTTAATATAGGGAATTATTAATTGCAAGAGAGGACTGAGTTAATAAGGAATTGGCTAATGAGAAGTAAAGATAACTCTACAGAATACAGGAATAGCAGATATAAGTATCAGCCACTATCCCTGGGGCTGACATAAGCAGCACCCCTTAACCCTGCACCAAAACTAAAATCCAGACCTTGTTGCAAAATACATAACTCTGACTTCACTGGATATTAAAGAACTTGCTGAAAGTCCACCCTCTGGGAAAACTATCTACAGTAAGGTTCTATTTCTACTGCAAAGTTTCCCAAGAGAGTGCCAGAAGAAGCCATTCAAGGAGAGGTGTCCTGCTGGTGGCATTTTACTGAGAAGTCACTGAAAACTACCAAGGGAAGTTGCTGGCCACTGGGTGCTGCTGACCAACATGTTACAGGAGCCAGATATAGAGGAAGCAGGGGACTATGGGAGCCAGGCAGTGGAGAAACCATCCAAACTGCGGAAGCCAAACACCAGAAAAGCTGCATGTTTAAGAACCATGTTCTAGAGAGGCTGCCCATGCTGCAAAAGCCTGGCACTGAAAAAGCTGCTCGTGCTGAAGGCAATGGGTATTAGAGAAGCTACTGGTACTGAAGGAGCTATACAGCTGTCCGTGCTGCAAGAACCAGGCCAGGAGAAGCCATCCATGCTGCTCGGCACTAGAGAACCCATTTGCCCTTCAGAAGCCCGGCCAGAGAAACACACCTTCTACTCCTGTGCTCTTCCTTCACCCTTCACAGACAGAACTCAATATCATGCCATCTGGCAAAAGAGAAATATTTAGAGTTCTCCCTGGGGCCTGGTAACCTGCCAATGGAAATTGTATAGATACTTTAGGATGGGCAATGTTGTTTTCATGTCCAATTTTTCTTTTCCATATTTGGAATAAAATCACCCATATGAAAAATTATTTCTTCATAAATTCCGTGGAGTTTTCTTTCTTTAGAAGTAGAGGAAATGGAAAATGTATGAGAGAATAGAATAGTAAAAGATGTCGTTGTTTAATTAAACTGATAATAAAGGTTCTTTCCTAAGTGTGAAACTATCTTCCCAATAGCTAGTTGAGAAACGAAAATCCTTCTATGGCTGATTTCTCTGTATTACTGGCCTATGAGGTGATCTCAGTATAAATTCCCCTTTCATTGACTAAGTTTGTTTCTAAGGGTACTCAGGAGAGTTCACTTCCACTGAAAAGAACCCACAACCAGGGAGAAGGTTCTTGTTCCAGACATGCTGGCACCTGGAATATTCAGAACATTCATAGAAACAAAAATATAACACTAAATTTAAAACCAAAAAGTCTTGCAAAAGTCAGTGATTTTCTTATTCTTTAACCAAGAGATTGAGAGGCCAACAGAGTCTGATAATGTTGCTTTTAAACAAGACATTTTTAAAACACAGCTGGGCTACAACCCAAGTTTGAACACTATTTCACATAAATTAATTAGTAGAGTTTAGATATTGATAAAAGTCTTACTAATGAGACTATAGTGTTAAATTTGGGGAGTTTGTTACAAGAAATTTTGAGGAATGATATAGAAAGGTATTATTTTTTTATGGTTACAGAAAAAGAATAGTAGAGTTAAAAGGTAAAGCACAGATTTAAATCTGACTAGTTTCTTTCCTAAAACTGGGTTTGGATTTATTTTCAATGTAATGTTTTAAAGAATATTCTCAGCCTTCAGTTTTATCAAGGAGATTCTAATTGCTGTACCACTTAAAATGAAGCATTTGAGCAAATAAGCATTTTATCAGAAAAAGCTTTTTCACTAAGCTTGCTAATTAGAGGTTTACAGTCCCTAGCTTTAGTCAGAATCTATTAGCCAGCATTAAAACAAAGAAATATCTATATGGCTAATGGAATGAAAGTACAAACAAAGAACGGAATAAAAAATTCTAGTTTTTATACTGAGACCTTAGGGGCTTATAATGCTGTGCCTCTACCTCTCCAACCCCCAGATACCTAGGGACTGCCAGAGAGACGCCAAAGGGATTTTGGACTAATTCTGAGTTCCATCATCATGTTTTGTACTATTCTTATCAATAGTTATTTAGACTGTTGAGACATAACACATGGTTTAACTAATCTGTAAAATAATAACTTATATTTACTATTTGTCTTATTTGGTAGCTATGTTAGATAGAAGCTAGATATGAGCAGTGGAAGGAAAGCCCAAGGCAGAGTCCCAAGTCCTTGAGGGGGAATGACAGACACATGAGCTGGAGGCAAGGACGGTGATTAAGTGCTTATACATTAGAAGCCTGGGAGTACAACATCCTGTCCTGTGGCTTCCAAGACCTGGGGACTCACAGAAAAAGAGCCATAGGTGGAGAGCATGTGCTCTCCTCTTCCACCTTTGCCCCAGGGTAACCCATCAAAATGCATCTCCATTGGGTGTAGAGATTACTTTAAAAAGTAAAAATTCTTTATTTAAAAAAAAAAAGTGTTCTCTCCAGCCTCTGAACTATAGCACTGCTTCTATACCTTTCACATGGTGTGTAAGACTATATCCTGTCTACATGTCTTACCTCTTCCACTACACTATAAGCAATTTCAGGGCAGGGTTCATGGGTTACAGATTTTTCTTAGCCTCTTATATAACACAGCATCATGATTTGCAGATATGAGATGCTCAACTAGTATTTTTGAATCAGAAAATAGTTCCCCAAAAAGGATCTTTAGGACCATACACAAAAATAAACTCCAAATGGATGAAAGACCTCGATGTGAGACAGGAATCCATCAAAATTCTAGAGGAGAACATAGGCAACAACCTCTATGACATCGGCCAAAGCAACCTTTTTCATGACACATCCCCAAAGGCAAGAGAAACAAAAGATAAAATGAACTTATGGGACTTCATCAAGATTGAAAGTTTCTGCACATCCAAGGAAACAGTCAGAAAAACTAAGAGGCAGCCCACGGAATGGGAGAAGATATTTGCAAATGACACTACAGATAAAGGACTGGTATCCAAGATCTACAAAGAACTTCTCAAACTCAATACACGAGAAACAAATAAACAAATCAAAAAATGGGCAGAAGATATGAACAGACACTTTTCCAATGAAGACATACAAATGGCTAACAGACACATGAAAAAATGTTCAAAATCATTAGCCATCAAGGAAATTCAAATCAAAACCACACTGAGATACCACCTTACGCCAGTTAGAATGGCAAAAATAGACAAGGCAAGAAACAACAATTGTTGGAGAGGATGTGGAGAAAGGGGATCCCTCCTACATTGTTGGTGGGAATGCAAAATTTGGTACAGCCACTCTGGAAAACAGTGTGGAGGTCCTTAAAGTTAAAAATTGAGCTACCCTATGACCGCCATTTGCACTACTGGGTTTTACCCCAAAGATACAGGCGTAGTGAAGAGAGAAGGGCCATATGCACCCCAATGTTCATAGCAGCATTGTCCACAATAGCTAAATTGTGGAAGGAGCTAGATGCCCTTCAACAGATGACTGGATTAAGAAGTTGTGGTCCATATATACGATGGAATATTACTCAGCTATCAGAAAGAACGAGTTCATCAACATTTGCTACAACATGGACAGCACTGGAGAGATAATGCTAAGTGAAATAAGTCAAGCAGAGAAGACAACTATATATGATTTCTCTCATCTATGGAACATAAGAACTAGGATGATCGGTAGGGGAAGAAAGGGATAAAGAAATGGGGGGTAATCAGAAGGGGGAATGAAACATGAGAGACTATGGACTATGAGAAACAAACTGAGGACTTCAGAGGGGAGGGGGGTGGGGGAATGGGATAGACCGGTGATGGGTAGTAAGGAGGGCACGTATTGCATGGTGCACTGGGTGTTATACGCAACTAATGAGTCATCGAGCCTTACATCGGAAACCGGGGATGTACTGTATGGTGACTAACATAATATAATAAAAAATCATTAAAAAAAAAAAAAAGGATCTTTAGGACAATACTTCTTGTCTCCAAGCAGGCAGAGTTTAGTCTAACAGATGAAACCTCACAGGAAGGGAAATCCAGACACCACTGAACCAGTGCCCAGCCAAGCTCTATTGGAGCCTAATCAAATGATAAAAATCAGTTATACAGATCCTGAATTTGAAATTTTGATATTTTGTTCATTGTGAATGTTTAAATGTTAACTTCGATTATTCAGATTATTCAGGTTACTTAAATATTGGATTAAAATACTACTCATCTTGATATCTGTGGTTTTGACATCTCCTTAAATTTTGCATCTCACTCACCCCACTCTATTCCCAGCCCTCCAGTAGTCTTAATCAGTAGACAGTAACTTCAGGGATCCAGGCTATTTGCCCATTCTCAGTATGATGCTGACCATTGTGTGGGTTAGGAAAGAGCTAGACAGACTACCAAATTCTCAGGCAAAGCTTATATACTGTAATGTTGAACTAGAGTGTTAGTGCAGTCCTACAAGCACTATGCCAAGAGGGAAGATGGTCAGGAATGTGAGACTCAAAAGCCCCAGAAACCACCAGGATCATTCCCGGCACAGTGGAAACATTTCCACTGGGCCACAAGATTTTCCTTTCAGGCCCAACCAGATGGTAAACTGGAACTGTGGCTATATTTCTTGCCCTAGAAAGGAATGGTTCAAGAACTCAGGCAAACATGTATTAATATAGGGCGTCTATCAGTAAATATAGACAGGAGTACCTATAGAAGACATGGTTGATAAAGAGAGGGATACCCTTTCTAGGGTTTGGGTTTGGGTTGTGTGTGTTATTTCCCTCTCCAAAGAAGATGACCTTAACTCCTTACATCTTTACACATATGAGAAACATTCAAGTCTTTCGCAACTTCATAATCCACAGTTACCCATTATAGTTTATAGTTTATACCCATCTTTTTATAGTTTACTGTTATAGAGTTTAAAATAAAATTGAAGCACTTAAGTAATATGATTTTATAACCACGACAGTGAAGAGATATCCAAAGTTATTTACATCCCAAACCATCATTGTCTTAGGCCTGCTGACCTCCATTATCAGACTTAGCAGATGGCTTTTTAAAAATAATTTTCAATATTTATTTATTTGAGAGAGAGAGAGAGAGAGCGTGCACATGCATGAGCAGGGGGAGGAAAGAGAGAATCTCAAGCAGACTGCATGCTGAACACAGAGCCAGATGAGGGGCTTGATCCCACGATCCTGAGCTCATGACTAGAGCCAAAACCAAGAGTCGAACATGCAAATGACTGCACCACCCAGGCACTCTTAAATAATTTTTCAAAATGAATTTATTTATATCATCATGGGAAATATTGAGTCCTAAATGCTAAGAGAACAAAAAAGCTTCTTCACATGTTCTTTTTTGCTCATTTACTCTTTAGAGACAGAGAAGATCTATTGGTAGATTCTGCTTAGGTCATCCCTTGGCATTTATTTCAGAAATGAAAACAACTGTAACCAGTGTTCCCAGGTTTCAAATTATTCTTGGTCACCTTTTCTTTAATGTCCTGGATGATCTATCACCCTATTTGCTTGCAGAAGCCCATTCTCTTTCTCTGATGTTTCTGAAGATACTCAGAGCCAACCAATCATTTACCATCTTTCACTCAACAATTTTAGCTTCAACTCCATCTATCTCCCTATACATAATGCTGCTTCACACAAATGTCTATCAGTTGTGAAATGAATAAATAAATTGAATACAGTCACAACATGGAATATTATACAGCCATGGGAAAGAACAACTGCAACTACATGCAATAACATGGATGACTCTCAAAAACATCAGGTTTGGCAAAAGAAGCCAGATACCAGTGGGCACATATTGCATGAGTATACTTCTTTAAAATTAAAAACAAGCCAAACTAATCTTGGATGGTGGTTACTCTTGAGGGAGCTGTCATACCTGGAAGTAGGTAGGCAGGATCTTCTGGGGGGATAAAAATATTCTGTTTCTTGACGTAGTGAAGAGAAGGGCCATATGCACCCCAATGTTCATAGCAGCATTGTCCACAATAGCTAAATCGTGGAAGGAGCCAAGATGCCCTTCAACAGATGACTGGATTAAGAAGCTGTGGCCCATATATACAATGGAATATTACTCAGCTATCAGAAAGAACGAGTTCTCAACATTTGCTGCAACATGGACGGCACTGGAGGAGATAACGCTAAGTGAAATAAGTCAAGCAGAGAAAGACAATTATCATATGGTTTCTCTCATCTATGGAACATAAGAACTAGGAAGATCGGTAGGAGAAGAAAGGGATAAAGAAAAGGGGGGTAAAAAAAAAAAAAAGAAAAGGGGGGTAATCAGAAGGGGGAATGAAGCATGAGAGACTATGGACTCTGAGAAACAAACTGAGGGCTTCAGAGGGGAAGGGGGTGGGGATAGGCTGGTGATGGGTAGTAAGGAGGGCACGTATTGCAGAGTGCACTGGGTGTTATACACAAGTAATGAATCATCGAACTTTACATCAAAAAACAGGGATGTACTGTATGGTGACTAACATAATAAAAAAATATTATTATAAAAAAATATTCTGTTTCTTGATCTGAGTGCTAGATATATAGGTGTGCTACTTTGTGAAAATCCACTGAAAATTTTCTCCGTATATACTATACACCAATAAAAAGTTTTGTGAAAATAATAATGTGGTTGCCAGATGCCACTGCTTAAATCTATAACCAACCACTTTTTAAAGGAAAGACTCACTTAGGAAATAAGGTATTCCAAATATTCTACATATAAAGAGGGAGCAAGAGAGGTCTACAATAAAAATTATTCTTAGAAAGAAAAATACACTGTATGTTAACTAACTGGAATTTAAATTAAAAACTTTCAAAAAACTTTCAAAAAAATAAATAAAAATACATATAACTCTGATTCTAATTCTACATTATTCCTGATAGAAATGTTTTCCTTAGCTATAAACACATATACCTAAATACATAGTTGGTTCTTGCACCTAGATTCTCTTCAGAAATCTACAACAGAACAGGTCCAAAACTAAGTTTGTTTTCTCCAAAACCTACACCCCCACCTTCTCTATCTCAGCAAATGGCACCACTACTCACTCTTCTAACCAAGTCAAAAGCATGGCATCTTCTTACTTCCTACATTTTCCTTACTGCCCAAACCAATAAATACTATTTATTACCAATCTGCCTCTAAGTGATCATTTTAGTCCCCTCTCTTCCACTCCCCACTTACCTGCCTTATTTCCATCCATCATTATTTTTGTTATGAATGATTGTGATTAATGGCTCCCCTGACTCTCATCTCATTCCTCCACAATCTCTCCAGCCCAATGCCTTCAGAGCCTTGTAAAGCCACACAAAGATAATCAGTTTCCTAGCTATATACCCATCTTTAAATTTAACCAAAAGCTGTTTCACACATATTCTGAAAGAGGTGTCTTTAATATGTTCTCCTCTCAACAACAACAACAAAAAGTTTCTAAAAAGTAAAGACTGTCCAGTTCTGATATTATGAAAATAATGTGTGACTTCCACCACAATTTCCCAAGACTTCTCTGGTGAGAAACTTGTGGTAATAAAATATTCTATGTTTCATGAAGCAAAAGATAATTGCTTCCATGTTTAAAGTGGCCATGTTTGGAGCATCTGCCCAATCTTATGTCCTCTATAAAAACCTCACTTTTTCCATGGTAAAGGGTAAACTACCCAAGCTGTGACCATATTATTGGACTTTGGGTTGAGTATTTTCTCCAGAGAAACTACTGCCATCGTTTGAAAACTCATTTAAGCTAGGCCAATCAATTTCTCTACTGGGAGTTTGAATTTGAGACTTAAAGATGGTTGTCAGTCTCCATTGGGCACTTACTAGGACTAGGAAAGAAAAGTTAGAATTGATACACAAAGAAGAGCAGAGGCAGGAGACTGTGGTCTGGAAGAACCAAAGTCAATCTGAGTTTCCCCCTTTTCAGTTCCTGGATCCAGTCCTTACAGCCTGGAAATACTACCTGCTTGTGGATATATGCCATGGCCTGATTCCTTAAAATAAGTCCTTTACCTGGAGTGAGTTTCCAATACTAGTAAATAAAAGATTATAGAGTAAATCAAAGCTAAATTCATCTAGTTACCCACCCTCAAAAAATCCACTTAAAAATATACTATTTTCTATTAATATTGACTTTTTTTCACTTCTATTAATGCTTTAACCAAAGAATAAATCCCATATCCTGTAAAAATAGACTGAACACATTAAAATGTCAAATCTTAAAATGGAAATATCAGCCATATTGCTTTATAGCAATGCTGCCAACTTTTTCCATGCCATACCTCATATAAAAAATGATATTGTTTGTACAGTATACTGAAATGAATGGAATGCATGAGGTCACAGGCCCAGAACCAACCTGGCTTCCCAAAGACTCAGAGGATCAATGTCTTACATGTTTGTGGCATACCAGTATGCCCCAGCACACCAGTTAGGGAGTTCTTAATAAACATATCTTGCGTAACTGGAAAGTGTATCCCCATATTGAAAGAGCTTGAGATTGTGCTGTATATATAGTACCAAACAGTGAGGGAAGAATTTAAAAACAAGATAGAGAACCTTCTGGGTGAGTCCTCTGAGGAGAGCTTATAACCTAAAAATGGCACTAACTTTGGTTCTAATAACTAATAATGAGAGGGGGACACTTCAGAGCTTTTGAAAAGACTCAAAATCTAATTAAACAGATGGAATGACCACATAGTACTTGTCCCTGCCTTCTGAGATACCACCAAAAAAGACAGCAAAGGAATAAAAAGGGCAAATACCATGAGGAAAAAAAGAACAGCAGGAGATTCAACAGTAGATGAGATATTTTAAGAAATATATTGCACATGGAAAGCACATGGAGAATGACAATTTACCCAAAAAGGGAAGGAGAAGCTTTGATCTAAAGTCTCTGCCGAAAAGGCTGTCGATGAAAACTAAGGTGACTTCATCTTTAGAACTCTTGAGTTATTAAGGACTTGGAGATACTTCATATTTCAGAATTATCAGAAGGTAGAAGTAACAAACAGGCTAAATACAACACTGGTTGAGTAATAAATAACGTCCCCTCCACCATCTTACTTAACCAGGCAAACACCCACTCCATTCTCACTGCCAACACAACTCTACCCTGGTTAGGATAGTAAAGTTACTTCTCTGGAATATTTGAACCAAAAAGGCTATAGACTGGGGCAAGTCAAATGCAATTAAAAATCTAGAAGACACACTAAATGAAATCTCTAAAAAAAAAAAAAATTAAAATGAGACAAAGGATTGGAAAATAATTGAGAAAAGAGACTTAGAGGATTATTCTATCAGATCTAACATCTGAATAATAGGAGTTACATAAAGATGGAACAGAAACAAGTGGAGGGGAGAAATTCATCAAAAGTGAATTGTATAAAGAAATGTACACGGTGAGATAGTCCAAGATGGTGGAGAAGTGCAACATCTTAGTTTCACCTGGTCCCAGGAATTCAGCTAGATAGTTATCAAATCATTCCTGGGGCCTCAACTGGAGATCTAAGAAAAGAATAGCTCAACTCTACAAATAGAAAAGTGACCACCTTCTGCAAGGTAGGAGGTCAGAGAAGTGAATCTGAGGTGATATATGGGAAGGCAAACCGTGGGGGGAGGGAGCCTCCATAAACTGGAACCATGAAGTGATAAGTAGCAGAGCACAAAATCAGAACTTTAAGAATCCTGCTCCAATGAGGGATGTTCCTGCCTAAAAGGCACTCAGGTGGTGAAGCGGGGCAGATTCCTAGGTGGGACAGTGTGGTCTCAGAAACCCCAGGATCACAGGAAGACCAGGGGTGCCTGAGTGTGGCAGAGTTCCCAGGCATTGGAGAGCAGAAGCCAGCTGCAATCAGCGAGCCCAGGAGTGGACTTACATCTCTGGGTTGCCATAAACCCCGGACAACCAGATAGCCGGTCAACCGCTCTATGAGCAGGGGCCCAGCAAAGGACAGAACTGTGACAAGATCCTCCCTTTCTCTCCCAGGAGGAGCAGAGCGGATGTGCACAACAGGAGTTTGCAGGGTTTGGAGACTCCAAATAGGTTTGTGTGCCTGAGATAGAAACCCTGGATCACAGGCTGGGTGAGCATAGAGTGCAGAGACCAGGGAGAGAGAAGTGACTGACTGCTTTTTCCTGAGGGCCCACTGAGGAGTGGGGCTCTGAGCTTTCTGCTCTGTAGCTGGAGACTAGGAGGTCACCATTTTCATTCTCATCCTCTAAAGTGGCATGGAAAGCCTTCAGGGAACAAAAGACACATAGAGCAATCTGGAGCAGCTTACATAGCCTGTTCCCCTGGCAAGGGTGGTGCAATTCTGTCCAGGGCAAAGACATGGGAGAATCAGTACAACAAGCCCCTCCCCCCAGAAGATCAGCAAGAACATCTGGCTAAGATCAAGATTACTGATCATAGAGAACTGCAAAACTCCAGTGCTAGGGAAAAATAGTATATAGAATTAATGGGTTTTTCCCCATGATTCCTTAGTCTCTCAATTTTAATTTTTTTCTCTCTTTTTTCAACCAATTTCTTCTTTTATCAACTCTTATTTTAACTCTTAATCTTCATTTTTACACTTACACTCTATCTTTTCATCATACTTAATTTTATTTTTGTGTATATATAAGCTTTTCTTTCTTTACACTTTTGGGACACAGTTTCTTCTAAAAAACAGACCAAAATACACCCAGAATCTAGTGTATGGCTCTGTTCTTCACCTGACTGATCATATTCTTCTTTTTTCTTTTTTTTTTTTTTGTTAAAATCTTTTTTAGATTTTCGTCTTTACACTTAAATTATTCTCGATGAATTTATTTTTTTTTGTATATATATATATATATAAAGTTTATTTTCTTTACACTTTTGGGATGTATTTTCTTCTAATAAACTGACCAAAATACACTCATGATATAGTGTATTGCTCTGTTCTGTTCACCTGTATGTTTATATTCCTTCTCTTTTTGTGTGTCTTTTAATTTTCATTTTTACAGTTACATACTATCTATTCATTATATTTAATTTAATTTTGTACATATATAAATTTTTCTTTCTTTACAATTTGGGATCTAGTTTTCTAACAAGCGGACCAAAATACACACAGGATCCAGTGTATTGTTCTGTTCACCTCTCTGATTATATTTTTGTATTTGTTGCTGTTGTTATTGTTTCAGGTCTCTTCTGATTTGTTCAGTGTATATTTCTCAAGGGTTGTTGTTGCCATTTTAGTATTTTGTTTTCTCATTCATCTATTCTTCTCTGGACAGAATGACAAGATGGAAAAACGTACCACAAAAACAGAACAAGAGACAGTATTTACTGCCAGGGACTCAATCAGTACAGACATAAGTGAGATGTTGAAACTAGAGTTCAGAATAACGATTATAAAGATATTACCTTGGTTTGGGAAAAAAGCATAGAAGACACTAGAGAATCCCTTTCTGGCAATATAAAGGAACTAAAATCTAATCAAGTCAAAACCAAAAAAAAGGGCTATTAAGGACATACAATCAAAAATAGAGGCTTTAACTGCTAGGATAAAAGAGACAGAAGACAGAATTAGTGCTATTGAAGACAAAATGACAGAGAATAAAGAAGTTGAGAAAGAGAAACAACTACTGGATCATAAGGGGAGAGTTCAAGAGGTAAGTGATACCATAAAGCAAAACAATATTAGAATAATTGGGACCCCAGAAGAAGGGGCAGCAGAAAGTATACAGGAGCAATTTATAGTGGAGAACTTCCCTAATCTGGAGAAGGAAGCAGGCGTTCAAATCAGGAGACAAAGAGCAGCCAATTATATAAATCAACTAAAACCAAAATTAAACAAAAACATTGATAATAATACAATAACAGTAGGGGACTTTAACACCCCACTTACTGCAGATCATCCAAGCAGAAGACCAACAAGGAAACAAGGGCTTTGAATGACACCCTGGACCAGATGGACTTCACAGATAAATTCAGAGCATTCCATCCTAAAGCAACAGAATTCACATTCTTCTTGAGTGCACATGGAACATTCTCCAAAACAGATCACATACTAAGTCAAAATCAGGTCTCAACCAGTACCAAAACACTGGTATCATTCCCTGCATACTTTCAGACCACAATGCTTTAAAACTTGAACTCAATCATAAGAGGAAATTTGGAGAAAACTCTAATACATGGAGGCTAAAGAGCATGCTACTAAAGAATGAATGGGTCAACCAGGAAATTAAAGAAGAATTTAAAAATTCCTGGAAACAAATGAAAAGGAAAATACAACTGTCCAAAACCTTTGGGATGTAGCAAAGGAGGTCCTAAAAGGGATGTGTATAGCAATACAAGCCTTTCTCAAAAAAGAAGAAAGGTCTCAAATACACAAACTAACCTTATACCTAAAGTAGCTGGAGAAAGAACAGCAAATAAAGCCTAAACCCAGCAGGAGAAGAGAATTAATAATAATTAGAGCAGAAATCAATGAACTAGAAACCAAAAGAAGAGTAGAACAGATCAATGAGCTAGAAGCTGGTTCTTTGAAAGAATTAATAAGATTGATAAACCCCTGGCCAGACTTATCCAAAAGAAAAGAGAAAGGACCCAAATAAAACCATGAATGAAAGAGGAGAGATCACAGTCAACACTAAAGAAATACAAACAACTAAAAGAACATATTATGAGCAACTACACGCCAACAAATTAGGCGATCTGGAAGAAATGGATGCATTCTAGAGACAATAAACTACTAAAATTGAACCAGGAAGAAATAGAAAACCTGAACAGACCCATAACCAGCAAGGAAACTGAAGCAGTAACCAAAAATCTCCCAAAAAACAGGAGTCCAGAGCCAGATGGCTTCCCGGGGGAATTCTACCAAACATTTAAAGAAGAACTAATACTTATTTTTCTGAAGCAGTTTCAAAAAATAGAAATGGAAGGAAAACTTCCCAATGCTTTCTATGAGGCCAGCATTACTTTGATCCCAAAACCAGACAATGACCCCACCAAAAAGGAAAATTACAGACCAATATCCCTGATGACAATGGATGCAAAAATTCTCATTGAGATACTAACCAATAGGATCCGACAGTACCCTAAAAGGATTATTCACCACAACCAAATGGGATTTATTCCTGGATTGCAAGGGTGGCTCAACATCCACAAGTCAATCAACATGATACACTACATTAATAAAAGAAAAGACAAGAACTATATGATTCTCTCAATTGACGCAGAAAAAGCATTTGACGAAGTACANNNCTCTTTCTGGATTAAAACTCTTCACAGTGTGGGGATAGAGGGAACATACCCCAATATCATAAAAACCATATTCAAAAAGCCCACAGCAAATATCATTCTCAATGGGGAAAAGCTCTCACTTTCTTTTCTTTTCTCAGTCAGAAACACACCAGGAATGTCCACAATCACCACTGTTGTTCAACATAGTACTAGAAGTCCTAGCCTCAGCAATCAGCAATCAGACCACAAAAAGAAATAAAAGGCATCTGAATTGGCAAAGAAGAAGCAAAACTCTCACTCTTTGCAGACGACATGATACTTCATGTGGAAAACCAAAGAGACTCCACCCCAAAATTGCTAGAACTCATACAGGAATTTAGCAATGTGGCACAATATAAAAGCAATGCACAGAAATCAGTTACATTTCTATACACTAACAATGAGACCGAAGAAAGAAAAATTAAGGAATCAATCCCATTTACAACTGCACCAAAACCATAACATACCTAGGAATAAACCTAACCATTGAGGCAAAGGGTCTGTACTCAGAAAACTAGAGAACACTCATGAAAGAAATTGAGGAAGACATAAAGAAATGGAAAAACATTCTATGCTCCTGGATTAGAAGAAAAAATACTGTTAAAATGACTATGTTACCCAAAGCAATCAAAACATTCAATTCAATCCCTATCAAAATACCATCAGCATTTTTCACAGAGCTGGAACAAATAATCCTAAAATTTGTATGGAACCAGAAAAGACCCCAAATAGCCAAAGGAATATTGAAAAAGAAAACCAAAGCTGGTGGCATCACAATTCCAGACTTCAAGCTGTATTACAAAGCTGTAATCATCAAGACAGTATGGTACTGGCACAAAAAGAGACACATATATCAATGAAACAGAATAGAGAACCCAGAAATGGACTCTCAACTCTATGGTCAACTAATCTTCAACAAAGCAGGAAAGAATATCCAATGGAAAAAAGGCAGTCTCTTCAATAAATGATTCTGGGAAAATAGGATAGCCACATGCAGAAGAAAGAAACAACCATTTCCTTACACCATATACAAAAACAGACTCCAAATGGATTAAAGCCCTAAATGTGAGACAGGAACCCATCAAAATCCTAGAGAAGAACACAAGCAGCAACCTCTGTGACGTTGGCCATAGCAATTTCTTGCTAGACACGTCTCCAAAGCCAAGGGAAACAAAGGCAAAAATGAACTATTGGGACTTCATCAAGATAAAAAGTTTTGTACAGCAAAGGAAGCAGTCAACAAAACCAAAAGACAACTGACACTCAATTTCTTTCATGAGTGTTCTATAGTTTTCTGAGTACAGAACCTTTGTCTCAATGGTTTGATTTGTTCTAGGTATCTTATGGCTTTTCATGCAGGAGAAGATATTTGCAAATGACATATCAGAAAAAGGGCTAGTATCCAAAATCTATAAAGAATTTATCAAACTCAACACCCAAAGAACAAA
This sequence comes from Ursus maritimus, assembly GCF_017311325.1. Lineage (NCBI taxonomy): Eukaryota > Metazoa > Chordata > Mammalia > Carnivora > Ursidae > Ursus > Ursus maritimus. Next base: position 29,965,855 of record NW_024425452.1, read on the forward strand.
TAATCCAATCAAGAATTGGGCAGAAGACATGAACAGATATTTCTCCAAGAAGACGTACAAATGGCCAACAGACACATGAAAAAATGCTCCACATCAACTGGCATCAGGGAAATACAAATCAAAACCACAACAGGATACTACCTCACACTTGTTAGAATGGGTAAAATTAACAAGTCAGAAAATGACAGATTTGGTGAGGATATGGAAAAAGGGGAACCCTCTTACACTGTGGGTGGGAATGCAAGCTGGTATAGCCACTCCGGAAAACAATATGGAGGTTCCTCAACATGTTAAAAATAGAGCTACCCTATGACCCAGCAATTGCACTACTGGGTATTTACCCCAAAGATACAAATGTAGTGATCCAAAGGGGCACCTGCACCCCAATGTTCATAGCGACAATGTCCCCAATAGCCAAACTGTGGAAAGAGCCAAGATGATGAATCAACAGATGAACGGATAAAGAAAATATGGTTTATACCACAATGGAATATTACTCAGCCATCAGAAGGGATGAATACTTACCATTTACATCCACCAAAGTATCAATCAAGTGCGAGGAGAAAATGTAAATGAAATTTTGGATACACAATAAATTTTAAAATGTAGAAAGCTGGCTAACTGAACATAATAAAGAAATAAAATAAAATAATATAAAATAAAATTTAGGAAGCCATGGGAGATGTACCTCAGAGAAAGATGAAATAAAAGGAAAAAAAAAAGATAAAGACACAGAATCTAGCAAACAGTAGAGCCAACACAGGATAGAGCTACAAAAGGAGATCCTAGGATGACAGTAATTCATCAGGCCAAAGGAACAATTGATACAGATAGAAAAAGTAAAATGGAAGGATCTCAGAGGGAAGTCTAAAAGTTCATGAAATTGATAAACTATTTGAAATGCTGAACACTTGGAAATAAATACTCATGAGGGTTAGATAGAGCCCTTAAAAACTGATTGTAGGTATGCTGAAAACTAATGCAAAAAAAAAAAAAAGGTAATTGTTATCAATGAAGAGAAAACTTTTACGAGAAAGAAACAGTCACAGACTACTACTTGGCTTTGTAGTAAATAGTATTTTCACAGTCATAATAAAGTAAAAACTGAATACTGACTGGCCCCCCAAATTATCATATTATTACATCAGAAGAATAGTCAGGCAGGAAAGTAAAGTGTGGGTAAAGAATGTAAGATACCAATTCAGAAAGACCTACCTTGATGGGAAATAAATAGAATAATTTGGAGGAAAATACTAGAAGAAACCACCAAAAGAAATAAAAACGGTCGCCTCTGGGAAAGTTCACAGAGTATTTAGAAAGTCAGAAGACAGCAATTTTTCATTATTATGTTATTTGATTTTTCACAAACATGAATTACTTTTAAAAATATGTGAGGATGGGGTCCCACCCCGGATGTCCCCCATCACTGACTGAGTCAGAGGCTATGGTCAACCAGGTTATCAAGTGCAAGGCTGAAGTTGCCTGGGAGGCAGGAAAGCCTCTCTCTATAGAGGAGGTAGTGGTGGCACCCCCAAAGGCTCATGAAGTTCGAATTAACATTATTGCCACTGCAGTTTGCTACACCGATGCCCGTACCCTGAGTGGGGTTGATCCTGAAGGGAGTTTGCCAGTGAGCCTGGAACATGAAGGTGCTGGAATTGTGGAAAGTGTTGGTGAAGCAGTTACTAAGCTAAAGGCAGGTGATACTGTCATCCCACTTTACATCCCATGGTGTGGAGAATAAAAATTTTTCTAAACCCTAAAACAAACCTTTGCCAGAAAATAAGAGTTACTCAGGGAAAGGATTAATGAGAGATGCACTAGCAGATTTACTTGCAAAGGAAAGACAATTTTACGTTACATGGGAACCAGCATGTTTTCTGAATATACATTGTGGCTGACATCTCTGTTGCTAAAATTGATCCTTTAGCACCTTTGGATAAAGTCTGCCTTCTGGGTTGTGGCATTTCAACTGGTTATGGTGCTGTGCTGTAAACACTGCCAAAGTGAAGCCTGGCTCTACTTGTACCATCTTTGGCCTAGGAGGAGTTGGACTGGCGGCTATCATTGGCTATAAGGTGGCTGATGCATCCCGGATCATTGGTGTGAACATCAATTAAGATAAATTTGCAAGAGCCAAGGAGTTGGAGCCTCTGAACATATTAACCGCAGGACTTCTGTACACCCATCCAGGAAGTGCTCACTGAAATGAGTGAGGGGGGAGTGGACTATTCCTTCAAGTGTATTGGTAACGTGAAAGTCATGAGAGCAGCGCTGCAGGCCTGCCACAAAGTCTGGGGTGTCAGCGTCACAGTCAGAGCAGCTGCTAGAAATTGCCACTCGCCCATTTCAGCTGGTAACAGATCACACATGGAAAGGCACTGCCTTTGGAGGATGGAAAACTGTGGAAAATGTCCCAAAGTTGGTGTCTGTTATATGTCAAAGTTGTATGTCCAAAGTTAAATGTCCAAAAAGATAAAAGTTGATGAATTTGTGACTCATAATCTGTCTTTTGACCAAATTAACAAAGCCTTTGAACTGATGCATGCAGGAAAGAGCAAGCCAACTGTTGTAAAGCTTTAAATTCAACAGAGAAAACATGTTCATCTTTGTACCTAAGTCCTGTGGTCCAACTGGAACAGCCAAACAGCAAGATCTTCCAAGTTCACAGCCTCTTAGACCTTCTCTACTACTACTTCTAGAGTAACCTACTCTAGGCAATAATATTTTTTGTATAATTCATAAATCTCTAATCAAGGACAAGGCTAATACAGTCATAAATCTGTTTTCTGAACTCTCCTTCACATGAATAATTGCTAGCTCATTAAGTAATATTCTAACATAATAAAAGTAATTTCTGTGTAAAAAGAATATGTGAGGATGAAGGAAACAGTCATAAACTATATGTTCAAAAATATTTGTGCCATTTGCTCTTTGCTTGGAAATGAAAAATTTTAATTTAGTGAAAGCAGAGGATGAATACATTTTACAAAAACACTATAATTTGTGAATTTCCTTCATTCAATTATGCCACTCATTCTGCATTGACCAACATCTATCAAAAATATCTTTGCGTTATAGAGGATATAATAACACTTCAGATTCAAGGTAGAGTTTTTCTTAAAATTATTGATCTACTTATATTTAAATTTAAATTTAATATTTTCATTGTTGTTTTATCCAAACATGTATGAAAATGTTTACATTTGGATAATGACAGACCAATTAGTTGCTTTAAGTTAAATTTCCTGAACTACAAAAGGTAAAATAAAGTCTTAGGTCAGTGAAAGACATCAAACTACTAAAGTGGGATTTCATGGCTCAGATTACTTGGAAAGGGAAAATTCTAAAGACTATGCAATTTACAGAGAAATTAGCATTTTATTTTATAAAACCTGATGTCTTCTTTAAGTTTCTAAATAGTGGCTAAACAATATCATAGTTATCTGAAAATTATTTTTCTAAACTGTGAAGTAGTTTTTTTGTCACACAACTTTCTTGACTATTAGATTTTTTTTTTCCAAAGAAAAATCTGAGTATTTCAGTGAGCTAATTTGTAAGCCAAGCACTCCTTCCCTCTCTCAATTGTTCAAACAAATCCCCAATGGCCTCCCTGAGTTAAATTAGCAGAAGAATAATATTTCATGGCTCATTAATGCATAGAATCAAGTAGCAGATCCCAGCTCAGCAGTGTAAAGATAGAAACAATGGGGTGTGTCCCATTTTGTTAACTCCACAATGTGCCTAAAGGCCTCAACCAAAAGATATAAATTAAGGATTAAACATAACTGTAAAGCAACTGGCTAACACAAAAAAACTTTTAAAGAACTATTTTAACAGAAAGAACTAGTGCAACCTAAATTTTTGTCACTTTTTTAGTAGATTAACAATACCTATTTTTATTCGTAGGCCAAATTTCTGCTGCAACTCAATTGCATTTCATGTTTACAAGGCCTCCATTGCCTCTCTGAGCAGTAATAGTATTCATATTTGTATTCTATTTATATTTGAATAATGTTCAGGAGACTTCATATTTGAGTCCTTACACTCAGGTGACTTCTTCAGTTGCATTTCAAGGGTTTCTAACTAAGAGGAGGTGTGCATACACCCAAGAGAAGTACAAGACAATTCTTTGGAGATATGTAAAGAAAAGTACTAGAATTTCTGTATCTATTTATTTTTTTCTAAAAATAAAAAATAAAGTAAGAGGCTATATTTAATATACAAATTATCACTGCATCCTAGCTCAGTAAGTATATCAGAGACCCCACATCTCATACAGTGAGCAAAACATCTTGGAGAAAGAGTAAATAATCTAGGCACAGAAGAATGAATGGTAGTGTCCTCATGCATTAATTCTCTGATTTCAGCAGGTTACACCTTATAGCAGTTTACAAGAGACCAATTAGGAGGGTTTGCAGATTATATTGTCAAGTTTTTCTACACTAACCTTCACAAGAACAAAAAATTACTTTAAAATATTCTGACAAAGACATCATATGTTAAAGATAATGCTAATGATGCAAACCCATAAGTGAACCAAGAAAATGGCAGCATGGAAAGTTCTATTCCTGGTATTTGTTCCTCATTGTTTATACTATGAGATAAAAACAAAGATGATCATATTAGATCAAAGAGTTGGTCAAAAATTCAAAATTATCAAAACAACAATTTAATTTATATTTTTATATTCACAATTACTCAATTATGGACATTCTTGTGCATATGTTCTTCATTGTGATAACTAGCCATTGATAACATGCAACCCTTACAATTAACCTGACATTTTAAAATACTGTTTTGTTCACCTTTGCTTTATTTCAAATTTTTATGTGGTTTTTGTAATGCATGAAATATGTTAGCATTATTTAATTCAGTTATTTTTATTTATTATAAAGGTAGAATAGTGGATTAACAGCATGAACATTGAACCAGACTGCCAAATTCTGCTACTTACTACTAACATGGACAATTTATTTAATCTCCTTATGTCTCAGTTTTCCTACAGAAAGTGGTGATAATAACAGTACCTATTTCATAGGGTTGTTATGAAGAAAAATTAGTTAAAATTTATAGAAAAATAGTTAAAATTTATGCTCATCATGGAACACTACATCAAAAACTAATGATGTATTGTATGGTCTCTAACATATCATAATTAAAAGAAATTATGTTCGGTGCCTTTAACATAGTAATATCTATATAAGTACCATAAACTAAATTAAAATATCAAAGAAATTAATGTATATGTATTGGGATATATGCTTAATTTTTTTTTTACAAACGTATATGCAAATCAACAAGTTTGAAGCCCACTGTTCTAGAGAATCTTTGTCATATTTGTTACTTGAGAACTGAAAGATGGTCATAGTATATAGACAGAAAATTCCTATTCCATTCATGTAACCTAAACCAAGAAGATATATATTTTAATTTTACATAGAGATTCATGCTCTACTTTTCAAAATAATAAAGGAAGAACAGAAAACAGATGTTTAAAATAAGCAACAAGTTAGACACCAATTGAGGGGGAGGAGTAAGATGGCGGAGGAGTACGGGTCCCCTTTTTCAGCTGGTCCCCGGAGTCGAGCTGGATAGGTACCAGACCAGCCTGAACATCCAAGGAATCAGCCTGAGATGCAGGAAGATACAACTGGATCTCTACAAATGAACATCTCCAGCGCTGAGTATTGAGGTACGAAGCGGGGAGCCATGAATCCGTGCACAGATATTGGAAGATAAACGGAAGGGGGAGGGAGCCACCACGTTCGGGCGCCGGGAAGCGGTAGCCACCTGCATGGGAGAGCGGGCGGGGCTCGTGGACGGCACCCGGAAAACAGCAGACTGAGACCGTGAGCCAGGGAACGCACGCAACCAGTCTGAAAACCAGAGCTCCGGAGTGCCCGCAAACCACACTGAAACAGAGCTCTGGAGTGCTCGGGGGTGGCTGGCAGTTGGCGGTGTTAGAAACACAAAGGACAGAGATGTGCCGGACCTGGAAGTGAGGGCTGGGACACCAGCTGGGGGGCGCACATCCCGGGACACTGCAGGGCTTAGCAGCACCAACAGAAACATAGTTAAAGTGGCCATAAGAGCTCAATGAAGAGCAGACTGAGATCTCTGTTCTGAGACAGAGGCTGGGATTCGGCCACTGCTGCTCTGACTATCAGAAGAGGCACAGCAAACCGCCAGGGAAAGCCGCCAGAGAACAAAAGCCTGGAAATACCGGCTCAGAGAGTGCCCATCCCCATCCCCCCTCCCAGGGGACATGGAGAATCTACCCAAACAGGGTTGCCTGAGTATCAGCGTGGCAGGCCCCTCCCGCAGAAGGCAGGCTGAAAAATCAAGAAGCCTACATCCCTAAGATCCCTATAAAACAACTGCAAACTGCATGGGTCCTGGTCAATAATTTGGGCTCTGGACAACCCCGCAACCTCTCCTCATCAGAATGACAAGAAGGAGAAATCCCCCCCCAGAAAAGAAAAGACAATGAGTCTGTGGCCTCTGCCACAGAACTAATGGATATGGATATAACCAAATTATCAGAAATGGAGTTCAGAGTTACAATGGTCAAGATGATATGTAGCCTTGACAAAAATATTAACGAGAATATAGAATCTCTAAGGGCGGAAATGAGAGCGAATCTGGCAGAAATTAAAAATGCTATGAATCAAATGCAGTCAAAACTAGATGCTCTGACGGCGAGGGTGAATGAGGCAGAAAAATGAATCAGCGAATTGGAGGATGGGTTTTTAGAAGAGAAAGCTAAAACAGAAACTTGGCTCGAAAAAATCCAATCTCAAGAATGTAGGTTATGGGAGATTACTGACTCAATGAAACGTTCCAATGTCAGAATCATCGGCATCCCCGAGGGGGTGGAGAAAAACAGAGGTCTAGAAGAGATATTTGAACAAATTGTAGCTGAAAACTTCCCTAATCTAGCAAAGGAAACAAGCATTCATGTCCAAGAGGCAGAGAGGACCCCTCCCAAACTCAACCACGACAAACTTACGCCATGTCACGTCATAGTGCAAATCGCAAATATTAGATCCAAGGATACAGTATTGAAAGCGGCCAGTGCAAAGAAATTTCTCATGTACCAAGGCAAAGGTATCAGAATTATGTCAGACCTGTCTACACAGACCTGGAATGAGAGAGAGGGTTGGGCAGGGGCATTTTTAAAGCTCTTTCAGAGAAAAACATGCAGCCAAGGATCCTTTATCCAGCAAGGCTGTCATTCAGAATCGATGGAGAGATAAGGACCTTCCAAAATCGCCAGTCACTGACCAATTTCGTAACCACGAAACCAGCCCTACAGGAGATATTAAGGGGGGTTCTATAAAAGTAAAAAGGCCCCAAGAGTGATACAGAACAGAAAGTTACAATCTATAGAAACAAAGACTATACAGGCAACATGACATCATTAAAAACATATCTCTCAATAAACACTCTCAACGTGAATGGCCTATATGCTCCCATAAAACGCCACAGGGTTGCAGATTGGATAAAAAGACATGACGCATCCATTTGCTGTCTACAAGAGACTCACTTTGAACCTAAAGATACATCTAGACTGAAGCTAAAGGGATGGAAAACCATCTTTCATGCCAATGGACCTCAGAAGAAAGCTGGGGTAGCAATTCTCATATCAGACAGACTGGTTTTTAACTAAAGACTATAGTTAGAGATACAGAAGGGCACTATATTATTCTTAAAGGATGTATCCAACAAGTGGATATGACAATTAGAAATATCTATGCCCCCAACAGGGGAGCAGCAAGATACACAAGCCAACTCTTAACCAGAATAAAGAGACATATAGATAAAAATACTTTAATAGCAGGGGACCTCAAACCTCCACTATCAGCAATAGCAGATCACCTAAGCAGAAAATCAACAAAGAAACAAGAGCTTTGAATGCCATACCAGACCAGATGGACCTCATAGATATTTATAGAACACTACACCCCAGAACAACAGAATACTCATTCTATTCTAATGCACATGGAACATTCTCCAGAATAGATCATGTTCTGGGTCACAAAACAGGTCTCAAGCGATACCAAAAGACTGAAATTATTCCCTGCGTATTCTCAGACCACAATGCTTTGAAATTGGAACTCAATCACAAGGAAAAATTTGGAAGAAACTCAAACACTTGGAAACTAAGAACCATCCTGCTCAAGAATGATTCAATAAACCAGGAAATCAAAAATCAATTTAAACAATTTATGGAGACCAACGAGAATGAAAACACAATGGTCCAAAATCTGTAGGACACTGCAAAGGCAGTCCTAAGGGGAAAATACATAGCCATCCAAGCCTCACTCAAAAGAATAGAAAAATCTAAAATGCAGTTTTTATATTCTCACCTCAAGAAGCTGGAACAGCAATAGAAGAACAGGCCTAATCCATGCACGAGAAAGCAGTTGATCAAGATTAGAGCAGAGATCAATGAATTAGAAACCAGGAGCACAGTAGAGCAGATCAACAGAACTAGAAGCTGGTTCTTTGAAAGAGTAAATAAAATAGATAAGCCACTGGCAAGACTTATCCAAAAGAATAGTGAAAGGACCCAAATTAATAAAATTATGAATGAAAAGGGAGAGGTCACAACCAATACCAATGAAATAGGAAGGATCATTAGAAACTTTTATCAACAGCTTTATGCCAATAAATTAAGCAACCTGGAAGAGATGGAGGCCTTCCTGGAAACCTATAAACTACCAAGACTGAAACAGGAAGAATTTGATTTTTTAAACAGACCAATTAATTATGAAGAGATTGAAGCAGTGATTAAAACCTTCCAAAAAACAAAACTCCAGGGCCTGATGGATTCCCCGGGGAATTCTACCAAACATTCAAAGAAGAAATAATACCTATTCTCCTAAAGCTATTTCAAAAAATAGAAACAGAAGGAAAGCTACCAAACTCATTCTATGAGGCCAATATTACCTTGATCCCCAAACCAGGCAAAGACCCCATCAAAAAGGAGAATTATAGACCGATTTCCCTAATGAACATGGATGCCAAAATCCTCAACAAGATCCTGGCTAATAGAATCCAACAGTACATTAAAAGGATTATCCATCATGACCAAGTGGGATTCATCCCTGGGATGCAAGGGTGGTTCAACATTCACAAATCAATCAATGTCATAGATTTTATCCAGATAGAAAAATTCAAAAAATCATATGTTTCTCTCAATAGATGCAGAAAAAGCATTTGACAAAATACACCACCCTCTCCTGATTAAAACCCTTCAGAGTGTAGGGATAGAGGGTACATTCCTCAATCTCATAAAAACCATCTATGAAAAGCCTACAGCAAATATCATTCTCAGTGCGGAAAAGCTGGAAGCCTTTCCCTTAAGATCAGGGACACGACAAGGATGCCCACTCTCGCCACTATCATTCAACATAGTACTAGAAGTCCTTGCAACAGCAATCAGACAACAAAAAGGGATAAAAAGTATTCAAATCGGCAAAGAAGAAGTCAAACTGTCTCTTCGCAGATGACGTGATACTCTGTACGGAAAAACCAAAAGACTCCACCCCCAAACTACTAAAAGTTATAGAGCAATTCAGTAACGTGGCGGGATACAAAATCAGTGCTCAGAAATCAGCTGCATTTCTACACACGCACAATGAGACTGAAGAAGGAGAAATTAGAGAATCCATTCCATTTACAATAGCACCAAAAATCATATGTTATCTCGGAATTAACTTAATCAGAGGCATAAAGGATCTATATTCTAGAAACTACAAATCACTCTTGAAAGACATTGAAGAAGACACAAAAAGATGGAAAAATATTCCATGCTCATGGATCGGAAGAATTAACATAGTTAAAATGTCTATGCTACCCAGAGCAATCTACACTTTCAATGCTATCCCAATCAAAATACCAATGACATTTTCAAAGAACTGGAACAAACAGCCCTTAAATTTGTATGGAACCAGAAAAGGCCAAGAATTGCCAAGGAAGTGTTGAAAAGGAAAAACAAAGCCGGAGGCATACAATGCCGGATTTCAAGCTGTACTACAAAGCTGTAATCACAAAGACACCATGGTACTGGCACAAAAACAGACACATAGACCAATGGAACAGAATAGAGAACCCAGAAAAGGACCCTCAGCTCTTTGGGCAACTAATCTTTGATAAATCCATCAAAATTCTAGAGGAGAACATAGGCAGCAACCTCTACGACATCGGCCAAAGCAACCTTTTTCATGACACATCCCCAAAGGCAAGAGAAACAAAAGATAAAATGAATTTATGGGACTTCATCAAGATTAAAAGTTTCTGCACAGCCAAGGAAACAGTCAAAAAAACTAAGAGGCAGCCCATGGAATGGGAGAAGATATTTGCAAATGACACTACAGATAAAAGACTGGTATCCAAGATCTACAAAGAACTTCTAAAACTCAATACACAACAAACAAATAAACAAATCATAAAATGGGCAGAAGATATGAACAGACACTTTTCCAATGAAGACATACAAATGGCTAACAGACACATGAAAAAATGTTCAAAATCACTAGCCATCAGGGAAATTCAAATCAAAACCACATTGAGATACCACCTTACGCCAGTTAGAATGGCAAAAATTGACAAAGCAAGAAACAACAATTGTTGGAGAGGATGTGGAAAAAGGGGATCCCTCCTACATTGTTGGTGGGAATGCAAGTTGGTACAGCCACTCTGGAAAACAGTGTGGAGGTCCCTTAAAAAGTTAAAAATAGAGCTACCCTATGATCCAACAATTGCATTCCTGGGCATTTACCCCAAAGGTACAGACGTAGTAAGGAGAAGGGCCATATGCACCCCTATGTTCATAGCAGCATTGTCCACAATAGCTAAATTGTGGAAGGAGCCGAGATGCCCTTCAACAGATGACTGGATTAAGAAGATGTGGTCCATATAGTCAATGGAATATTACTCAGCTATAAAAAGAATGGTTTCTCAACATTTGCTGCAACATGGACAGCACTGGAGGAGATAATGCTAAGTGAAATAAGTCAAGCAGAGAAAGACAATTATCATATGGTTTCACTCATCTATGGAACATAAGAAGTAGGAAGATCAGTAGGAGAAGAAAGGGATAAAGAAAGGGGGGATAATCAGAAGGGGGAATGAAGCATGAGAGACTATGGACTATGAGAAACAAACTGAGGGCTTCAGAGGGAAGGGGGTGGCAGAATGGGATAGGTTGGTGATGGGTAGTAAGGAGAGTACATATTGCATGATGCACTGGGTGTTATACGCAACTAATGAATCATGGAACTTTACATCAAAAACCAGGGATGTACTGTATGGTGACTAACATAATATAATAAAAAAATTATTATAAAAAAAAGTTAGATACCAATTACATATGGCTAACATATACTGTGTCTAGGATTCCCAACAGATTCACTCTATCAAATATACCTTATACTAATGTTTATATTGATTCATATTCCCTGAGCAGCAAAAACTGATCATGGAAGATATGCAGGAGCCTTCTCAGATAATAAAAATCAGCATATATGACAATTCAAATAATTAATGGTTACTGATGGCCAATGATGGCCAGGATGTGTGTGACTACTGCCTCAAGAGCCCAGTTGTGGCTGTGTATGCAAATGATTGCAATGCAATGAGGCAACTGTTCATAAGGGAGCATAAAAATGACATTTTGAACATTACTGGCTGAAACTGGGAGGCTGAGAGAGGGCTTTTTAGAGGATCTAGGTATCATTGTAGATGGCTACCAGGATGATTTAGTGTGTTGGGCCAAACCACACATACTAGCACAAACCATGAGGTTAACAAGACTGTAAGAATTAATATTGTTAATATGTCCATACTACCCAAAACTACAAATTCAATACAATTCTATCAAAATTCCAAAGGCATTTTCACAGAAATAGAAAACCAACCCTAAGATTAGTATGGAACCACATAAGACATCAAGTAGCCAAAGCAATCTTGAAAAAAAGAGATGGAAAGGGAAAGGGAGAAATTATACTGCAAGGCAGGATACAGGGAGTTGAAGTCAATAGCAAGCTATGTGAGGAGTTAGTTCTGCCTGAAAGAATATGGCTAGAACACTGTGGGGGGTACAGGTAGAGTAGGGACAGAATCTCGTCCAGACAAGACTGAAAGCCAGGGATAAAGATTCCATCCAATTAAAAATTAGTGAACAAAGAGAACGGCATTAGGAGCCAAGCCAGAAGAAATCAAACCATCTGAGGAACAAAAGTGGGATTCAGCGGCACCTGGGTGGTTCAGTTGGTTAAGCCTCTGCCTTTGGCTCAGGTCATGATCCCAGGGTCCTGGGATTGAGCCCCACATCGGGCTCCCTGCCCTGCAAGGAGTCTCCTTCTCCCTCTAACCCTCCCCCCTGGCTTGTGATCTCTCTCTCTCTCTCAAATAAATAAAATCTTAAAAAAAAAAAAAAAAAAGAAAAGTGGGATTCAGTCAAGAGAGTCTCAGATAAGAGAGTAAAAGAAAGATATAGGGGCACCCGGGTGGCACAGTTGGTTAAGCATCCGATTCTTGGTTTCAGCTCAGGTTGTGATTTCAGGGTGGTGAGATCAAGCCCCACATCAGGCTCCATACTCTGCATGGAGTCTGCTTAAGACTCTCACCTTCCCCCTCTACCACACCCCCTCCCCCAAAATAAATAAAAATAAATCTTTAAATTTAAAAAAAGAAAAGAAAAGAAAGATATAGGAACAGGAAGGCAAGTGTGGGCGTGATTTACATGGCTCCAGCCATGCCAAGGCTGTCACTCAAAGGCAGAGCTAACCACTGTAATTCAGTTACCAACTGCAAAGAACTGATAAGAAACTGTGAAGAAAAAAGAACAGCAAAAGTGCACACTGCCTAGAAGGCCTCTGGGTTGGAAGTGACTTCTGCTTGACAGACACTTTTATTCTAGAGATTAAAAAGTATCTTTCCTCTTTTCTGGCCTCCCTCCAAGGCTCCAGAACCTAATTTGCCATTGCCCAAATACAGAATGTTCTTTCAAATCTCCAAATTTTTTCTTTAGGCTTCTATCTGTGCCTGAAACACCTCGTCCTCCAAGGCCAGGTACCCAAATATGACAGTTGAATTTAATTAAAGTCTATTGATTACACTGGCTTTTCCTTTGGTAAAACTCAAAGTAATGACCCCACGGGGGGTAAGAATAACAAAGTAACCAGAAACTATCTTCTAAGGACCAATGTCCCCAGAAAGGGCTCCTGTGATCCCAATAAAATGGTTACCAAAGTTACTGCTAACTTGGTTCCCTCTCATAGGAAAATTGAAATTTCCTTAGTAGGAAATTAAGGAAGCAGAGGTATCCCCAATTCTTCACAGTACCAAAAGCCTAAAGAACTTTCCACACATCAAGATCCATATCGAGGACTTGGCATTTATCACCCAATGTGCCATTTCTCAAAACCACAAACTATCACTGCCCTTTTCAGACAGGGCATCCTAATATTACCCACTTCCCAGGCAAACTGTAGAAATGCCAAATTCATCATTTCACATATTTTCAAGGTTGATAGCATTGGCTGATCTTGAGTTTCAAACCTTGAAAAACTGATTTTTAGATTTTTCACAGTTGTATGAGAAATTGTTCTCTTTTTTTTTTGAGAAACTGTTCTTTTTAAGACTAGAAAAATGAAAGCATAATTAGTTTGCTGAAACGGTTGAGTATCAGTGATTTACTCATACTGAGCTCAGCATGAAGATCATGCTGTTCCTTTAGCACTTTCTGACTGACAAGGCAGGAACCCCATGAGTCTGAACATTCTGTATCAACAATAATGGGAATGTAACTGGACTTTGATGTTGAAGGGCCTAGAGCACCTGTGGGATTAAAATGCCAACTGATCATGGGCCAGTTTACTATTTAATACTAAACCTAATGCCCAAGTCCACCATACAGCTCATTTGATTTTGTATGAAATTGTTCTCTCACTGAAGTGCTGCCATTTTGCAACAGTATTATCTATTATAGAGAGCACAAAAGACCAAGTGCTTTCACATTAGCTCCAGCACCTACACTAACACATTTTAAACTGGATATCCCCATTCTTATTTTGGTACTCTTGTCATTGTTTGAAGTTCAAGGTGTGCCCTAAAAGCTACTTTTTAAATATGCACCTATGAAATATACCTCTGGTTGTGTTCTCTGAAAGTAGGCCATTTTGGCTTTATCTTGGAATAATATAATAATCTGAGTTAATATTTACTTACTCCGTGGTAGGGACCACACTGAGTGCTTTTACTTGGATTAATTTATCCAATCCCCATGCTATTATTAGACCAGAAAACTGAAGGTTAGAGTCATTAAATCATTTGCCCTAGGTCACAGAGCTGGTGAGTGTCAGAAAGTTTTTTAAGTAGAGATAACTAGAGCTCATTCATACTATTTTTAATGTCTGGAAAATGATTGTATTTATTTATAGTTAGAAAGACCTATCATTAACTTTGAGTTTGAATGTCCTATCTTGACCCCACAAAAGGACTCCAGAATCACTCTAGAGCATATAATAGATTTAGATTAGTAACTCACTTTTTAAGGAACATACTTCTGAATTTATCCCAAAGGACATTACATGGCCAGTCAGATGCCTAGAAAAATCACTTCTGCTCCTTTGGCCACATTACTCATTCATCCTTAGAAGAAGAAAACAAAAAAGACAGAGGAATAACTTTCAACAAACACTGAAGATATTAAAAATGTTAACTCACTCAGGACCTGATGTGTTCCCTAACATTCTTTGAGCAAAATCTGATTCCTAGAGTAGCAGGAATGATTCAGATTTCAGGTCCTCCATTGGACCCTGCATGTACGTGATCCTGGACATGTTACTTACCTTCTGAATCTCAGTTTCCTCCTCTATAAAATGGAAATACCCTACCTTGTAAGGTAGATTAGATTATTAGCATAATGAGAACTGGATTTCAGTTGCTAAAAAACTTTTAGCCATCTGTCATCATCATTAGAACTTCTAATAGCCAGAAAACTTCTAAGATCATCTCTCCCCATATACAACAGCAACGATTACACTGAAGACAGCTTTATAAGATCATAGACTCTTTCTTTAAATAATTTGATTCATATTATATTTCTTTCTCTACATTGTAGAGTAAAACATAATTGTCTTCTTCCTCTCTTTTTTCCCCTGGGTCCCCACTGACGTATGGAGTTACATGTGTTTTTTACAGTTTCCATCAGGTCTCAGCTTCGATATTTTTGTTCTCATTATTTTTTGGCCAACTTTATACAAAAGGAAGGGTATCAGGGCTGAGATGAGGGGTCATTCACCTTCCCTGAGACTGAACTTCATGACAACGATGTCTCTGTGGCCCAGGAAAGAAGGTATGCCAAAGTAGGAAAGAAGTTTTTGTGTCTATGAGAATTCTCTCAATTGAACAATTAGTAGATGGGACAACTTCCTGGGAAGGCACACACATAATCCCACTACACTGCCACCTCACAATGACAGTTTTTACATCAACTGTGAACCTTGCTAAAAGGTTCTAGTCACTAGTCAGAACTGAATAGGAACTCCAGAGCTGCCCAGTGTTTACCAACTACTATTTACTATCTTAACTAAGACACTGAGTCCTACAGATAGCTGTCTATATATCAAAGAGTTACTTCAGAATTTGGGGAAACAGTTTAAGATCCTAAAGTAACGGGCAGCAGATGATAGATTCCCTCATTATGAAAAGAGGCCCAGATAAAAACTATAGATGATACCGAAGGAAAGTCATTGTGGAAGCTTGTTGGGGAACTGTGAGTGGAACCATGTTGCTCACTGAGGCTGTGTGGGTAAGGATTAGTATATAGTGGGTATGCTGAATATAAAAAACAGGGGTCTGAATATAAAAACTATGGAGCTAGGACCAGAAGTAGAAATAATGCAATTTCTTTTAAAAAATAAAATTTAGGGGCGCCTGGGTGGCACAGCGGTTAAGCGTCTGCCTTCGGCTCAGGGCGTGATCCTGGCCTTACGGGATCGGGCCCCACATCAGGCTCCTCCGCTATGAGCCTGCTTCTTCCTCTCCCACTCCCCCTGCCTGTGTTCCCTCTCTCGCTGGCTGTCTCTATCTCTGTCGAATAAATAAATAAAATCTTTAAAAAAATAAAATAAAATAAAATTTAAAAAAACTCTTATCAAGAATATTTTATTGCTAACTCTTTAACAGAATCTAGGAAAATATTAACATAATACTATTAAATTAAAAATAAATTTTTGTTGTAACACTATGAAATACTAAAGAAACATTAAATGATTAGGAAAATAAAAGATAAAAAATATACACTTGAAGTAATAAACAACATGTAATGGATAAGAGTAAAAGTAAACTCTGTATTATATTTTTAATTGGTTACTAATAAGGTGTAAGTGATCAGAAAGAAATAAACATAAAATGTCATAATTCAAATTTAAAATAATAATAGCAACCATAGGGGCACCTGGGTGGCTCAGTCGTTAAGCATCTGCCTTCGGCTCAGGGCGTGATCCCGGAGTTCTGGGATCGAGCCCCACGTCAGGCTCTTCCTCTGGGAGCCTGCTTCTACCTCTCCCACTCCCCCTGCTCGTGTTCCCTCTCTCGCTGGCTGTCTCTCTCTCTCAAATAAATAAATAAAATCTTTTTAAAAAATAATAGCAATCATACCCTACAATTTCACCTTAAATTATGGCTTGTAATACTAACTTCTTGACATGTTCTAAGATCTAGCAATTTGCGAGTATCAAAGTTCAGGTTGACCACAACATACCTATTAGAATGGTAAAAAAACAGAATACTGACAAAACAAAATTCTCTCGAGGATGCCAAGCAACAGGGACTCTGTTTATTCACTGGTGGTAAGAATGTAAAATTGTACAGCCTTTTTGAAAGACAGTTTGGTAATTTTTTAAAAATTAAACATCCTCTTACTATATGATCTAGCAATCACACTCCTTGGTATTTACCCGAAAGAGTTAAAAACTTATGTCTATATGAAAACCTGCACATGGATGTTTACAGCAGCTTTATTTATAATTGTCCAAACTTGAAAGCAACCAAGATGTCCTTCAACAGGTGAATGGAAAAACAAACCGTGGTACATCAAGACAATGAAATATTATTCATTGCTAAAAAGAAATGAGCTATCAAGCCACGAAAAGACATGGAGAAAACTTAAATGCATATTACTAAGTGAGAGAAGCCAATCTGGGAGGGCTACATACTGTATAATTCCAACTATATAACATTCTGGAAAAGGCAAAACTATGAAGACAGTGAAAAGATCAGGGGTTGCCAGAGGTTGGGAAGGAGGGTAGGATGAATAGAGCATAGATGATTTTTAGGACAGTGAAACTACTCTGTATGATCTATAATGGATATATGATGGATACATGTTATAATATGTTATACTTTTGTCAAAATCCATAGAAGAAGAACAAAAGCCACACATCACCAAGAGTGAACCCTGATGTAAACTATGGACTTTGGGTGACTGCAATGAGTCAATACAGGTTCATCAATTCTAACGAATATACTACTGTGGTACGGGATACTGATAGTGGGGGAGGCTGTGTGTTTTAGGACAGGGAGTGATAGAAACTCTGTACTTTCTGCTCAATTTTGCTGTGAAACTAAAACTACTCCAAGAAAAATAAAGTCTATTAAAAGTTTTTCCAATTATATTAAAATATTTTTAGTTTATAATATGCCTATAAATTTATATATATTTCACTGAATTTTTGGATCAACATAATATTGGGTTTGAGATACATGAAGTCATAAAACAAAAGCTATGCCCCCTTACCCCAAGAAAATTAATTAAAAAAAAAAAAACACCAAATCCCAAATTTTTAGTGTTTATGTTTTTAGAATAAATGTCATGCTCCTTAGAATTCTAGAAAGGTACTATGGGCAAACTAAAATGCAGTTTCCTTAAAGTAAAAAGTAATAATTGAACAAGGTCATATTGGTCATCAATAAGGTGTTTCTCCCATGGTAACTTATTCATTGGATTATGGATCTCAGTTCTCTGGGGATAAGAACAAATCCATATAAAGATTCTGTACAAATATATTTGATGTCTCCATTCCCAACTTAGCTGACAGATGTGCATAACTGTCCACATTTGAACGTTTAGATGGTCTCCTGGTACTTATGGACTAATGTTAAAGAATACAGAAGTTACTTCAGAAAAGATAAGTATAAACTTAATATTAGAAAATTCCCCTCCAATTTTTTTTTCACTCTTTATCAAGACACAGTCATTATGTCATCTTCATGTGTGGGCTTCTCAATGCAGAGGTACAAAGCAATATGTTCATTCCTTTTGGAAGCAACAAAGGACATAAAGCTTATTGACAATCTCTCATATCTAACCACATCCTAGAAAACCTAGTTCACCTCAGATTAATTTTCTAAGATTTACAATAACAATATATTCTAAAAAATAGTACAGTCCAATAATCTTTGGGGGAAAAAAAACAATAAGGAAATGGTTAATTCTTAGAAATATACCCTTTTAATGAAGATTGCGGTGGGTAATAAAAAATTTATATTTTTTAAGATGCTAAAGTATTCTAAGAAATCTTGATATACTCTTTTAAGCCATAGCTACACAAAATTAAGCAAAATTTTAGTTTTTAGAGAGAGAAAAATGAACTGAAATATAATATTGTGTGTGATTCCTTTAAAAATGTATGTGAAATCAAAATTAGAAGCTTTCTTCTTTCCATTAAAAAGGGGACTAGTCAAGGAAAATAATATATGTGAGAAATCTAGCAATCCAAAATAGCTATTATATAATCGTGTTTATTATACTTGGCTGGCTGATTTGTCGGATTGTGTCACTCTGAGAGGGAACATTTATAATCTCCTACTGCCATCTCATGTAATGTCTTGTCATTGCACAATACAAAAGGAGGAATATACATTAAGGAAAAGCAAGAGAACTTTCTGGAAATTGTAGAACAACCCACATTTCTCACATAAAAATTAAATACCTATTGTTCTATCCCCTATCTATTTGCAATAGGACTTATTAAAGTTTGGTCATTGAGCAATTATTAATAATTCCTTTCCTATTAATTTCTTAAACTTCCTATTCTGATCACACTTACACTATTTCTTATATATAGTTTATCATAATGAAATACAAAAGCTGGAGATTAAAATATTTAACAATAAAACAGAAACAAAGCATAGTTCTATTCATTTTGTCGTTTTGTTTCTTGTTTGATTTTCACAGTTCTATTTTTTAAAGCAACAAAATTCAACAATATTTCTTACAAAAATTTATCCTGAAATCACAAGTCATAATTTTAAATAGAATTTTAATTTATTCTTTTTTAAGATTTTATTTATGAAAGAGAGAGAGAGCAAGAGTAGGGGGGAAGGGGGCAGAGGGAGAAGTAGAAGCAGACTCCCCGCTGAGCAAGGAGCCTGATGCCCCAGGACCCTGAAACCATGACCTGAGCCAACGGCAAATGCTTAACCAACTGAGCAACCCAGGCACCCCCAGAATTTTCATTTAATGTGCCAATTTTAATAACATAAACATGTAGGCAAATTTGTATTTATTTTTCTATAAATTCTAACAATTCTTTTTTAATACATGTGATTAGTCAATTACTATTCAAAAGACCATAATACAATACAGTGTGGAAAGCTGTCAGTAGGAGTCTCTCCACTACTATTTGACTATTTAATACCAGCATCCCAACTATTAGAGAAATATATCAAGAATGTACTCATCCACAAATAACTAAAACGACAATAACAAACAAAAACAAAAAACCACAATATCAATTAACCATGGCTTAAACAAATAAAAGTTCATCTTCACAAGAAGGAATATGTTGCCTTTGATTCTATTTCTCAAAAGTGTCATCAATTACTAAGGTTCTTTCCAGCTTTCCATTCCCCATCCTTAGGACATTGACCTTTGTCCTCATGCTTGTTATTTCATGGTCATAAAATGGTTGTTATTGTTCCAGACAATAAATCAATGTCAAGCCTAGAACAAAGTGGAAAAAAAAAGAAAGCACCAGATGCATCCATCCCCATATTATTGTTATTAATCTCATGGCCAGAACTATGTCATTTGCCCATTTCTAGCCACAAAGAAAGCTGGGGAAAAGAGTATTTAGTTTAGCATAGATCACTGTGAACAAAATTAGCAAGATTCAAGGGACAAATGGATGGTGGGAAGAAACAATGTCTGCCACAAGGAATGAGATTAACACTGATGTATAATTAAGACTTTCTGTCCAGACGGTAGGTTAAGCTATAGGAGGAAGCATCCCTCTCTTTCCAAATGCTTACTAATGCTAGGTTACATGTTAGGGAATATATACACTGGCTGAGCTTAAAGCAAGTTAGAGAAACGTTCAAGTGCTATACGCAAAGAGAACCAATAATAATGCTTGGGAGCTGAAGTCCAGATTCCACAGAGGTAACAGGAATGGCAGAAATAAAGATGCCAGACCCAATGCATATGTAACAGTTGGCACTGAACCTGGAAAGAGAGGTCTGGCCAGGAGAATACCTCCCATCAATGTAAGGACCCCCACAAATATGGGCAGTATACCCCAGGCCTGGGCCAAACTAGTCTTCTGTATGAAATAGAGCACCTGGCCTGCATTGCATGCAGATGTTGAGACTGAATTCTCATACAACTCACCCAAGGACAGAAACTAATGGTCTAGAACAGGTTAACCCTGTAGTATATTATAATTGGCAACGAGAAAACTTCCTCAAAGTGACACAGCACACAGAAGATAATTTCTATGAAAGATGAAGCTGCTGGCAAACAAGGAAAAGCACAAAAAGAAAAGCAAGCAGCACAACAAATGGGAGAAATCATCCCCAGGGATCCATCCATACGAGAGCAATCTCTAAGGGACTTTTCCAAATCAATCTTTATAAGACTCTTTCAACTTTAACGAATAACTATAAATATAATCCATACTAGGTCATTAGGAGTTAGGGAAGCGACACAAGGAAAAATACTAAAACAGAAAGTTGACTTGCCCCCCTTCTTCCCATGACCCTAAAATGAGCTTACATGTCATTCATAGAAAACAAAAGGGCTAAAGGACACAGAGTCATTTACAAGAATAAATCAATATAAAACAGACTGAATTTTAGAGAGCTAAAGGATATAGGACAGAGGTCATACAATTGAAAATTGCAAAGACATACTCCCTGACCCTGTGGGTCACCAAAACATCTTCACAAAGATAAATGTATTAGACCTGATGAGGGCATCAGCTAAGAAAAGAATCTTAAAGGGGATGAATTTTCAGCTGAATTTGGAAAGATCTGTGGGGTCAGGGAAAAGACACAAATAATCAGAATACTGCTGATTCACAGACTTGTGTCCAATCCTAATAATACAAATTTAAATGAGTTTTAGAGAAACTGGAAAAATCCATTGATGTTAACATTTGTCCAGTAAATGGAATATTAGGAGCAAATATTAAGTGGATTTGCTTCATTTCACATAGAAGGTACATGAGTGCTCTGTATTCTTCTTTCAAAGTATTTAAAGTGTTTTAGGAGAAAATTAAGTTTTTAGCCTCAGGAAAAAAAGATCAAAATTGGAATAGGAATGACACATAAAAGGAAGAATCTATAACTTTCAAGATAATAAACTCTGAAATAGCTATCAGGTCAGGAACTAACTTTTGTTTCCAAACGTTATTAAGAAAGGATCAACCATGATGGGTTATGGGTGTTTTCATTTCCTTATTTGTACCTTGCCGAATTGTCTAAGTGTGCATTAGCTTTTATAATAAAAGAATATCAAAAATAGAAATTTAAATGCTAAATAACATGGTTCAAATAATCAGTTGCCTGAAAAAGGAGACTGGAAAAGATACATAAGTCTCTCTAGGTCTTTTATTCAATAAGGAAAAAGCCCTTCCACAAACTAAATTCTGTGTCAATAATTTTTGATAGAATATTAATTATTCTTAATATGAAATCTAGGAATATTAATAGATTCAATCAGTTCTTCAGCATCTAAGTAATAACTATTAAGATCTTAATTGTTCAATCACTGGATGGTTTCTTAACTTCTTTAGCAATAATTATGGATGGCAGAGAAGGTGGGAGCTTCCTCTTTCAAAGTAAAAATATTCAGAAGAAAAAGTCTAATCAAGATTGTACTGATCATTTAAAAAAAGTCTAATAAAAAAAAGTCTAATAAAAAAAGTCTAATCATTTAAAAAAAAGTCTAATCAAGATTGTACTGATCATTTAAAAAAAAAAAGAGTAAATGAAAAATAATAACAATTTTCCCACCTACTCACCTTCCAGATCTTCAAATAATTTCATTTGTATAGAGACATAAGTATGACAATGAACATATAGGAGTAGATTCTGAACAATGACCACGTTCTCCTTCATTATATAGAACTGTAAAAATTGATCAGCAAAGTTACAAAAGAATATAAATAAAATAATTCTTTCACAAATAGCAATAGGCCACATAAAAACTGGACAAAATCCAACTAGAGTGATATATAGCACTTCTTGCTCAGACAATGACATACACAGGAACACATATATGTAACAGATCAATTTTCAGCCTGGTTTCCTAAGGTAAAAGTACCGATACAAATCGCTGTTAAATCAAGTTCAATTACCAAGTCAATTTAAACCAAATTAGGCCTAAAGCCACATAAGGCTCCTCTGGTTTCCTAGAGCTAAAAGGATTATTAACTAAATAACCTGAATCATTCCTCTAATTCTGTTTTGCATATTTGATCTGAGCTTCCTAAAGTTAATTTGGAGGGCTGAACTTAGAGGACTGGGCTGAGGAAATTCTGCTTTGATGCCATCCTGTTCAGGGTACCAAGGGGCAGAGAACTGAAATTCAGAGATGGAAAGCTAATAAAGGGCTGGGCAGCTAAGCAGAAAATACATCTGGACAATAAGTGCCTCTCAACCTGGCTGCAAATCTGAATTTCCTGGGTAGTCTTTTTTAAAGTACCGAATCAATTAAATCAGACTCTTTAGAAATTGAGCCCATGCTTTTTTTTTTAAATCACCAGATGATTCTAATACAGAAAAAGGATTAAAAAGCAGAGCAATAGATGATATCAAATAAACAATATTCTTCAGGTTTAATGCATCCAAAACAGAGAACTATGTTCCAAACCAAGAGTCAGCTCCAAAGAGAAAACATAAATATGATAATTTTTATAACCCCAGAATACAAAGATGACAATTTGTAGTAGCCAAGGCACCAAAAAATTACCTGAGGGGCTGATTACTGAAATACTGAAAGAAACTAAAGCAAAAATTCTCCCTGGTGCCTTTATTCTTCCAGGGCCATGAGAATAAATAGCTAATAAAGTCAAGCAGGCTCCTGGTACTTCTCGTCTATGTTAATGAAACTCAGCAGGAAAAAAGGGGGGGGGGGTTGTTTCCAGAATAACACAACTCTTGTTATTTGGGTGTTGCCACCAACCTCAAAGTAAAAAGCCTTGAAAACAACTACATAAACAATTTTTTAAGGCATCATTCAAATTCAGGTCATATGAAAACCCTAAGTCCATTTACCAATAAGACTTATTTTTCAGCCAATTTAGAGAACTTTAGTGACCTTCAACTTTCACAGTTTTCTCAGGGAAAATAAGCACTTGTCAACTTGAGTCACATCAAGCATTTCAAGAGTAGTGCCCATAGAACGCTTGGTAAGGAAAAAAGCAAAAGCCAGAACAGAATAGTTCTTACCAAAACTACCTCCCTATAATAAGAAGTAAACATAAGTTAGGCTCTAAAGTAAATTAGAGGCATGCATAAGATGCATGAAATGCAACTCTAGTTCTTAACACTGTTTCTTTGCTTTTTAAAATAAGTCCAACGATTGGAAGCACTGGCCCCTTTGATTTTTAAATACTGTGCTGATAGAGATCATGCTATAGAGATATCAAAGTATGGAAGCTAAACATGCGTAGATTAAAGGCACAGAAGGAATCTGAAATTTAAGTAGGGTGGGTGACTTGGCCAAGTTCATAGAACTTGAGCCAGAAGAAGAGCAGAGTCAGAAGAGGAAATGAAACAGGCCCAGGAATCCCAGTTTCTCTCCCAGGCTCCAAAGAATCCTAATACAACACAAGCAGCTCAGCTTATAGACCTAACCTCAGGAATAATATGATTTCAGATAAGAATTTTTATTTGTTTGAAAAAAGGTCTCCTGCTTCCTAGTGCCTAAAATTTCTTCAATAGGAAACAGAGACTTTAATTAACAAAGACAAGATTAAAAGGCCAGAGTTCACACATTACAGTGAGTGTTCTCACATGCAAATGAAACATGAACTCCCTTGATAGAGATAAATGAGTAGAAATCACAAAAAAGCTATGTACTTGAAGGGTATGAGTGAGTTCTCTGAAGGAGCAAAGGTTCTTAAAAGATGACAATAGAGAGGGCTCACATCTGTGACTTCTCAATTTTGCCCTGCACTAAAATCTATATACAATACTGACGAAAAGCTTAAACTTGTGAGACCTTCACCCAGATCCTACATATGTAAATGACTGTGGCACGTCACTTAACCTTTCTGAGCTTTGGTCTTCCCATCTTTAACATAAAAAGGATATTACTATCTATTTCATATAGTTGTGTGAGGATTAAAAGAGCTAATGTATGGGAAGCATGTGGCACAATGCCTGGCATATAATAAACAATACCTGTTGGTTACTAGTATCACCTCACCTACCTCTTGAACACACTGACTCCTTAGGAGTAAATATGTTTACAAGTCTCATTATCAGTGTCCAGCAAAGAATGTAAGTTTCAGCAATGTTATTGCTGTCCTTTCAAATTAGGTCATCATCTATTTTGATTTCTCTAAACATATGTTCCTCAGAGTAAAACTGCATTATACTTCTTGAAAACCTGTTTCAGGTAACTATGTGAGGTAATAAACGTGTTAATTAACTTGTTTGTGGTCATCATTTCACAATGTATATGTATAGTAAATCATCACATTGTATACCTTTTAAAAATCATGTTGTACAACCTAAATAAAT
This sequence comes from Ursus maritimus, assembly GCF_017311325.1. Classification (NCBI taxonomy): domain Eukaryota; kingdom Metazoa; phylum Chordata; class Mammalia; order Carnivora; family Ursidae; genus Ursus; species Ursus maritimus. The sequence continues at coordinate 29,990,905 of NW_024425452.1, forward strand.
ACAACTGTCACTCATTCTTCAATAAAGTTGAAAAAAATACAAATAGAAGTTTTTTGAATTAAAAAAAAATGGTTTCCAATTGTTAAATCTAATTTTACCTATCTTTGTACTTCACCTAGATGCACTTCTGTTTAACTTTTATAATTACAAAATAAAAAGCAGTCAGCATATAAATGAATGCTTTGGTTTGCGAGGAAATTCAGTGTTAAGTCCCTATCAATAACTTTTATACAGTTTTGTGTGTCAGCCATATCTGATATGATATTGGTTTATAAAAAGATTCTTACTTTTAAAGATTTCATTTATCTATCTGAGAGAAAGAGAGAGAAAGAGCATGAGTGGAGGGAGCAGAAGAGAGGAATAGAGGGACAAGCAGACTCCCCACTGAGCTTGATCCCAGGCCCGGAGATCATGACCTGAGCCCAAGTCAGATGCGCTTAACTGACTGAGCCACCCAGATGCCCCTATAAAAGGATTCTTGAGTGGCAAATTCCTTATGAAGAGAGTACACAATTTAAAATTTTGTCACAATTTAAATTTTTAAATACTTTTTAGCATCAACAGTTACAGGAATATTTTGAGGTATCTAGACCAGCAATATTATTATATCCTGGGAACTTGTTAGAAAAGCGAATTTTCAGGCCCCATCCAGAGCTAATGAATTAGAAATTCAGGGGACAAGGACAAACAATCATGTTTCAATAAGCCCTCCAGGTGATTCTGATGCACACCGAAGTTTGAAAATCACTGGTCTAACATTCTAGTCAATAGAGTGAAGCTTCCTCATCACTGCGGAGCTGAAACTTCCAAATCACTGAGGGGCTGCCCCTATGGATGACAGAGAATGTAGAAATCTTGGTTTATGCCATGCAATTACAGGGAGAAGTTTCGTACTCCATAACCAATTACCAATAGCTCATAAAGTGGGGAGGGGAAGGATGTGGCAAAATTTCAAGTCTTATAGCCTCAAATCACAATTAGGCAGCCAAAGGACCTGAATTTTACTCCCTATGGGGACTCCCTAACCAGGATGAATACAGGTACAATCAGAGTAAGGAACTCCTTTGCACCATGCCCCTGCCATGCAACTGAACAATGTTCACCAGTGTGTGTGGTAACAAAAAAGGCTTTCAGAGGAGACTTGACTTGGAAGATCTTTGATATTTCAACTCACTTTTAAGAGAAAAATGAAAATGATCTTGAAGGCTTAATCCATTTAAATGGCCTGAGAACCTGGGTTTTCTAAACTATTGGGTTGGAAACTGCACGTTTTCACAGTTATTTCAAAGGAATAAGTTTGTAAACATACCAGGCACTGCGTGGAGACAATAAATACCAAAACAGCCATCATTCATTCATTCCTTGTTCTGTGCCAGAAATGTGTCTGCATCCACTCACTCAAGCTTCTATATAATACAGAGGTTAAATTTTTTTTTAAGTATTATGAATCCCAGGGTGCCTGGTGGCTCAGTTAGTTGTTAGGTGTCTGCCTTTGGCTCATGTAGTGATCTCAGGGTCCTGGAACCAGGACCTTGTCCCTCTATTCCTCTCTCAAAACTTTGTTTTTCTAGCCTCTTTACACACACACACACACACAGATTTTATACCAGTTTTTAAAAGCAAACAATTCTGATATAAAGCTAGGCTGTAATCATTACAATCAGGCATTGTATCACCTAATACCCACTTTGGCCTTAAAAATATTCTAACAACTATAGAATAATTTTTGTTAAGGTCTCAGATCCATTTCTTTTCTTTTCTTTTTTTTACATGGAAGTATACAATGTTAACATTAGTTTCAGGTGTACAACATAGTGATTGGACATGTTTAAACGTTGTGGTATATTCACCGCACGTGTAGTTACCATCTGTCACCATACAATGGTATTACAATGCCATTGACTATATTCCCTACACTGTGCCTTTTGTATCTGTGACTTATTCATTCCATAACTGGAAGCCTGTATCTCCCACTCCCCTTCACCCATTTCGCCCAACCCCCTACTCCCCTCCCCTCTGGCTATCATCAGTTTATCCTCTATTTATAGGTCTGTTTCTGCTTTTTGTTTGTTTTGTTTTTTAGGTTCCACAAATAAGTGAAATAGGTATTTGTCTTTTTCTGTCTGACTTATGTCATTTAGCATAATACCCTCTAGGTTGATCCATGTTGAGATGGAACATTTAATTTTAATAAATATAATTACTTATTAAATCTTCCAAGAATAAAACATTGCAAACTGTTAATGTATTATAAGCCACCTAGTAAGTCAACTACTAAATAAATTGATAGGAACAGCAAGTTAAAGGCTGAAACATCTCCTAAAAATGATGGCTTTGCTTTTGAATAGTTAATCTAAAGCCCATCTCTCTTATACTGGAAATAAAACAGTTGAGCCTGTCTTCTATTCCTAATTTGTGACTGTGAAGTCATGTCATTTGCATTAAGAGCAAGATTATTAGTCTTCGGTTCTCTGTAGTGTGGTAGATAAGTGGTAGGGTAGAGCAATGACAGTGGAGAAATGGGATTGCTGTATCAAATGGTAGTTCTATTTTTAATTTTTTGAGGAAATTCCATAATGGCTGTACCAATTTACATTCCCACCAACAATGTATTCTAATTTTAACATGCAGTCATGTTTATAAGATTAATAAGTACTGGGATTTAATGTACATGACTATAGTTTTTTCAAAAGTGCAGTTATGTTAAGCATGACTTGCCTCAATTATCATTTAACAATCTGTATATATTTAGCTTTATTAATTTTACCTTATATCATCTGATTTGTATATGCTTTTTCCTTGAATTCTACCCAAGTTGCCTCAAATATCTAATCTCCTTTCTGTGACGGAAGAAAAAAACAAGGTAATGTCTTTTTTTCTTAAAACCCTACCTTTTTTAACCATTAAATATATCTCTGGTTTCTAGCAAAGTATGTTAAATTCTTTTTCAGTGCTTTGAATATCAAAGGCATTATTTCCTTTTTATAAAATGACATCTTAAATAATGCATTTGCTTTCAAACTTGCAACAAATTATTTCTCCCCTGGGAGTGACTGTCTGTCATTTTTAAAGTAACCATACTATTCAAACATTGTGTTTACTATGGTAAATCCAAAGTCTTTGAACTAAACTCTATTTTTCATTTTATATACCGCTAAGTGGCTTATTTCTATGCTTTCATTGAAATAAGGATAGATGTTCATTTCAATACTCAATAATGGATTTCTAAAGTCTTTATTTTACACAAAGAACTTAAATTTCCTCTGAAAACTAAGGCCAGGAATAATTACTTTTAAGAAAAATAAACTTTGTTTTATAACTATTTTAAGACTTTACCCTCAGAGAGTAGAGATGTACTTGAGAACACTTTTTCTGTACTGATTTGTAACTTTGAAGATAAAGAGATACTTATTAGACTCTGGAAGTCTGTGTCAGATGAGCCGAGGAAAGGTAAATAAAGCTGACTGTCAAAAGTCCCCATGGAGACAGCATATCCTGTGCCCACTATGCTGTTTCTATCTGTATTATTTAAGGTACCAGAAGTTAAACATCTTTAACTTGTAAGAAAGCAAAAAACAAACCTGGAAATAATGAGAAAAAGAGAAGAACCATTTCCAGTGTCTAGGGTATTTATAAGATAAGGTAGTATATATTACCTTCATTTCTGGAAAGCCTGAATCCAATTACTTTTCTACTAGAAAAAGAAAGAAAAGAAAAGAAAAGAAAAGAAAAGAAAAGAAAAGAAAAGAAAAGAAAAGAAAGAGAAAGAGAAAGAAAGAAAGAAAAAAGGAAAAAAAAACTTTCAGATAGTATTGAATACTTATCTGTCTTTACTTTTTCTAGTCATTCACTCATCCCTTAACACTTTGTCAACCAGTTCCCAGTGAATCAATTCTTAGGTCACTAATAATATTCTAAATATTATATTCAATAGATATCTATACCTCAATTTTTTTTACCTGTCTGTATCATTTGGCATTATTAATCACCTTTCCCTTTTTACATCCTGTGGTTTGTAACATTGTGCTATCTTAAGCTTCCTCCTACCTCTACTTTTCTGCCTCCTCTGATCTCTTCATTTACTTATATATTTTCCATAAGTAATTAATTACCTAGCATTACAACAAAGTATAATATAATTCAGTATCCACCGGTCTCTTTTTGAACAAGCCAAGGACCTTCAGATGCTTTAACCAGATGCCATGAATGTCTCTCCTCCTCTCTTGTTATAATTGTCTAGAATATTTTTTTTAGTTTCAATTTTTGTTTAACAACCCACACACAAACAAGAAATCATTTCCAATAATTAAATTTTTTTGACATATGTTATCAATTTCTATAATTATTATTGTTTCTTCCATGCCATGCTTTCCTTTTGGACTTAGTAATAACAGAGAGGCATATTCTATGATATTTTAGTTAAGAGTCTATAGGTAGTAAACTCCTTTAAGTTTTTTTATGTCTGAAAATATCTCTATTTTCCTTCATTCTTGACGAACAGTTTAACACACACTTCTGAGTTAATTGATTTTTTTCCCTTAGCATTTGGAATATATTGGTCCATTCTCTTCTGACACTTTGGATTTTTAGATGTTTGGAACTGCCATCATAAGCTGGGTCCTGTTAGACACTCCAAATCATACAGGCAGAAATCTAACAAAAGGTGAAAATAGTACATCTGCTACGCCAACTATGAGCAGCGCCAGAAAGCGTAAGCATGCTTCATGAGGGGGTATTCCAGACCCCCATTCCACACACCAAGGTTGCACTAGAATACACTGTCACCTCATACCAGTGGTTATGTTGCGGGTTCTTACAAGAATAGTTAAAGGAGGAGGAAAAAGCCTCAGCCCTTATGTTTAGATTTGTGGATAGGCAGGCTCAATTAGGCAAGTTCCAGTCAGAAACGGAAAACAACTGCATGACAGCATTACTCACTGTGTCCTTGAATGACAATGGAGAGCAACATTTTACCTAATGATCCACTTTGTGTGGAGCTCAGTAACTTACTAAAGGCTAAAAACTATACAAATCAACTTTGAATTCTTCTCCCTTATCCACTACTATCAGTAAATATTTTCAACTTTAAGATAACATCAAAATCTACTTCTGAAAAAAAAAAGTGGGGTAGATTTTATGTCAAGGATACAGGAATATTTTACAGAATTCCAGGGCAGGAATGAAACCAGACCTAAGGAAAATTCTAGAAACAGAGATTGGAATTGTATCTAAACTCTTCTCCACCTCCTCTATTTCTGAGTGTATGATTTCATCTCTTTCTCTCTCATTTTCTCTCCCTTTCTCTATACACTGTCATTTTCTGCTTCTCTACTAGAAATAGTATGTGGAAAATGGTCAATTTATATCTCTCAAGGTTTTATATGTATGTAAGACTGCATGTCATGCTTCTACATGTGGCAGTCCAATTTTCCCAGCACCATTTATTGAAGAGACTGTCTTTTTTCCATTGGATATTCTTTCCTGTTTTGTTGACGATTACTTGACCATAGAGTTGAGAGTCCATTTCTGGGTTCTCTATTCTGTTCCATTGATCCATGTTTCTGTTTTTGTGCCAGTATCATACTGTCTTAATGATTACAGCTTTGTAAGATAGCCTGAAGTCCGACACTGTGATGCCACCAGCTTTGGTTTTCTTTTTTAACATTCCTCTGGCTATTTGGGGTCTTTTCTGGTTCCACACAAATTTTAGGATTATTTGTTCCAGCTCCGTGAAAAATGTTGATGGTATTTTGATAGGGATTGAATTGAATGTGTTGATTGCTCTGGGTATCATAGACATTTTAACAATGTTTATTCTTCCAATTCATGAGCATGTAATGTTTTTCCATTTCTTTGTGTCTTCCTCAATTTCTTTCGTAAGTGTTCTGTAGTTTCTAGAGTACAGATCCTTTACCTCTTTGGTTAGGCTTATTCCTAGGTATTTTATGGTTTTTGGTGCAATTGTAAAAGGGATTGATTTCTTAATTTCTTTTTCTTCTGTCTCAGTTAGTGTATAGAAATGCCACTGATTTCTGTGCATTGATTTTATATATCCTCACACATTGCTGAATTCCTGTATGAGTTCTAGCAATTTTGGGGCGGATTCTTTTGGGTTTTCCACATAAAGTATCATGTCACCTGCAAAGAGTGAGAGTTTGACTTCTTCTTTGCCAATCTGAATGCCTTTTATTTCCTTTTGTTGTCTGACTGCAGAGGCTAGGAGTGGTGAGAGTGGGCATCCCTGTCGTGTTCCTGACATGGCGACCTTAGGGGAAAAGCTCAGGTTTTCATCCTTGAGAATGATATTCACTGTGAGCTTTTTGTAGATGGCTTTTATAATATTGAGGTATGTTCCCTTTATCCCTACACTGTAGAGAGTTTTAATCAAGAAAGGATCCTGTATTTTATCAAGTGCTTTTTCTGCATCGAGAGGATCTTATGGTTCTTGCCTTTCTTTTATTAATGTGATGTATCATGTTGATTTGCAAATGGTGAACCACGCTTGCAGCCCATTTTCTTACACCATACACAAAGACAAACTCCAAATGGATGAAAGACCTATATGTGAGACAGGAACCCATCAAAATCCTAGAGGAGAACACAGGCAGCAACCTCTTTGACCTTGGCCGCAACAACTTTTTGCTAGACACACCTCCAAAGCCAAGGGAAACAAAGGCAAAAATGACTATCAGGACTTCATCAAGATAAGAAGCTTTTGCACAGCAGAGGAAACAGTCAGCAAAACCAAAAAACAACTGACAGAATGGGAGAAGATATTTGCAAATGACATATAGGTTAAGGGCTAGCATCCAAGATCTATAAAGAACTTACCAAACTCAACATCCAAAAAACAAATAATCTAGTCAAGAAATGGGCAGAAGACATGAACAGACATTTCTCCAAAAACACTACATCTGAAACAAATGATGCACTATAAGTTGGCTAATTGAATTTAAATAAAAGAAAAAAGAACGCATATCATGGCCCACCATCTGAGAGACTTAATTTTTTAAATTTAGTGTAAATATAAATTCCAATGCTAAAAACCAAACCAAATAAACAAAGCCAAAAAACACCTCTAACTGGCTCAGCTTGAATAAGGTGCCTATTCCAGATCCAAACAAACTGTGGAGAGAGTCATCTTATTAAAAATGGTTGCTAGAAGCTTTGCCTTCACCCTGAGGGAGAACCAGGTCATTATAAGCTAAACAAATAAACTCCATTTTATTCACTTATTCTCCCAGTTATCCTGGCTGAAAACCTCACAGTCATCTTTGGCTTATCCTTCTCTCTTATTTACTGTATAGTTCTATCACCAAGAACAATTTCATTCTTCTTTCAGAATTACTCTTTTTTCTATTCCATCTTTATTCCCATTGCCTTTATTATTTGCCAAGATGATTGGTCCAAAAAAAGTTAGTTCACTATAGTTAAATTTACATTTCTTTAACTACTGGTGAAAATAAACATTTTTCATTTTTCCCTCATGATACAGACTATAGTATTTCTGCTTTATTGGTTTGTGTTATATGAATTATGTGTCTCCCCCTTCTCATTCATATGTTGAAGTACTAATCCCCCCAGTGTGACTGTATTTAGAGAAGAGCCTTTAAAGAAGAAATTGAGGTTAAATTAGGTTACAAGCATGGAGCTCCAATCACTAGGACTGGTGCTCTTGCAAGAAGAGGAAGAAACCCCAGGGATGCCTGCCAACGTAAGAAAGGCCATGGAAAGACACAGTGAGAAGGGTATCTGCAAATTAAAGAGAGAGGCCTCAGGAGACATTAAAACTGTGGACATCTTGATCCTGGACTTTTAGCCTTCAAAACTGTGAGAAAATAAATTTCTGTTAAGCCACCTACCTAGTCTGTGGTATGTTGTTACAACAGGCCTAGCTAACTAATTCAGTTTGCCTGTGTTCATTATCCATTTTTCTTTTATTTTCTTCCAGTAAGAGCTCTCTAAACATTATTAGCCTTTTATACAAAATAAGTGTTACAAATATTTCTCCCAACTTATTTTGCCCCCCCCCCACCTTTCTGTTTTGTTTTATATACCGAAATTTTTTAGTGTAGTAAAATTTTTCAAACCTTTCCTTATGGTTGCAAATTTGAAACTGTTCTTAGAAAGTTCTTCCATTTTTCTAGTCCACACAGAATTAGACAGATAAAGATGATAGATGAATGATAGATGATAAATAGATATGGGTGGATGGATAGATCATAGATAGATAAAAGAATGGATGGGTAGATAATAGATAATTGATAGGTAGATAAGATGGATGGATAATTGATATATAGATAATAGGTAAGTAGGTATAGATATATGATGGATGGATGGATGGATGGATGATAGAAAGATGATAGATAGATAGATGATAGATAGATAGATAGATAGATAGATAGTAGGTAGATATTTAAAAAAAAGAAAGTTCTTCTGTTTTCCAGTATATCTATGTGCACCTTCATCTTCTTCCAATTCTTTTTAATCTCGTCTGAATTTTACTTTCAATGTATGATGTGAGATACAGATCAATCCTTTTTTCATATAGCGAATCAATGATCCTTGTACCATTTACTTATTTTCCCATTTATTTTAAATCTATTTTTATCATATCCTAAATACTTATATGCACTTAAAACCCTTGTTGCTTTGTACTAATGACATTCATTCATTCAATAATTCATTTTGGAGATTATAGTGCTCCACATTTATCATTAAGGAAAAAGGATTTTCCATCAAATTCAAGAAACATTATTTTGGGGGTCTCAAATTATAAAAAAACTTAGGGAGGAAAAGTTTTTAAATTAAAATAGTATCACATAATAGGTTTTAGGTAACAATAAACATCAAAATAGATGCAAAATTACTTTAACCCAGATATGAACCAAAGGAGAGAGTGAAGGGGGTACCATCTGATTTAGTTGAATTTTTTCTAATCAAAAATAAGAGAAAAATGATAGAGAAGAAACTTCATGACGATTGTCAGTTGGCTTTTCGAGTCTCCTTTCAAGTGATTGGTGGTTCTTTTTTTAATTAGTTGTTTTTAAAGGTTTTTTTTTTTTTCCTCATGGGATAGAAGAGGTACTATCTATGTAAAAATATCTTTTATATACTTAGTGTTAAGAAGAAATCCCCCCTTAATGGGGATCAATGGGTTGAAGTTTGTGTTCTCTCAAGAAAGGGATACAGATAAGATCTAAGTTGTACTGGACCAACAATGTTCGTGTTCAATGTGCTTTGATACCTGTGGAGTCTCTCCTGTCCATATTAAAAGACAGAACCGTTCTAGAGATTTTAGAGAAAATTCAAGAGCCGAAAATTATGTTAGATCTATTATTACTATTGGCTATCCATTCTTTTTTCTTTGCTTCGCATACGGCAAGCACTTAAAACCATACTGCAAATGTGAAATATATTATCCATATGACTTTAGAGACAATGAAACTGAAACTCGAGAAATTATATAAACTCCCAAGAACAAACTGGCAGAAAGCCCTTCATGCCAACAGGAATCTCTCGCGTACCACGGCGCTGTGGAGCCTCAAAGAACTGTGATCCAAGAGGACCGGTAAAGTCAAACTAGACAAGGCTGGGGACAATCGCAGACCGGCCTCACAGAAACATAAAGCAATCCCACTTCGCCAGCCTGGCCTCTCCGGAGCGATCCCGGAGGTATGCCAGTCAGGGGGTCAGACGCGGGCGGTGGGCGTGGAAAGGCGGAGCTCTCTAAAAGGGAGGCCGCAGAGAAAACTCACTAAGACTTTGAAAACCGTAAGGTAAACACGCTAAAAACTATAACGACGTGCCCAGCCAACACCTTGTAAAGAAGGTACGGCAAAATCCTACTCACAGCTCGCGCCCTCAAGAAACTCTGGGACCTCAAGCCCATCCCGGAATCCTTTGCGCCGCGCACGAGGAAGCCCTGGAGCGCTTTGGCTGCTTCGGCCGCCGTAGGCTCTGCGTTGCTATGGAAACACAGTTACCATCACGATGTCGTTGCAACAGGCCCCTCAGTCGCGGGTGTTCGTGGAACTGGTTCCCTGGGCTGACCGGGGCCGGGAGAACAATGTGGTCTCGGGCGGTGAGTCGCAGCCCGGCCTCCGCCGCCCCCTCTCCTCAGCACAGACCCAAACTCCGACCCGCGAGGTGCACGTAAGCGGCACCGCGGAGGTGTCCGCGATCCCTGACAGGGCGCAGGTGGCGGTGTTAGTGAGCAGCACCAAGGAGGCGGCGGCTGAGGCCAAGAAGAGCGTTTGCCGCCGCCTGGACTACATCACGCAGAGCCTCCAGCAGCAGGGCCTGCAGGTGAGAGCTTTGTAGTGGAGGCCTCAGGCCGGACCGCAAAAACCGGAGGCAGAGGTTAGGGCCCCGAGGGCCCCTGGAGCCAAGCGGAGGTGGGGAGGGTCTTGAGTGTCTGGGGCACATTTGTCTCGTTGGTATTACAGAGCGCCAGAACCTGGCCGAGTGAAACTTCGGCCCACAAAGTAGTTATTGGCCTCAGTGGCTTATGAAGTACAAGAATGCAAATCGAGTAGTTTATTATTTGGCGATATTCGCCGCAGTAATTTTGTTTTTAACCTTGATATGATGAACTGTTAGACTTGACACCTTAGATGTAAATCATTCTTTGTTTTGATTCTGCACCATGCAATTAGCAAGTGAAAAGCCAGGCCTGCTCTCTCCCAACCACGTTAAGCTTCGCGTGGAGTGGTTCTTCAGTATTTTTCGCAAACAGTAACGTGGGGAGGAAAATCGCATCCATATAACGCAATTTTGCATTAATGCAAAACAAAACTTTGTTAATAAAAGCAAAAAAAAATTCTGCAATTATTTTAGTTTTAACTTTCAAAACAATTAAGGCAGTATATTGTAGATGACACATAAATGAAATACCCCTACTTACCAGAGAACACTAAATAAATCTTACCTCAACTCTACTTCTAAGAAGAAAAAAATGAACCAGCTTTATTTAATCTGAACAACAGCTCTGTTAGGAAGATTTTAATACCCCATTTAGATTTAGAGAAGTTAAATAATACTCTAAACTTCAGCCAAGACAGCATTTGAACTCTTGTCTTCCTGAAACTAAAATCTACATTTGTTCCAACCAGAGTTGGCTCCAGATAATTAGAATACAGGAAAATTAGAAGTGACAGAATGGGTCAGCTATCTCAGTTCCCTCATTTTACACCGTAGGACTCAGAAGGCCAGAGTTGTGTTTTATCCAGGGTAACACCAAGTTCATAAAAGTGCTTCCTTGTCTATTGTTAGACATGACACAGGCCCAAAAAACAAATCTTTATTTTAAGGAAAAAATATATTTGTACTGCATTTACAAACGTAGAATTATTTAAAAAGTCATTTGGAAAAGATGTCTCAATGATTTTACAGTTTAAAAGAATTCGAATACTAATTATAAACAATGTGAATTAAATGGTTTAATATGGAAAAATTCCTCAAAAACTGTTGCTGCTGCTGCAGTCCTGTTTGCATAATATAACTGATTCTTAAGTTATTTACATAAAATGTATACCAAGCCCACATCGCTTTAATTTCTAACATGGAAAGCAATAAATTACTACATCTAACTTAGTAATTGCATTAGGGTTCAGTGTTCAAGGCAAGACATAGAAGGTCAGTAATCTCCCAATTATCTCTGCTAATATAAGAAAGCAGTCATGTAGATAATTTGTTTTGTAGATAATGCAAAAAATCATTTATATTACTTTTCAGGATGAATTATAATGAGTTTTCACAAAGTCTTTATTCATTTTAGACTTTGGAGTTTGGGGTTTATAAACATCACTCCCCTACTTAAAATCTCCTCATATTCCAGATTCCTTTGCTTAATAGATGGAGTCTAATTTTCTATCATCTTCTGTCATCTCTCTCCCCTCCTTGACTAGGTGACTCCCATTTTTTTCTTTAATAACCAGCCAAGCTCACCTCCTTGGCATTCCTTTTCTAACACTAGTCTTTGCCATACCACACTCCATTCCCCACTTGTAATAAAACTTACCATTCTATATTTTAATTGTTGCTTTACTGGTGTCTCCTTCATATTCTAAACCTCTCCAGAGCTCGGACCATTTTGTATCACTTGCTTTGCATTCATGGATTATGCTTTATATACATCATATGATATACACCCAAAAAATGGTTTTTGAATGACTAAAAGAAAAAAATGAAGCACTAAATAAACTATTCAACTATATTATAGATCGACCATATTATAGATTATTTTATGATCATGTATAGTTTCACATGTGAAGGCATACCCTCATTTTTAGTGTTTTCATGGAAAAATAAGTTCTAAGCAATATTTACTTATTCAACCATCAAACATTTTTTAAGCATTTCTATCACTGTTCATTTTAAAATAGCACTTAATATGATATGTAATTATTTTGCTTTCTGGTTTGTATGTTCCCTCCATAGGTTGTAAGCTCCAATATTTGCCTACTCATAATTGTATTCTTTTTTTCGATAAATGTGTAACAGATGCATGTTGCTGGGCACCAAAAATAGAGAATGAGTAAAACGTAGGCACTGTGCTGAAGGAGTCTTATGATAGGAAAAGACTAATATATATTAAGTATTGTGAAGAAAACGTACATGAGATGATACAGTAGAGTAAGAAAGGAAATAATGTTCATTTTACTTGAGGAATTCCAGAAAGATGTCATAATGGAAGTGACTCTTGTGTCAGATATTGAACAGTGACTGAAAGGAAGGCGTTCCAGTTCCACACTAGAATGCAGCAATGAGTGTGTTCAGAGCACTACATGCAGTTCATTATGGCTAGGACACAGGGCTATCTGGGGGAAAGGGAGGAGAATCGAGATAAGACCGAAGAAGAAAGCTGTGGACAGAATATGGAGGAAGGACTTGTTTGCTATATTGAGGAGTTGGGATATTATTGGTGATTAAAAAAAACAAAAAAACAAAAAACTGCTTAAGTAGTGCCAGACCTTACAAATGTTATCTCATTTGATACTCATTCCCACCACATGAGACTGGCATTTCAGTTGCTGTTTATAGATGAGAACACTCAGGATCAGAGTGATTATTGGCAGGTAGCTTCTACGTCCAAGGTCACACAGCTAGGAAGTAGCAGAGTTTAGACTCCAGTCAAAAATTTTGACCTCAAAGCTCTTGCTCTTAACCACTGTGGTATCTTGCTGCTTTCCTGTCTTGGCAGTGGGTGATTGAGTTTTAAGTAGGGGATGTAGCAGATGCTATTGATACCCCACACTTGTATCCCTTGGCACTTCACATTTGTGTACATACAGGCCCAACTTCCATCTGCTGACACTTGTGAATTACTTGCCAGTTTTTCCCCCATGCAGTTTTTCCTGGCTCCACCTACAAGTGGGCCAGCCAGGAGTGCCAGAGAATTAACAACCTCTCTCAAGCTCTCGAGCCTTCACCTCACAACTGAGGGCAGTGAGCGGAAAGAGACCTTACCCCTTGGGCAGGATAACTGAGGCATGTGTTCTGCCCAGGTTCCCAGAGTTTCTCTGTAGGAATAAGTTCCAGTTGCCCACAGTGGTGACTGCTTGACAATGCATACTTTAATGGCTTGCTTTTCCTTCCCTTTCACTTCCCATTCCCCTGTAGTGTTTCTTGAGGTCATCTTAAAAATTAACTGCTTGTACTCACATCCTTGTCTCAGGGTCCGTTTCTGGAATTCTTTATCTGTTCTAGATATTAACCCCTTATGGGATATATCATTTGCAGATTATCTTCTCCCATTCGTAGATTGCCTTTTTGTTTTGTTGATGGTTTCCTTCCCTGTGCTTTTGATTTTGGTGTAGAACCAATAGTTTAATTTGCTTTTGTTTCCCTTGCCAAAGGAGACATATCTAGAAAAATGTTTCTATGGCTAATGTCAAAGAAATTATTGCCTTTGTTTTCTTCTGGCAGTTTTATGGTTTCAGGTCTTATATTTAGGTCTTTAGTCCATTTTGAGTTTATTTTTATGTATGGTGTGAAAAAGTGGTCCGGTTTCATTCTTTTGCATATAGCTGTCCAGTTCCCCAGCACTGTTTGTTGAAGACACTGCCTTTTTCCCACTGTATATTCTTGCATCCTTTGTTGCAGATTAATTGTCATAGGCCATACAAGTGTGGGATTATTTCTGAGCTCTCTCTTCCATCCCATTGACTGTGTGTCTATTTTTGTGCCAGTATTTACTGTTTTGATTACTGCTGCTTTGTAGTATATCTTGATATCTGGGATTGTGATACCTGTAGCTTTGAACATTAAAATTAAGATTATCACTAATTCTGTCTTTCATGTACTGTAAAAATGTTCCCAATTTCATATTTGCCATGTAACTTTTTTACAGTATTGAACATTCAAAATGTTTAAGTTTTATTTAGTCAAATTCATTAATCTTTTCTGTATGTTTCTTGCCTTTGGTGTAACACTTATTGGGTCCTTCCAAAGCTTAAGGTTATAAAACCATTAACTAATATTTCCTGGAACCTTTAGGGACCCTTTATACTACATTAAATATTTGATGTGTTGGAATTTATTTTGGTGTAAGGACAAAGGTTTTATTGTCTCCTAAATGGGTAAGTTGCTGTGCTGAAATCATGTACTGAAGTCTTATCCGTTAACTGCTTGTGCAAGAACCTAACTCAAATTGTCTTTAAAAAGTATTAAAAAAATATTTTTAATAAAAAAATTGAAAGTATTGCTTTACATAACCTTAAATGGGTAATATGCGCTTCAGGTCAAGGCTCTATTTTGATGCAGTTCTTCTGGCTTTCCTGCAGCTTCCTGCATGACACCAAAATGGCTGCAACATTCCCAAGCCTTACACCACATTCTGTACCATAACAAGAAAGACAATAGTTACTTCTTTCAACCACATAAAAACAAATATTCCTATAGCTCACTGTAAATGGACAACCTAAATTTGTCTTTGTGGCCAGAGAAATGGCATATACTAATTAGCTTAGATTTGGATTTCTGCCCATTTTTAACCTAATCTTAAAGCAAGTTAGGTGTGATAATCCTCAATGGTTTAGACCAGGATTTACCCTTGAACCACATAGTTGCTACTTAGAGAAAGTAGGGGCAGAATGTATGACATGAGGATTCCATATTGTTTCTTGTGCCTACTGGTTTGAAGTGTTACAATCCAGACATTCTTGGATCAGTTTCAGAATATTAGTTCTTTTCATCCTGGTTATGTTCCTACATTAGTACCCCATTATTTAAATCATTATATCTTTGTAAAACATTTGTAGGGCAACTTCTCCCTTCATTACTTTTCTACTAAAAAAGATTTCCTGTCTGCAAGGGCCATGTTAAATGACACCATGGGGATACAATCAGAAAATCCAGACAGTATAAAATTCTGCAGTCCAAATAAAATGACTGTTCATATTTTGCATTGTTTATATATTAATTTCAGGAGAATTGCTGATTTTACAATATTGTGTCCTGGTCAAGCTTTTTCTTCTGTGAAGTTTTATGGTTTTATTCATGTTTATCCTTTTTAAGTTTACTCCTGCCATAGCATGGTTTTTTAAACCTATTGAGAATGTCACCTTGCTGCCTTCACACACTTAAGTAGTTATACTGACCATTTTGTGTCTTAAAATCTGCCCTTTATATTTGGTTATAAAATAGCTTCCCAGGAGCTTAATTAGGAAAACATAATGGATTAGGCCGGTATATTTTAGTATTTTTTAGCTTGTACCCAATATGGCAGGATTTCCCAATCTCAGCACTATTTTTAACATCCTGAACTACATAATTCTTTGTTATGGGGAGCTGTCCTGTGTATTGTAGAATATTTAGCTATATTCCTGGCCCCTATCCATCAGGTAACCAACTTGTCCTGATTTACCTGGGACTGTCCCAGTTTTGCAACTGATAGTCCCATGTCTCAGGAACTTCCTCAGTTCCTGGTAAACAGGAGCATTTATTCACACTGTCTACTTAGTACATCACAGTAGTGTAGTCCCCTAGCCCATTTTAACAATCGAGTATGTCTCCAGACATTAACATATTTCCCTGGGGATCAAAATTGCCTTCTGCTTAGGAACCATTACCCTATAGATAAGCAGAAAATCTCATATTTTGTGTGGGAGCCCACCAGCCAAACATTACCAGGAATATATCTACGGTGAAACAAATTTAGGTTTATTTAGCATGATCAGCAGACACTCCTGTAACTTTCAAAATGCTTTATGTACAAATAATTCCTCATATGTATACCACTCTAAGTTCATACTTTTGTATAAGCTAATGTAAAAATTACTACAAATGGAGTGACAATTATGATGAAATTTTCAGCAGATATTTGCAGACTTTGAATTTATTTTATGTAACTTTTAGGAAAGTCTTAAACATCAGGCAAACCAGTTCTTGCAGCTTACTCTGTCATTCTGATTTAAAAAGTTCAGGTTTCTACCTGATGTTTTAGAGTCACTGCATTTAGTAGCCAAACCTTTAGTAATCATACTCTTGTACTTTCTGCTTCAGGCAGAAAATGTAACGCTGACAAAGGATTTTAGAAGAGTGGAAAATGCTTATCACATGGAAGCAGAGGTATGTACTTAAAACAAATAATCGGAAACAGCATGACTTTGTGGGGACAATTTGCATTTATTTTTATTCTTGAAATGTACAGGAGAAATGCTTCTCATGGTATTGATAAAAGATTATTTTTCTCAAAATCATCTTTGGTGTTAATATCTGTGAGGTTTTTTGCTTACTGATATTTTTTTAGTAATCTCTACACCCACATGGGGCTTGAACTCATGATCTCAAGATCAAGAGTATCATGTTCTTCCCACTGAGCCAGCCAGGTGCCCCGTGTGAGCTTCTAAAATAAATTTTAATGAGATTTATTTGAGAGAAATTGTTTTGAAAGAGAATAAAAATAGCAAGGAGGAAGTGGCAGTTAATTGCCACCTAATAAAATTTTAGTGAAGTTATTATTTTGTGAGCAGGAAACACTATAGGAGAGAAATTTCTTCTCACATAAAAAGGAGATTAATAAAGTCCTAACGTAAGGATTGAAACAATTTTCAACATTCTTTTCTTTTATAATGCAATTTTACTGTGTTGTGGTAAGTTAAATTTTATTTAAAAATAAAAACCACTTGTGGGCACCCGTGTGGCTCAGTTGGTTAAGCATCTGACTCTTGATTTTGGCTCAGGTCTTGAACTCAAGAGTCATGAGATGAGCCCCGTGGTGGGTGGTGGGCTCCGTGTTCACTAGGGAGTCCGAGATCCTCTCTCTCCTTCTGCCCCTCTCCCCACATGTGCATGTACACTCTCTCTCTCCATAAAAAATAAATAAGTCTTTAAAAATAAAAACCACTTGGAGCACCTGGCTGGCTTAGTCAGTAGAGCTTTCAACTCTTGATCTTGGGGTTGTGAGTTCAGGCCCCACGTTGGGTGTAGAGATTACTTAAACATAAAATCTTTAAGGGGTGCCTAGGTGGCTCAGTCGGTTAAGGGTCTGATTTCAGCTCAGGTCATGATCTCAGGGTCCTGGGATGGAGCCCCAAGCCCCATGTTGGGCTCCCTGCTTACCAGGGAGTCTGCTTGTCCCTCCCCACCTCTCCCCCAGCTTGTGCTCTGTCTCTCTCTCTCAAATAAATAAATAAAATTTTTAAAAATAAAAAAAATCTTTAAATAATTTTAAAAATAAAAAAGGAAAAAGCACTCAACCTTTGCCCAAATTAAAAAGAACAAAATATTTTTTGTACACTCAATGATAACATTTAGTTCCTACAACTGCCTATACTTTTTACTTATCTTTAAAGATTTTATGATCAGGATTTTATAAAATCAGAGTATGTTATAATTGTGGTTAGGTTATAGGACTGCTGTTTGTTTCAGCTTCCAAACATCTTGGGATACGTGCTGGGTCCATACTGCCTTCTTGTCACAGGAAGCAAACAAGAATGGAGTTAGAGTGGACTCTTATTTATCTAGTCAGATAATCTTTATTTTTAGAGGTGGGAAATATCTCAAGGAATCATCTGTCCTACCTTCAGGCAGATAATAGATTATTTTTCTAATTTTAAAGATGTGACTTTAATCTCAGATAACTTGTCCTCAAACTTCTCAAAGACTATTACAAGAATTAGAATGGAAATTAGAATCCTGGCTTCTTACCTCTTTGAGATAGTAATTTCTACAAACGTTGCTCCAGTACTTAATTTAATAGTTTTGTGATTTCTCCACTTAAAATTATCAATTAATTGAACTATCTCAAGGAATTTTAAAATTGCTTATGATGATTTTAGGGATCCACATGGCAAAATTTATAGTAGTTAGGACTGAAAAGTATCTTTCAAAACAGGATGAATGGGGCCTTGGGATGGGCAAAATGGGTGAAGGGGAATGGGAGATACAAGCTTCCAGTTATGGAATGAGTAAGTCACAGAAATGAAAGATACAACGTAGGGAATACAGTCAATAATATTGTAGTAGTGTTGTACGGTGACAGATGGTAGCCACACTTCACAGCACAAAGTATAGACTTGTTGGGGCACTTGGCTGGCTTGGTTGGTGGAGCATGTGACTCTCCATCTTGGGGTTGTTAATTTCGAGCCCATGTTGGGTGTAGAGATTACTTAAAATCTTTAAAAAAAAAAAAAAAAGGTATAGATTTGTTGAATCACTGTATTGTACACCTGAAACTAATGTAACATTGTGTGCCAACCGTACTTCAATTTTTTAAAAAGGGAGTTATAAAAAAAAGGGGGGAGTTATGAAACTTTGCAGATGTGAAAAGTTTTAATATAATTTTTAATGATTTTTATGATATACACTGTGATATCACTCTCTCATATCAATTGTTTTCTTAAAGTAGGTTTTTCAGTTTGGGACTCTTTGGTTGATATTCACAATAGAGACTGGATATCCAAAAACAACAACAACAACAACAACAACAACAGGATGAACAGACTAGTAAGATTCCATATTATGGAGATCAAAAGCCAGGATTTATTCTGGAACTCCTCCAGTAGTTATTATCCGTCAGGACTTCAGGCTATAGTGAACGTACATTGGCTCAGATTATCTTAAGTTAATGGGGTTTATTGTGAGGGTAACACCAGGAAGCAAGGAGGAAAAAGAATGGTCCCAGCAAATACACAGAGGGGCTTCGTGGAAAACTGGCGTATTTTTCAGACTGAGTTGTTTTAGGGATTCACTGTGCAGTTACAGAAAATGCATTAGAGCTTCTTGTTTTGCTATAAGAACATGACTAAATGAGGATTTGGCTAAACACTCCTCTTCTTTCTGCTATACTTCTTAATGTCTTGTACTCAGTTTCTTCAGAGAACCTGATGATATTTNGTGTAGGGTTCCCTGGTAGCCAGAATTCTTATGTCCTGCAATCCAATACATGATTGCTCTTCGGTCAGCATCAGCAGTCAGTGGAGACCAGGGGTCCCAAGGTACAAAATAATGTCTAACATGTACCAATATTCTCATGGACAGTTAAATATATAAAGATCAGATGGCAGAACATTACGTAATAACTAAAATTTTCATCCTGAAAGGCACTTTAGAGATTCTTTATCTAAACTCCCACCTACCCTGCTGCTTCTTTATTTTAAAGGTAATAGTGAAAGTTAGAAATTATTTAAGTGCATGAATATAAAAAGCTTATTCCATTTTCAGACAGCTAATCAATACAAAATTTTGTAACATTCAGCCAGAATTGACTTACTAGTAGTATTCATCCATTAGGTACTTCTCTAAGAACAAAAGGCTAATACGTTTTCCTTCAGGTAGATACTTGAAGTTCAGTATCACACTGATGCTACTTTTTTCTTCTCCAGGGGTAAGAATCCCCAGTTTCTTTAGTCATTTCTTATAGTAAGACAAACTATTGAGCTAACCAATTTCCATCTAAAGCACCTAAGCTATAGTGTCCTAATTGTGATTTAGCCAGTCCATAGTAGAGAAAGATGGTTATCTCCTTTATCCTGGAATGTTCAAGACTGAACTTCTAACACTCACATCACCTTGTTACCTTCTTTTGAGCTCACAGTCATAATTAGTAATTAAAATTAATTGAACTGTCTTTCTCACACGCTGCTTTAAATCGTACTTCTCCTGTTTTATACTTTGTTATTGCTAATTCAAAATGAAGTATGAGTTTAAATTTACCTCTGTAAAATTTTATCCACTAGATTTGACCTGTATTTCCAGCCTGTTAGGATCTTTTTGGATCTTGATTTTATCAAGCAGGGTTTATAGTCCATCCTGCCAGCTTTCTTTCACCTGCTGATCTGATCATCTGGGTACCCATCTGTGTAATTAATAAAAATATTAAGTAGCATTAATCACTATGACACTAAACAACAATGTTGCCATGAAGAGTATATGTCAGTATATCCTAAGTCTTGTCTAAATAAGTAAAATATAAATCCTTTATAGCTATAGTATTTCTCTGGTAACTTGCAGCTAGGAAGTCAAATTTAGTACATCATGACTTATTCTTAATATCCTCAAGTCTACATGCTCAATAGATTGGCCTTTGGAAAGAAATAATTTGGCAGTGGTTCAGAAGATAGAGTTTAGAAGAAAAACATAGAGTTGGTGAACTTCAGTCTCAGGAATAAAAGCGAAGTTAAAAGTCAGATGAGTTTTCTACTTAATATCTCATCAAGAAACTTAGTACTTAGAAAACCTTATAAAATTTTAATCTTAAATTTCTGTGTCCTTATTTTGTTATTCCCAGATGCCTTCTTGGAGGACCATTAAAATGAGAAAGACTTGTATTCTTTTCTTCAGAGACAGGACCAAGAAAGCGGTAGGGGGGGGATTTAAAGAGGGAAAACAAGAACAGGTTATGGCAATACGAAAAAGAAAAAATACACAAAGTACTTGAGGCCTGTGGCAACGGAACAAAGTGAATCAAAAGGCCCTATCTTCTTTCCTTCTCATAGAAACCTTTTGTTCTTTCTAATTTCTTACAAACTAATTTTTAAAATAATCTGTTCTAGAATCTTGCTTAGGATTGAAAGGTGTCTAGCCTACTTACATGTAGTTTGTTCAGTGTTATCCACTTGCCTTTTTTGGAAATTAGAACTGTAAGTATTTTTAAAGAGGCTTTTGGCCTATTTCTTTATGGTAATTGAGATTAGCAATAATTCAGAAGTCTCATTTGCAGAGATTTTTAATAAACTGAGATTTAATTTATCCAGTAGGAGACAAATTCATTAAAAGCACTTAAAATCTCACCTCTTTGGGGGGTATCTGGCTGGCTCAGTCAGCAGAGCAAGAGTCAAGAGACTTTTGATCTTGGGGTCATGAAGTCGAGCTCCATGTTAGGGGTAGAGTTTACTTAAAAAAAAAAAAAAAGAAAAAACATACCTATTTTGGAGTTGTTTCTTTTTTAGTACTAAAATTTCTAAACTAATGATTCTTCTTGACCAAAGAGATAGGAAGCATTTATGTATCAGTCTGTTTTGTAATTTAATATAGCTAGTACAAGGTTGTGTGTAAAATATATATATATGTATGTATACATTTGTAATCACATCATTTTACCGTGATGAAACATATAATGAGGATTCTGAATATGATATATGAATTTATCTTAAATTTTTTTTATTTTCAATATATGAGAGAGATTGAAAGTTTTTTATCCTGAATACCTTTTTTTAAATATTGTGATGCAACATCTCTATTCTTCAGTAAAGTGATTCTGCCTCATTAACTTGGATTTCTACCTAGCTATGTATTGATTGTATACCACATTGCTGAATTTAAAAGCCGTTCAGGGCATTGGAAGCTTAAAACAGTTCTTAAACTGTTAGAAAAAGCAGAATACAGGTTTTTTCTGCCAAATTTACTTCTTGTTAATCATTTAACCCACCCATTCCTAAACTATAGTTCGTCCATGGTTTGGGACAAAGACAAAGAGCTGAAAGTCTGTTTACCAATGTAGACGTACTTCTAAAAGCTCATCTGCTAACTTTTTAAGTCATGGTGGTGATAAGAGGGATGAAGGGCAGAGAAAATCTTGTTTGAGCAGCTCTGGAGCTGATCTCAACAGACAGCTTTATAGAGCAAGTAAGTACCACATGTTAAACCTGATTCTGTGGGACTAGATTTGCCTCAGATAATTAGGGGTGGAAGGGAATTTGAAGAAAGAACTAGTATCTTTTCTGCAAATTGCTTAGGAATTTTCATTGTCCTTCCTGCCATATACTTTTTTTTTTTAATAGCAAAGAATACCAAGGATGCATACAAAAGATTCAGCATGTCTCATAGCAAAGCGAGTATATTTATGAACATTTTTGTTTTAAGCTACCAGAGTAGAAATTGGTATACTTTTTTAAAATAAAATTTATTTCGGGGCTCCTATGTGGCACAGTCAGTTAAGCATTCGACTCATGGTTTCCGCTCAGGTCCTTATCTCAGGTTTTTGAGATCAAGCCCTGCGTCAGGCTCCGAGCTCATCAAGGAGTCTGCTAAAGTTTCTGTCTCCCTCTCCTGCCCCTCCCCACGCTTATTCACCCTCTCTCTCTCTCTCTAAAATAAATAAATAAATAAATCTTTAAAAAATAAAATTTAATTCAAGGGCATTTATATAGCAAAAAATTGCTTTTGTTGACATTTGGAACCTGATATGCTCAATCAATCTGCATGCAGAGAAACCCTTTTAACTCTCAGTCTGCATGCAGAGAAACCCTTTTAACTCTCAAATTTAATTACCTTCCAACTTCCACAGAGGCACTGTAAACCTTGCCATATTTCATCGCATGTAATGAAATGTATGTACAGTGCCTCTGTGACACTGTTACAGATTAAATATAGCAACAAAAGACAGGATCATTTCCATAGACTATGCAAATGCAGAAAAGTATGATATTATCTTTTCTTTTTTTTTTAAGAGAGATTGAGGACACAGGCAGTGGGGAAGGGCAGAGGGAGAGAGAGAATCTTAATCTCACGACCCTAATATCATGACCTGAGCTGAAATTGAGTTGCATGCTTAACCAACTGAGCCACCCAGGCATCCCTGTATTTTTCATTCATTTTTAAAGATTATTCAAGAGCGAGAAAGAGAGAGCACAAGTGGGGGAAGGGGCAGAAGGAGAGAATCTTCAAGCAGACTCCCTGCTGAGCACAGAGCCTGACAAGGGGCTCAATCTCACAACCCTGAGATCATGACCTGAGCCAAAAAGTCAGATGCTCAACCGACTGAGCCACCCAGGTGCCCCCTGTATATATTATTAAAGGCAGCTACAGGCATTTTGGAGCTTTGATTTTCAACCAGGAAGGAAATGCAATTTTTCAACTATCCAGAGATTAAAAACTAGCAACCTGGGTAAGGCTGGAGAAGTTGATTTTTGACTAACGGATTGATATTTTGACAATACCATACAGTATTTTAAATAAAAGGGGGGAGACAAAAAAACACCATAAGACTTCTCTTCAAAAGACAGAAAAGACTTCTGCTCTGGCTAAGGCAGAATAACATGGACCGGATTTACCTTCCCACCTGAAACCAAAAAATGGACAAAGCATATGAAACAGTGGTTTTCAAAAGAGTGGACATAAGGAAGTGAAACACAGTGATCCCCTGAGAAAAAAGAAACGAAAAGTCCTACCATGTTGGGGTGCTTGGGTGGCTCAGTCGGTTAAGCATCTGCCTTTACCTCAGGTCATGATCTGGGATTGAGCCCTGTGCAGCATGCAGCATTGGGCTCCCTGCTCAATGGGGTGCCTGTTTCTCCTTCCTCCTCTGCCCCGCCCCCAAGTCATTCTCTCTCTCAAATAAATAAAATCTTTACCAAAAAAAAAAAAAAAAGTCCTACCGTGTCCTAGATCACTGTCTTAAGAGTGTGCAGGCAGCTTCACACGGAAGGGAAACCATGCAGAGCCTGGCAAACTACTTGTATTGAGGAAATGGAATTGAGAGCCCAAACAAGACAGCTAGAGTTTGTAGGAGAGTAGAGGGCTACACAAAGAGATGTCTTCAGAGAACTACAGAGGGGACACCCCCCTTCACCCTCTCAAGTACTCAGCAGAATACTCATCAGCACATGCATGTGCAGAAGTGACCTGAGGCTAGAAAAAGAATCACCCCCAAAATTAGAGGGGACAGTGTTTGGGGTTCATACAGGGCTGGGGTACAGCACCAGCGAGACTAGAAAATCTTGATTCATAGGGCATGTGGTAGAGTATACAGAAGCATCCTACTTCATTAGGGGGTAATAATTAGCGCCAGATAGAACATTACTCTAATCCCACCTAACAAATCTTAAAAGTAAACCTAAATAGATCAGTTTCCAGGTTAGTTAGCTGAGTTCTAGAAAAATAAAGAATATTTATAGAAATACAAGGATATCCAATACCTCCCGTAAAGTTAATTTACAAAGATTACTTGGCATGCAAAATAGCATGGAAATAAAGCTCACAATAAGGGAAAAAATCAAACCCACCAGAACCAATATAGATGTTAGAATTAACAGACAAAAAGATCATTAGTCATTATAACTGTATTTCATGTTCAAAAATTAAGTAGAGACACTACTTTAAAAAAGTTTAATAAAATGTAATAAAATGATTTAGTTGTAAGGATCAAGTAGGCTTATCTGTCACATATTATAAAATGACCTCATTGTTACCTGGCTTTACTTTTTTTACTCACATTTAGAGACTATTTTGAAAGAATGCATCAGCCATGAAAATAATTTCATGTGTCATTTCATTTACAGGTCTGCATTACATTTACTGAATTTGGAAAAATGCAAAATATTTGTAACTTTCTTATTGAAAAGTTAGATAGCTCTGTTGTCATCAGCCAACCCCAGTTCTATCATACTCCAGGTTCTGTTGAGAATCTTCGGTAAGTTAAGTACATCTTTAACTAAATTACCAATTAATTAAAACTATTCAGTGTTAGAGTTTGTTGAATGTCATATTAATAATCTCTGCATTTAATTCCTAAGACGAAAAGCCTGTCTTGTTGCTGTTGAGAACGCATGGCGCAAAGCTCAAGAAGTCTGTAACCTTGTTGGCCAAACTCTAGGAAAACCTTTATTAATCAAAGAAGAAGAAACAAAAGAATGGGAAGGCCAGATAGATGATCTCCAGTCATCAAGACTCTCCAGTTCACTAACTGTACAACAGAAAATCAAAAGTGCAACAATACATGCTGCTTCAAAAGTATTTATAACTTTTGAAGTTAAGGGGAAAGAGAAGAAAAGAAAAAACCTCTGAAATTCCAACTAAAATATATTGTGTTTGTATCATTTTATTTTTATACTTTTTATGTTTGCTTTTGTCCTGAAAATATATATTGTATATTATATTATTTCTCCCCGAAATCTGTCAGTCTTTGAATACAGTCCTACAGATACCTAAATTTATGTTCTATTTTTAAAAATTTACTATGGGAAATACTCTGAAAATAAATGTGTTACACGTGCACAATTATATACTGACAGTGTAAGTGATGTGTAAGAAATTTTTATATTTCTACTACAGGAATAAATATTGGCAGTCTTATTAGCATGATTCTTAGCATTAATAGAAAGAATGACGAGGAATACATAACTTTTGATAAAGGGTAGTGAGGTATACTAGGAAAATATTTTGATGCCACAAATAAAATATATGGACCAGATCCTCTTCACCAAGCTCCTTTGATTATACCAGCACTCTCCAATACAAATAAATGCAAGCCATATATGTCATTTAAAATTACCTAGGAGACAAATTAAAAAAAAAGTAAAATAGAAAATAAAAAAGCAGTTGAAACTAAGTTTAATAATATTTTATTTAATCTAATGTGTCCCACATAATATCATTTCAGCATGTAATCAATATTTTAAAAATAATTAATGGATATTTATATTTTTTATACTAAGTTTTCAAAATCTGTACATTTTGTATCATAACAAATCCTAATTCAGATGCTAAATTTTCATCAGAAATACTTAATCTGTATTTATTTCCTACAATGTAGTTGAAAAACTAGACTCATATATGCAAGTTGTTCCAAACATGCTTAAAAGAGCTAATAACTCTGCATCAAGTAGCAATTTCAGGTAGCAGTTTTCAAATTAAAAGTTTTAAAAATTTAAAATTCAGTTCCTTGATTGTACTGGCCACATTTTAAGTACTTGAAAGTAGTTAATGGCTACTATGCTGAACAGTCCAGGGGTTTACACTGAGATAATACTGATCCTTAAGGCTATTTGAGATGTAGCAGCAAGTACATGGCATTGCTGGTGCCCCGTACATTATCTGCGGGTGATCATAAACCAAAGCTGTTACATAGGATAGGCTTCCCGTTCCCCACCACAGAGCGATGGGTCCTAGGGTTTTTCCTCTGACCTAGCTCCATGCTCCTAAACCAGTATTTCTTTCCTACAGCACACTCCAATATGTAGTTTACATCCCCACCCACTTTTTAAAGGCACTGGAACAGTTTTATCCATCTCCTCTGTAGTGTGTCCTTGGCAGGAGGGAATATGAAAGCTAAGAAGTAAAGTTTTAGGATCCGACACCCTGTGTTCAAATCCGGACTTTACTACTAAAATGTAAGCTCCTTTAGAATGAAGATCGTATCTTGTTCACAGCTGCATGCTAAGACCCCGCTTAGTGTCAGGGACAACAAAGAGTAGGTTCTCAAATATCTGCTGAGCAAATTTACCAGATGTGTAAACTTAGCAAGCAAGGCACCTTGATCTCTTTAAGCTTCTCTTTCCTCACCAGTAAAATGAGGCTAAATACCTCCCTTGCAGTGTTACTATAAGGATTAAAGTTGATAAATACAAGACCCCAAGAATAATGCCTACCACACCATAGCTGGCAGTCAATAAATAGCAGCCATGATAGCAACTACGTTCTTTGATTACTGTCAACCCAGCTAAACTAAAAGTTGGCTCTTCCAAGTCTTCCATTAAGATGGATTTTTAAATAGTTATATTAAAAATATTATCACAAAACCAGTTTAGGATATTTTTTTATTTCCAAAAAAAAGAGCTAAATATATTGTAGCTTTTATTTATCCAGTTGGATAGAAAAGTATATCGGGGCTGAACATCAAGAAAAAAATTACTTAATAAAAATTTAATTATGTGGGTAGATTTTTCTTAGCTGTAACTTCATTATATTTTGGTTTCATATTTGGTAAAGAAAGTTTTCAGCTTAGCATGAAATACCTAAAAACAAATTTTAAGTTACCAAACACTTCTTAGAATTTACAGGAATTTTTAAAGATGGTGTTTTAAAAAAAAAAAAAAGTCTGTAAATTGGGCAGTCCTGCAATTCTGTAGAGTTGCTAAGAGAAAAGAAATCAAAGATTGGACTGGTTTCTGTATGACATCTCATGTGCTCAGACTAAGGGTATCACATTTAGTTGTCATTGGTGGCAGTTTAATTTCTGACACATGGCATATACTGGAGTCTCAAAATGAGTCAGGGGACCTGTGCCAAAAGCCTGCTAGAATAAGCCACTAACCCTGACGAGATTTCTTTCTTCTGAACCCCCTTTTAAAAAAATCTTTCGAGAAAGCAGCAAATTATAATTGCTGTTTTCTGAAAGAAAAAAAAAAATTCCCATTTGAATATCTGAAACAGACCAACTACACTCCAAGCACCATTGTAAAAGGAAATACTATTAAATAAATTTTCTTAATATTACTGATAAAATTTAGGATTCTATTCAGTTACATGGTAAAGATTACATTTTTTTATAGTAGCAGTATACCTTATTTTTAAGTATCAGTGTTCTTAATGGACAGTTAATTTTAGTTCAACGTAAATAAACAAGACCTGGAAAAATAGTTTGTAACTTAAGACGCTGTACTTCATATCCCATAATTATTGTTATGTCCTCCTCAGGAATGTAGGTCGAGGATATCCTAATTCCGTCTGACTTGTTGATGAGAACTTGATAGCGAGGAATTTTCTCACTGACCTAAAAATATAAAAACATGAACTATGAGGTCAAATATGGGAGTTAATATATTATTATCTACATTACAAAATTATATGGGAGGCAAATGCTTTACTACTCGTTCCCCAAAAAACCCACTATATAGTTTAACTAAAATAACATTTATTATTTTCTATGCATATTTTATTTACAGCCAGACAGCTTCTACTCATCATCTAATGTGGCCTAAATTATTTTAACATGTTCAGTTTTGTTTAAAAGCCTAGAATTCACAGTGACTAATCCAAGTCAAACACTGTTCTCAGGATAAGGTTATAGATATTTTTCAAGAGGAATGACTTGTGCTGTTTTATTAAAAGAATAATATTCTTTTATAACCTGTTTCTCAGGAGGCTATTTCTGTTTCTGCAACTCTTCTGGAGCTCTGGCTTCAATATCCCAACCAACAATTACTCCCAGTTATCCACCTTTCTTGTGGACGATCACCAATCCCACCTCCAAACAGTTTCCACCCTTAGTTTCCACACTCAAGGATGAAAAGCCCAGGTGGCAGGAGAAAGGGCTAAGCTAAATGATCCTATAACAAGTTAGTGATCCCTAAATTTAAAAAAAAAAAAAATCCTCCAAATACCATGTTACTTCCATCTGATGGCGGTGGGGTATGTGTGTGTCTATTTTTTTAAATATAAAGATTCTATCACTTAGCTTCTGCTTCCCTTCTGCAAACAATTTTGGGCAAAGAGTTAAAAACAGATTAATAGTTCCAGTAGTTCATATATACATCAGCTTTACACTGATCACATTAAGTACATAATAATAATGTTTCCTCTGTCTCTATACGAGACTATGAACTTCTTAAGAGCAAACTTCTTAAGTTTGTGGCTATGCAACAAATATTTTGTTGTCTAAACTAGTCTCTTAAATTATTTCGGAACCTATATTGATTTTAAGCTTCAGATCAGCTCTAAGTAGGTATGTCTGCCCTTGACCACTGAGCACAATTGAGTCATTATCACTTGTGCCACACGTTCCTCACCAATAGAACATAACACACTGCTCAGGGAAAGTTGCTTTTGAAATTCCGACTGCAACCGCTATAAAACTGCATCTAACAAATTCAGTTAACTTAGAACTTTTAATAAACAGATGCTTACATTGAATTTGTTTCCATTAGCATCGATTTTATTTTCAAAGCTATTTAAGAAAATCATGTTTGTACCTGATAGCAATAATGCATTTGTAACTCATACAAAAGGTTTTTATGCTTTTACCTTTTATTGAATCAGTAATATTTATTGTAATTCCATTTAAAAAGAATTAGCACAATTCAAATATATCAACTCTAGCCCAAGTAAGCAAATAATATCAAAAGAAAATTTTTCTTAGTTTATGCTAAATGAATCATGGAAAGTCTAAGATATTATATTCTATATTGGAGTGGGGGTAAGGTATAATTAACTCAATGTTGAATGTCAAATAAAATACAAAATTATTTTTAACATATCAAATGTTTCACTAGCTCAGAACCTGTAAGGTAAGCACAGATTTCTTTTTCATTGTCATTGTACCTCCTTCTAAAATGATGAAGATGCAGTGATTAGAAGCTGATGTGTCTCTGCAAAGAAACCAATATAAATATGCAGCAGAAACCTTTAAAAAATGTGTTTGCAAACCACAGAAGTCAGCATATATCCGAGGAATGACTATATTGGTTTCATTCTGTAGGAATGAGATTTCACAGTATTCCAAGATGTTACTACTCTTAAACATTACATTCATTTAAAGTATTCAGTTGTTTAGTACTCCATTTGAATAACAGAGAATTCGCTAATATTAAATTCAACACATTAGAAATGTTCTATGTAGGGATGCCTGGGTGGCTCAGTCAGTTAAGCATCAGCCTTCAGCTCAGGTCATGATCCCAGGGTCCTGGGATCGAGCCCCATTTAGGGCTTCCTGCTCAATGGGGAGCCTGCTTCTCCCTCTCCCCCTGCCTGCTGCTCCCCTTGCTTGTGCACTCTCCCTCTGTCAAAAAAATAAATAAAATCTTTTAAAAAATGTTTTATGTAAATGTTAGACACATATTAACTAATGATTTTTCATATTATTTGGGAATAACTCTGGAAACATAACACTGCAACAACCACACCACTGAATAACTCTCAGAATATCCGCAGGTCCGAGATTTGTACAGATTCCAACCACTTACCCCACCCCAGTAGCCCTGAAGGCAGGAATAAGAGAAACTCCAGCAGTATCCACACAGCCCACTCAACTACCTTTTCTATGTGTGAACTAGACTGTTCAGAAAAGGAACGTGGGAGTTGAGAGAATAATGAACTCGAAAGACAGCAGTGGCATGACAGGAGTAATATCACTTCCAGAGGCAAAAATGGAGGCTGTACTTCTACGACTTATCAGAACCATTATCCAAGTTTTTTAACACTTGTAGATAAATGCAATGTACCTATAGCTAAGTGAGTATGAAGACTAGAAAGAAACATGTAAATCTAAAGAATTTTTAAAATCATGGTCAGGAATATGGAATGCAGTGTAGCCGTAATGCTACAC
Source organism: Ursus maritimus (assembly GCF_017311325.1). Lineage (NCBI taxonomy): Eukaryota > Metazoa > Chordata > Mammalia > Carnivora > Ursidae > Ursus > Ursus maritimus. The sequence continues at coordinate 30,021,392 of NW_024425452.1, forward strand.
TTGCAACATCGTTTATGAAAAAGGGGCAAAGGCTAAAATCAAAATGCTTGAAATTAATAAAAAAATAAGAGAAATCAGCAAAATTTTGTTTAAAAAAATAAATTCTGAATACTCTTCTCCCCTTCCTACTCTGTCTCGCATTACAAACTATTTTCCATGTCATAGAAAGTCAGGATAAACAGCCCAAAAGCTTGCACATAAGTGCCCTTAATTGAGTCAGCCATGTCACAAATAAGGCCAGATGTCTTTTAGTCTTTGCCACTGAGAACTCGGATGAATTAGCACAGATGAAGAGGCTTTCATGACTGATTTGGAAAAAAGTGGATTATGTGTTTTAAACTGTTTATCAAGTCTTAATAGTGATGAAAAATAAGGTATGTTACCGACAGTATATTTCTTTTTTCATACTCTTTCCAAAAGATATCCCCCTTTCCAGTCACGCCTAAAATAATGTGGGACTAGTGTTGGAATAAATATCAAGTTACCTAATTATTTCTTACAGTTTTTCTCATTCTTATGTATAGAAAAATCAATCAAATCAGCACAAAAATGTCAAAAATAAATTATTCTTACTTTCAAGGTTTGACATGGACTTTGGATAATCCTCTTACGTTTGTAGTACGCATTAAATATTCTGTTTACTAGATGCCTGTGGTCAATGATATCCCTTTGCAAATCATTATTTTTAGACCACTTTTCATTCTCAAGTGGTCTTGATGCTTTTAAATTCACGGATTTCCACTATTATCTGAAAATTATATTAGCATTTATGTGTATGTATAGAGCTAGATATGTAGATATACAAATCATCAAAGAAAGGGATTACTCCTTTGCCCAACACTAGTTTAAAGAAAATGAATCTGCCTCCTCTTTTTTATTTTTTTTAAAGATTTATTTATTTATTTTAGCGAGAAACAGCACAAGCAGGAGGGCCAGAAGGAGAGGAAGAGAATCCCAAGCAGACTCCACCCTGAGCATGAGCCCGACTCGGGGCTCGATCCACCACCCTGAGATCACGACCTGAGCCTAAACCAAGAGTTGGTCACTTAACCAGCTGTACAGCCAGGCGCCGCTGCCACCTCTTTTTTAAATAGGAACTAATTATTCTTACTTTTAGCTCCCTGGTCTTTAAAATATTTATGTAGGAATAACATGGATTTAATAAGTATTAAGTAGACTATCAGAAACCTGGTAAATCTTCTAGATGATGAGAAAAGGCCTTTCTTAACTTCCTTTATTTTGTATAAAATCAAAATATATTTTAGAAAGGGTATGTGCAAGCCAGGAATCAGATTAGGACTGAAAGGCAAAATCTGAAAGCAGATTTACTCACATAAATGTATACTACCTTGTCTTTAATAACCAATGTTTTATATGCATCATCTTTCATCTTATACGCATTATCTTTCATTCTCTGGTATGACCATCTAAAACCATTCCAAAAATCAGAAAGCATTAAAAACAAATAAAATGTTTAAAATAACAAGTGGCATTATGCATATTAATATATAGCAAATGATGCTGCTTGTTACATAATGTCTAGCTATCATCAGGGAGAGAGACTGGTCTTTTATACAACCACACTGAGTTGACCTGTACAAAAGTAAGAAAAAATAGATCTCTCCCATGAAACAAGAGTATTAAATAAAGTACATAAACACACACACATTCCATATCATGACTTGTAGATTTTTTTTCTTCTTTTTTTTTTAAGATTTTATTTATTTATTTGACGAGAGAGAGCGAGAAAGGGAACATAAGCAGGGGGAGTGGGAGAGGAGGAAGCAGGCTCCCAGCGGAGGAGCCAACGTGGGGCTCTATCCAGGACCCTGGGATCATGACCTGAGCCAAAGGCAGATGCTTAACGACTGAGCTACCCAGGCGCCCCATGACCAGTAAATTTTCTTTCGTGAAATAAGGTGTCAGAACTTCAGATTATTTTATAACAAGAATATAATCTTTAATCAGAAAAGTATAATCTAGTTATATGGCATCTTTCTGCATTTCTACAATAATTTTATTTTTCCTTACAGCCAATTTCCTTTTTCTACAAAGGATCTTTTTCTCATTTTATACATGTTTAAAAAGAATATAAATCATGGGGTGCCTGGGTGGCTCAGCTGGTTAAGCATCTGCCTTAGGCTCAGGTCATGATCTGGGATTGAGCCCCACGTCCTTCCTGCTCAGCGGGAAGCCTGCTTCTCCCTCTCCCTTTGCTCCTCACCCCACTCTTGCTCTGTCTCTCTAATAAATAAAATCATTAAAAAATAAATAAAAGGAATATAAATCAGATAAAATTTATTGTTTAGAAAAAAACTTCAAGGAGGGGCGCCTGGGTGGCACAGCGGTTAAGCGTCTGCCTTCGGCTCAGGGCGTGATCCCGGCGTTATGGGATCGAGCCCCACATCAGGCTCCTCCGCTATGAGCCTGCTTCTTCCTCTCCCACTCCCCCTGCTTGTGTTCCCTCTCTCACTGGCTGTCTCTATCTCTGTCGAATGAATAAATAAATAAAATCTTAAAAAAAAAAAAAAAAGAAAAGAAAAAACTTCAAGGAGCACATAAATACACCTTATGGGGCAATCAGTAACCTCCAGAATACTTTGGAGTTTTTCCCCTTGTAAAGGGTCAAAATTGGTCATCTGATAGTAAAAAGAATTCTAAAGTCCTACATACCAATATTTAGCATTGATATGTGATTTTATAATATTTTGCTACAGTTCTCTGATGTCCCAAGAATTCACAAAACTGCAAACAAACTAATGGAGGCTCAGGGTAAAATCCAGATTTGGGGAAGCCAAAAACCTTACCACATCCTCTACCTCAGCCCTCACTGACATGACCTATGTGGTACCTATCTGAAATAGCATGAATAACCCGGGTATTTCTTTTTCCCCAAAGGATAAGTACAATATCCATGAATAAATTGCTGGAAGTAAGATTTTATGTATGCTGTATTTCAGCATAGTAGTTAATATTTAACTACCATCAGGTATATGGAAGGCTGGATATTCTTTTTTTCTGAATATGGTTTCTTTTCCAACTATATAGGGAAATCACAGATGAAATAAAGTGAACGGTATGCCTGGGTGGCTCAGTCGGTTAAGTGTCTTCTTCGGCTCAGGTCATGATCCTGGGGTCCTGGGGTGGAGTCCGACATCAGGCTCCTTGCTCAGGGGGGAGTCTGCTTCTGCCTCTCCCTCTACCTGCGGCTCTCCCTGCTTGTAATCTCTCTCTCTGACAAATGGATGAATGGAATGAATGAATGAATGAATGAACAGATGAATGGAAAATGAATGAATGAATGAATGAATGAATGAATGAATTGAACAAGGAATAAACTAAGATCACTTTTCCATTATCCTTATAGTTATGTTTCATTTTCTGTGAGATAAAGCTAAAAAATATTTTTCAGAAATCATACTTTGTCACTAAGGTTATTAAGTCACCTTACTTTTCTTCAAAATTGTCTGATCCCCATTTGCCCCTCAGTGCTCAAGCTAGTTTTTATTTTTTTAAGCTAGTTTTTAATAGATTCAAAGAGGATTTCCTGTTTGTTCTTAAAGCTAACTACAACTTTTAAGTAGTCAAATAACTCAAATATTGTTGAGAAGTAGTCTACTAATCAGGATAAACAGATGTAGCATTATAACTTACTATGCCACCCTCTCCTGCCCCGCATGAAAAAGGAGGGAAGATTTGATTACAGAGCTTCCACTACAAAAAGAGAATGCATACTGACCTTGGATTAGTTTCATTTTGTTTTCAAATATCTACAGAAGGATGATTATATCAATGTGTTAGGAGGTTTCTACTCCCGGAATTTACTTTTCAACATAAATGATAAAATGTGCACATGTTGTTTATATCCGTCATTTGCCAAAAGCCACTGAGCTGATTAATCATTATTTTCTGCCCTGCAATCCCCAAAATATTATCTTAAATAATATGTCAAGGTCTCTCTGAAGGACAGAATTTTTTTAAGGATGAAAGAAAATAAAAGAATTACAATACAGCACAACTTTTTTTTTCCCTTGAAGACTCAGCAGAATTGTTGCCACAGCCCTGAAACAAAACACTGAACTGGTTGCCTGCAAAAGACAGAGCTGCAAAACCAACAGTACACTATTTGCCACAATCTCCACAGTAATAAGTCTTCCAAGATGCTTCTCTATGTAGTATTATCAGGCAAAAAGGACAAAACAATGTTTATTCACCTTCAATGTGAAAATTCCTTTGGCAATATCTGCACGTGAAGCATTAGATATTTTTCCAATTATTACTACCAAACTAGGTAGGTTACTAATTTTTAGTTTTTGCATTTTTATTTTTTGGATTGAAAGCATATAAGCATTACCAGGTCATTAGATTTCTTCCCAGCTACTACTCAATTTAAAATAAATGATAAATAGCATAACATATTTCCCCTGATTCAAGCACCCAATTTCCCAGAAAACTTGGGTTCGCTTAACAGATGTCTTACATTTGTGAGCCCTGATGAAAGCTCACTTCATATAGGCAGTAAAAATAGTTAAACAGAAGTCTTAGACTGCAAGAGAAGCTTCCTTCACTAGGATTAGAAGATACTTTCTTAAGGGGGCGGGAGACTGACATTCCTGAAACCCATTTAATCCATAGTTCCTATATTAAAACAATGAAAGGTTAGAGGGGAGCCTGGGTGGCTCAGTTAAATGTCAGACTTCTGATTTCGGCTCCATGACCTCAGGGTCGTGAGATTCAGCCGGCCTCCGGCTCCACGCTAGCCACGGAGCCTGCTTAGGATTCTCTCTCTCCCTCTCCCTCACCCCCTCCCCCTGTTCACGCACTCTCTCTCTCTAAAATAAATAAATCTTTAAAAAACAGTAAAACAATGAAAAGGTTAGAAATTGGCACAGAACAAAAAATTGAGATAGCCTAATAACACTGGGCTTTTCTGCTGAGTTGAGCTCTTCTCATTCTGGTAACCGAGATGGCACCTGTCAGTCAGTGTAATGTAGGACCTACATTATCGCTGCAGTGTGTACACCCACCAAAAGAACTGCTGGTTTTAGACATGTAGAAAATCAATGTGCAATAATTTTTTATACCATCATCAGCTGACTCTTCACCAGCAGTAGCCTACGGGTTTCTCTCCTGCCTTTCGACTTCTTTCCCAGCATCATGTTTGTTTCTTGATTTGCATGCAATCCTGGAGTTGAAGGGCAACAGAGGACTACTCTGGGGCCACCTTCGCCTTAATCCCAAACCTCTTCTACAGCATCTTTGACGCGTCGTCTTTGGCATCACAGCATCGGTAGAAAACTATAAAGAGTAATAACATGAAAGGCCAGTCTTGGAACCAGAGAGAAAATATGAAATAAGAGGGAAAAGAATATATTGAGGAGGAGGAAAATTACTAGTTTAAGAAGGGAAAGCAAGCAAATAACAGATTGGCCTGAAGGTCAGCACATCCTTCTCTTTCNNNCCTGAATTAGAAAGATTTTAACCTATCTTCTCTCAGCAAACCCATTCTAGGTACATGTGTAACAGTGTGTGGATGTTTTATAAAGTACATCAAAGATCCCTCTCAATGGAAGCATAATTTAAGAGACCTGTATTTGTTTTTATTTTTTTAACATTTTATTTATCTGACACAGAGAGAGAGGGAGGGAGGGGCAGAGGGAGAAGGAGAAGCCAGCTCCCCGCTGAGAGCAGGGAGCCCCATGCAGGGCTCGATCCCAGGACCCTGAGATCATGACCTGAGCCAAAGGCAGACGCTTAACCGACTGAGCCACCCAGAGACTTGTATTTGTAAGCCCTTCTTTTATTATTCCAAGCAAAAATGTTGGCCTTAAGTGCATGAAAAATGCACAAGAATTCCACAACTCTAAATCTGAACATCACCGGTGAGTCCCATATTTCACTATGTAGGAGAAGGGTTTTAAAAAACAATTAACTCCGGGTGTCTGGCTGGCTCAGTAGGTGGAGCGTGCAACTCTTGATCTCAGGGTTGTGAGTTTGAGTCCGACGGTGGGTGTAGAGTTACCTAAAAATCTTTTTTTTTTTTTTTTTTTTTTTAAATAAAATCTTAAGGGGCACCTGGGTGGCTCAGGTGGTTAAGCATCTGACTCTTGATTTTGGCTCAGGTCATGATCTCAGGGTTGTGGGATCCGTCCCACATGGGGTTCTGAGTTCAGAGTGTTAGAGTCTTGGAGTCTGCTTTTCCCTCCCCCTCTGCTCCTCCCCCGCCCCCCGATTCATGTGCACGCATAAGCTCTCTCTCTCTCTCAAATAAATAAAATCTTTTAAAAAAATAAATAAGATCTTAAAAAAAAAACTTACTCCAGTAACAATAAAAAGATACAGAGGCTGAGATGAAGTCCAGATGGAGGGAGAACGTATGGATTACTTAAAATATATTAACCAATTACAATGTGTGGAGCTCATTTGGGTTCTGATTCAAACTAAAAAATATTTACAGAAGGAGATTTTTGGAAATGTAAATAGTGATTAGATGTTTGATGTTATTCTATGTTTGCTATTTTTCATAATATGGTTGTTAAAAATGCCATCTTTCCGCAGCACCTGGGTGGCTCAGTCAGTTAAGCAACCGGGTCTTAATTTCTGCTCAGGTCATGATCTCTGGGTGGTTGGATCCTGCTCGGAGAGGTCTCCACGCTCAGTGGGGAATCTGCTTGATATTCTCTCTCTCCCTCTCCCCACTCTAAAACAAATAAATAAAAATTTTTTTAAATGGCATCTTTCCATTACAGTATGCTGTTTCTGATAAGAATATAAGAAAAGGATGGGAAAAAAAGAATGAAAAGGCTTAGGTGGGTCACAAAGGATAGACAGACACATTCAGAGTCTGAAAGCCAGGACTAAGCCAGATGCCCAAGCCTTATGCCCAAGCCTTGCCGTTTATCTGAGGAAACAGATTACAGTGGAGGGAAACAAGCTGCTCTTGGATGAGAGTGCAAGGTTGAGGGCATGCTTGGGGAGTGGGGGTGTGATCAGGTCACAGGAAGAATGAGAAGAGTGTGGAGTTATTCTTAGAAAATATATAGTAAGCCCTAAGGAGTGACTGTGGAAGCAGCTAAAGCGTCAGCAGCGTACCTGTTCTTGGGCTACTGAACGCAATGGCCCGGCTGGAGCACGATCCCAGGATCCCCAGGGGCAGGGCATAAGTTAGGAGCTATGAAAGAATGTGACCCTCAGTTCCCCCTTTCTGCACCTGGCAACTGCTACCCCAGACAGCCTGCTCCTCCCTTATCCCGTGACTGACTCCCTCTGTGCCCACCTGGGGGAAAGCGCGAGCCTGCTTCAAGATATTAGCCACCCCTTAAGATCGGTAGGGGAAGAAAGGGATAAAGAAAGGGGGGATAATCAGAAGGGGGAATGAAGCATGAGAGACTATGGACTATGAGAAACAAACTGAGGGCTTCAGAGGGGAGGGGGGTGGGGAATGGGATAGACCGGTGATGGGTAGTAAGGAGGGCACGTATTGCATGGTGCACTGGGTGTTATACACAACTAATGAATCATCGAACTTTACATCGGAAACCGGGGATGTACTGTATGGTGACTAACATAATATAATAAAAAAACATTTAAAAAAAGATATTAGCCACCCCTTCGTACTCCTTTCCCACGCTTTGAGGCATCTGCCCTTGCTAAATACACACATGCATACATACATACATACATAAATTTTAAAAAGCTCTGTGCAGGATTCAGAGGCTGCGGCTCTCCCTTGCAGAGACAGCCCTGCACAGCCGCTCAAACTTCCAGCGCACGACGACAAAGAGGATACTGGTTTCTCCCTGCATAAAAACGGGATGGATTATCAAGAATATACTGAAAGTCTATCACGGTATCTACCACAGTCTTGGGCATTCAGGAATGCACGTCCTTGAACTTAGCTCAGGAATCAGCATCCGAACAGAATCGCCAGAGTAGACTTTTATGGAAAGTCGTTACCCTGGGTAACATTTGACCAAAAAATCTATTTCCGGTAGAGTTCGTAGTTGCTGTTGGAAGAATTAAAAATATACAGATGTAGACCCAGGTTGCTTAAAAGCCACAAAATCAATGAAGAAATTGAGCAGTGGGATGTAACAAAGGAAGAAAACAGGAATTAAAAAAGAGAGAGATAAAGGGGCAGACGACAAAGCAAACTTGAAGGAGGAAAGCTGAACACCTGTCCTCCCCCAGGCCCCCCAAAAACGCCTCCTTCTTCCTCACCCCAAAATACCTGAAATGACGCCGGAGAGGGAGCCGCCATCGTCCCGGTTCCTCCTCAATCCTGCTCCGGGAGCCCGGGACAGGAGGCTCCTCGCGCGGCCCGCGCTCTCGCCCGGGCTCTCGGTCCGCTCCCTGAGGAAGCCGGGATACGGGCCGCCCCCGGGGGACCCCCAACCTCCGCCCCGTGCGGTCAGGTCCGGGCACCAGCTCCTCGCCTCGGGGTGGGGCGCCGGCGGGGACAGCGGGGACGAAGCCCGCGCTCCCCCGGCCGCGCGGCGCGGAAATGGCCGCGGGCGCGCGCTGCGCAGGGAACGGCCGCGCGCACTCCGCTGGGGGCGTTAGCGGGGCTAAGGCGCAGCCGCCGGAGGCTCGAAGCCGACCTTCCGCGCCCGCGCGCCTGCGGCCAGTTCAGACGGAATCTACCGTTGTCCGCTCAGAGCTCCATCTCGTGCCCTGAGCCGCCGTGCTAGGTCTCGGCCCTGCCCTCCTTTGCCCACTGTTAGTGCCAAGCGGCAGGATGGCTTTTGTGTCCTCCGCATCCCTCAACCTACTTATACCGCCCGGAGCTGTAGATTTTGCCCAACCCCACCCCCTTCGGGCTCCTACACTGTTCCTATTACAACAGCCTGACACTAGGTCCCCGGTCCCACTGATCACCCCACTCCAGTTTCAAAATCTGATCCCCTCAAATCCACACCAGGACTCAGTGACCTAACTTAAACTCAACTCTGATCGCGTGCTTCCTAGTTTAAACCCTTTTGGTGGCTTCTGATGGCCAGCAGCACAGAGGCCAACCCCCTCCGCGTGCTTTCAAAGGCCCCTCAGGATCTGGCCTCGTGCTTTCCCCAGTCTCATCCCTCCTTGTATGCTCCAGGAGAATTGAACAACTCCCTTCTCATGGATATTCCGCATCCCAATTGCCCCCTGGGCTTGTCTGGCTAATTTACTCGTCTTTGAGTTAAAAACTGGGCTCTGACATTATACCTTCAGAGATGGCATCCCAGCTGAGTTAGATGCTCCTACACTGGGGCTTCAGAGCACCCGCACGTCTCCATTGTAGCAAACATCACTACTCTAGCTATGGAGTCACTGACTCTTCCCAGCCCACTTGCAGCAGTGATCACCCAGTACTCTGCACCAGGCACACGATGAAGCAGGTGTTACGAATTATGTAATACTTACAACTACCCTACGAAGTAGCTTCTGTTATCTCCAACCTACAGGTGGGGTATAGACTGGGAGCTTAAGAAAGGTGTCCAATGTCACATGACCAGGATGCAGGGAACTCAGGTGTTCATATTTTTAAAAATCACCTTCCAGGTGATTCCCATGCGCCTCCGAGAACCACTCTCCAGCCCGGTGAGCTCTTTTAGGACAAGGGCCATGTGTTTCATGTCTGGACCTAGTGTAGTGACTGGGACATAGAAGGTGTTGTGAAATAAATGGAGGTTTTATTTGATCTTCTATACCATTCGGGAATCATAATGCCTGTTTGTTGTTGCTGTGCAAAGAGACTCAGGAAGTTAAGTGACTTGACAGTTCATAAATGGCAGAACCGTTGTTGAAGACCAGGGACATTTGACTCTTCCCGGGCTTTTTTCACCATGGCAGCTTTTTCTGGGCCAGCCTCCCAGAGGAGGGTGTGTGTGTGTGTGTGTAATTCTTCCTAGAAAACTGTGGTGTAGAGAGATTCATTTTTACATTCCCACATCTGGTATCTGCAGTGCCAGAGTACACAGTAGGGAGGGACAGGATAGGGTCATGGTCTAAACCCAACCTCTTGATCTAGAACCAAAAGATGACATGAAGACAGAGTTTGGGGGTAAAGAGGAACAATAGTTTTATTAGTTTGCCAGGCCAAGGAGGCTGCAACAGGCTAATGCCTTCAAAACTGCAGACCCGCGCAGGGTAAAAGGTTGAAGGGTTTTATTGGAAAATATAGGCCCTGGGCTGTTTCAACAGGAACCTGGGAAGTGCTGCCAGCCACGTTCATCAGGTCTTTCAAGGTGGTCTCACGACTAGCACTCGAGCCGGCCATCCAAGTCTCCTTACTAAGTGCACATTGAGGTCAGCGAAATATCAGTATCTTAACCAAGTTCCTGGAACAAAGGATTCTGCAGAAAAACAAGTGGAGGGGAGGAGGAGGTTTTAAGAATGAGGAAGAGAAAAATGTGCTCAGTTGAAAGTCAAGTCTTGCTGAAGCACTAGTGTGTCCATCTTAACTTCCATCCATCTTTACGTTTCTATGGCGGTTTCAGGTTCTGGTGACAAAAAGAAAGAGAAGTAGCAAACTCCCTGGGCCACACGGCTATTTTGATGTGTATCCTCGAAAGGAATGGCTTCAGTTGACCGTAGTTATCTTGATATCATTCCAGGCCGATCTGAAATACTGTTCCAGGTGGTTATGCCAAGCCACCAGGATGAAGGATTTTCAAGTAAAAAAGTCGTATGCTCAGAATTGGATTTACTAAACATAAACACACACACACACACACTGCCCAGAGACAGCACGGGGGATGAGCTGTTGTGGGACAAAAGCAAACACAGGCAATGATGTCCATAATAGCAAAAAGCTAGAAAGAACCACCACACCTACTGGCAACAGACTGAGTAGATCGTTATATGTTCACACAGTAAGTGTTATACGTCAGCGAAAATAAATGAATTATACCTTGTGTAAAAACATGAATAAATTTTGAAAACATTATAAGATTATTGTCATATAAAGAGATAAAGAATATGCCACCAAAAATGAAGGAAAAAGATATTAGAGAGCACTCAGGCTTTAACTCTGTTAAAGAGAATTCGTTAAAGAAAACTGTATATATCAAAGCATCACATTATATACCTTAAATGTATACAACTTTTATTTGTCAATTATACATTAGTGAAGTATGGAAAAAAATAAAACAGAGTTTATGCCAAAAATTGATGAGGACAAACTAATTAACACATATTTAAAGTGAAACTCCTCTTTTTTTCTTTAGCAATATATCAACTATTTCTGTCAAAGGACTTAAAATTGGGTATTTATTAGATTTCTTGGAAAAATGCTGATATTAAGTAAAATAGTAAGTAAAATGGGGAGAAGCAAATAGGAATGAGCAGATGAGATACTCTCAATCTTTTGACACTTTCTAGCTGCTCCTTAGTAAGCATAAGACGACAGAGCGTAGAATCAATATTTGTAATCTTTGCAATATTACACTATGCCAAAATACTTGAGTAATAAGCAGTATTCCAAAATAAAATTTCATTTGTAATATAGACCATTTTAATCATTCCTCTAAATTAAGATTTATTTGAGGGGGAGGGGCAAAAGAAGAAGAGAGCAGCAGACTCCCTGATGAGCATGGAACCCATCTCTGATCCCTGAGATTAGGACCTGAGCCAAAACCAAGAGTCTGATGCTTAACCAACCGAGCCAGCCAGGTGCCCACAATTCCTCTAAATTAAAAGAAACTTGCTTTAACTAGGGATCAATAAATTAATACATTTATTAGCTAGCTCCTGGGTGATTAATAACTTGTAAAAGAACATTGAAAAATTTTCTCAAACCCCAAGAAAAAGGGTGTCTCTTAACTCGCCCCTCAGCTGACAAGAATTATAAAACTTTTAACCCAGAGGGTAACTTCTTTAAAGTCTTGACTGAAATGAATCTTAATTTTGAAGATGAGCCATCACCTGAGTTTTGGTATCACAATATCCAGCACATTAAAATTATTTATACAATGCTTTCATGTTTCTAAAATAGAATGTCTAGCTTTTGTACACCAGGGCTATTGGTAGGCATTCAAACTGTATGACCAAAAAAAAAGTTGTCAGGCTGCAAAGGTCTGTTTATGCAGTTACAATCTGACATTTCTGTATTATGTCTAGTGTGTATGAGGCTGTCTTGCCTAAATTCCATTTCTGCAAGTCTCCTGGTTGAAGACCTGCATCATGTAAAAAATTAAAGGCAACACTCCTAAACAATTTCAAAGCTTTCTGTGAAATACGCATGTATAGAATTGCTCTCAAGATTTCCAGTGAATCATCCATTGCCCATATGTAATGATGGAATAACCCCTTTATTAGGTAATTATGACATTTGGCTTAATAAGCTGAATAAATTTTGATACTAATTAATAGTAAGTTATAGTTTTTATGTCTTAGGCATTATAGACAGAATTGTTATCATGCTTCCTGTAGGAACTTCTGACCACATCACATGGATCATTGGGTACTGGGTTGCACATCATGAATTAAGTTATGAACAACTGAGATTACCTGAGAAAATTATTCAAGGACTGTGAGTCTGCATTCCTAACAATGTAATACATCAAGAGTTTGTAAGTGATGGCAATAATTAAGCAAAAATGTTACACTGACCTTATGACTAAAATAAAGTCAAAAGCTCTTCAGCTCTCAAGCACATTGTAGTGGCCGTGAGAATGTGCCTTAAGAACTCCGTCCGTAGGGAGCTTTAAAGACCAGGGGCTTTGTACAATGCTCCGTGTTTCTACATGAAAACTACACTCTGAGCGCCATCGCTGCATCTGTGCCATGGATTCAACTTCCTGAGGCTGCTTCCTGCCGCTATTGGGCATGAAGGGATACTGAAGCAGATGCACACTTACCTGGGAGATGGGGGACTCTTCTGGTGGTCAGCGTTGGTTCAAGGACTCCCCACTGGTCCTGCTGAGTCTTCCTTAGACTACACAGCAGTCAAAGATACTTTCCTCTCTCCTTCATTTGGGGTCACACTTACATTGCCTCTGATGGAGCTCAGCTTTTCCTAGCTCCCTCCCAATTTTCTTTCACAGGCATTTCCTTTACTTAAATCCTTCCAGTTTTAATCCCATCTTGGCGTGTACTTCTTAGAGGACTTGGACCAACATATGTCTAGAAATACACTGTTGGGGATTCAATTAAAATTAATGTGATCCATGACAGATTGGTGGTTTTTTTAAATGCAAGATATCAGAACATGATTATGGGTATTACAAGCAGGCCCTTTTGGTGGCCTGTATAATGGCCTTTTGCAATAAGACCCAATCTTAGAAAGAATTGCCTTTAGAGCCAATATTATAAATCATATATAGTGCCATTAACCCAGTCAACTCATTTTTGAGTAGAGAGCAAGTTACTTAATTCCTGTGCTTTTTAATTTCCTTAATGTAACATGGGAATAATCATTGTATCTAACTCATAAAACTATTCTCCATTCTAAAAGAGCTATGAAATGGGGGCGTCTGGCTGGCTCGGTTGGTAGAGCATGCGACTCTTGATCTTGGGGTTGTAAATTAAGAGCCCCACGTTGGGTGTAGAGATTACTTAAAAACACAATCTTAACAAAACAAGTAAAAGAGCTACTATATGTAAAGAATGTAGAACTGTGCTTGGCATATAGTGTTTAATTAGTGCATTAACGATCATACTATCAGTATGAATTTGGCACTTGAGTACATGTAGTTTGCAAAGACAGCTAAGATAGAATATTCTGTATTTAAGTGAAAAAAGTCACAAAAGAGATGGTCAGAATGGTTAGAAAAAAGCTAGAATTTGTTCATTCAGTGGCATGTCTGAAAAGGGAGAGAAGAACTTAATTTGCTCCAAGTTTTATATAGCAAGCTTATTTATTAATTGTAGTTTGATAACTGATGGAATAATGTCACTCTATTTTATAAAATGGCTACTCTACTGTGAGTTTAGTTAGCATTCCTTGGTTTCATAATAGTAATGACAGAGAAATACATTCCAAGACAATCTTTTAAGTGGTCTTAATAAGTGAGGAAGGCTGACTCAAAGAGGAAATAGGTCACCATGGGGATTAGCGAATTTTAATGACTCATGAAAAAACAGAACTGGGACCTCGGAGTCTTTAGGGTAGGGCTCTATCTAGAGCAAAGTGGCATATATGTTTATTATTTCTTTGGATAAATATGAGCTATACAGGTTTAATAGGGTTGTCCTTGTATCATGAAAACAGCACAAAGCTTGAAGAAATTATCCGTTTCATAAGTGTGGGTGTAGTGATTTAGCTGAGTCTATGAAGTCCTTTCCAATGACGTTTAAGATTTTGGTTAAAAATTTAAAATTTTAAAAATTTTGGTCCCACCCAAATCAAGTAAAGTTACATGTTAACTTGTAGATTTTATCCAGTGGAGTTAAAAATAATTTCTGTTTACTGGAAAAACTACAAAGTTATCATATTGGTCTGTAAAACATGGTTTTGTATCTAATCCAGAGATCTTACTACCTTCCTGTGAATAGCCATACCATCTTCTTCACATGCCTCAATTTTTTGTTGACAACTGGGCATTTAAAATATTATAATATGGAATTGGAAACCACATCCTCCCCACCCAGGTTTTTTCTAGTATTTGTAAGAGACATTAGGAACAATCTTTCTTATAAAAACAAGTAGCTCACAAACATTTTAAGAGCCCCAGTTCATATAATTAAGGTGAATCTTTGGGTAAATAAAGCTGATTTAATAATTTTGGTTATTAAAATTATTTCAAAATTTAAATAATGGCTGTCTTTTCCATATAAGTATGGAGTATAATCCAAGAATACATTTTATTTTTAAAATGACGATCGGGCTTGCTTAAGAGACAAGTTAATCTGAAGCCCTTAAATTTCTAGTGCTGGTCTGCTACTAGATAAACTAACATTGCTTATGTAATATTAAGAATAAAAAATATAAAATGTCTTCAAATTGAATCATGATTCTGACAAATGTTTGTATAATAGTAATTATATTTCATAGTATGTCAGCTTGAATATAACTTCCAAGATCCTCAGGTAACTTAAAACTTTGGACTAATGTTGAGTTAATTAATGGGTAATCATTGGATACCTATTTAAGATTCAATACTGAAATACTGCTCACTCAGTGTAATTTTATTTACATTTGCTTCTTGTATTTATATACTATGGATGGCTATTTTTGGGTTATGTATTTAACGGACATGTTCATTTTTGCAACTTTAAGGTTTCAAAGTTATGTGTATTCATGAGCTTTGCTAGTCTGCAAAAATGCTTCTATATGACAGTTTTCAATTTCTTTCCTTTGAGTTTTCTCAGTGAAATAGTTACACTGCTTAAAATTTGTAATTAACACATGTAGCTGAGACCAGGAATACTGACAGAAAAATACAATTAAGTATCAAGATAACAGAATGAGTTTGTTTTTCAAGGACAGTGTTTTTCCTGAGGTGTCTATTTGTTCCCAAATATGAGAAACTTGAAGATCTAGAAGAGTCTGAAAAGAAACTTACAAAATGTACTAAAAAAATTGGCAAACTCCCTCAGTTTTTGATGCACTTATTCACAAGAAAAGGAAGGGGCGGGTAGAGGGTGTGAAAACTTTACTGTTAAGGACTATGTCACTACCAAACTAGAATTTGGTGTTCTCCATTAAAATAATATATTGCTCTTAAAGAGCTCAAAAGAAGACTAAATTGCTCTTCAACTTCTGTATAACCTACTTAGATTTCCCCTATCTCTTCTGAATAATTTGCTTGGCTTTGTTTTGACTTTATAATGTCCTTGATTATTAAAACAAAGACAAAAATTAAAGAAGTTTCCCACTTGTGAAAGATGTAAGTTTCCTTGAAATTGTTCTGTTTTCTATGTTTTTTAAAAAAATACTTTATTTCACTTTTATTAAGGGGGAAACTCAACTATCAATTCTCAGGCCCCCATGATCCTGTCTTAATGAAGTGATTAAATCTCCTCTGAAAACTTTTGATTTTGCTTTCCCAAAATTGAATCCTAAAATAAAAATTTCAAGATGTGTTTTATACAGAAACTATCTTTGAGTCTTCCCAGAGGGCCCTGGGAAAATCACAAACTTTAGTACTTTTTATTAGTGTAAACAAATATTGCAACTCAAAACTTCTTTTTCTAAGGGTTCAGAAGATCTTGCACTTGCTATAATCAGGTTATGGCCAAAAGATAACGGCTTGCCTGAAAGTTAAACATAAAAGAGAAAATCAAGATTGAACCACAAGTACAGGGGACAGTATACAAATGAGAAACAATCAATGACTATTTGAAATGAATTGGATGTTGCAGATTATCTATTTTTTTAAAACTTTACAGATGAAGAAAGTGAAGCTGTAAGAGAGGACTCAACTCTAAGCTTAGTTCATTGCATTACACTGCTGCTACCATGCCTAGCTGACTAGGCAGAAAATTATTTCATCAAATCCTTTCTACTGCTCTTTTCCCAAACAAACCCAAGAGCATGGGGCGCCTGGGTGACTCAGTCATTAAGCGTCTGCTCAGGGCCTGATCCTAGGGTCGTCCTATTGAGCTGGAGCTCCCAGTGCATGGGGCTCCCCGCTCAGCGGGAAGCCTGCTTCTTCCTATCCCACTCCCCCTGCTTGTGTTCCCTCTCTCGCTGGCTGGCTCTCTGTCAAATAAATAAATAAATAAAATCTTAAAAAACAAAACAAAACCCAAGAGCAATCAACATACAGTAAACATGTTTAGTGCAAAAAGATTACAAGGTATATATTGCAAGGGATAGAAGTCTTGTGCTTTGGTTTTTAATCTTACTGTCCTTAAATAATAGGGAAATAGGCTCGAAGAAAAAGTTGATGTTATTACAAAAGAGAAACCAGTAAAAAGTGGTTGCTGAAAATGAAATTTTTCTTGACTGGTTCTTCTAAGTACATGCTAGGTATTATTATCAGCTTAGTTTAGAGAGAGGAAATAAAAAAAAGGTACTCCAGGAATGTTTACCTACTTTCCTCAACTTAGAAATTTATTTTATATAGTCATTTAAAAAAAATTTCTTAGGGACAAAATCACAAATCATCCTGTTATCTGCTTAATCTGAACTGTCATTTATTATAGCCTTATGCATTTTTATATTAAAATTAGAATTTTTAGGAAGTCAACAATGTATGCCAATCTGAACAAACTTCTAGGAAAACAGCAATGCTTTCACAAATCTTATTTTGTGTAACTGCTTAACAAGTGAAATTTTTCGACATTCCTTTTTGTAGACATTTTATTTCACATTTTGAAAAAAATACACAAACTGTTCCTTTGAATTATCTCTTAGAAATATCTGAATGTATTTATCACCCAGTATAGTAACTTGCACATAATAAATTAATGAAATTGTTTTATTAAATGTACACATTAAAAGGCCAAGTGACTTGGGGTGCCTGCATGGCTGTCGGTTAAGTGACAGACTCTTGGTTTCAGCTCAGGTCATGATCTCAGGGTGGTGAGATCAAGTCTCAAGTCGGGCTCCACTCAGCACGGAGTCTCCTTGAAATTCTCTCTCCCTCTACTCCTCCCTTTGCTCACTAAGGCTTGCATGTGCACATGCTCTCTCTCAAATAAACAAAACCTTAAAAAAAAAAAAAAAGGAAGGCAAGTGACTTATTTTCAACCTTTGATTATTTTGGAATTAGGATACTCACAATCCGTTAACTGGCTAGTGATTTTAACATTTTGCTAAATAGGGCAATTACATAATAGATTCTTTGGTACAGTGCCTGTTGAAATGATGTACTGAGTGCTTATGTTACCCAAAAGAAAAAAAAAAGAAAAAAGAAAAGCAAATAAATCAGGAGGCTCTACAAAATAGCTTAGAAAAACAAGTTTTCTATTTATTTAAAAATAAGTTTGTAGTTACTACATTGCAGGGACAGGAATTCTTACACATACATTCTAGTTTGTATAAAAGGATTCAAAGAATTATGCATCAAAACTAACATAGAAAGTGTCCACATAACAGTAAAGAAAGGTCCAATCAATATGTACAAAAAGAAAGGGCACTGCTATTCTGGTGTGAGACTGCCGTTTATAACATGGTACTCCAGGTTTCTGGGAGGAAAAAAACAAAAACCTCAATAAAGCTAAATAATTTGTCTTTAAACTCTGTGTTACTTATTACATACAACAGATTTGCTTGTGTTTAACATTGTTTTCTGTACAAAATAAGTATAATTTTAATTTGAAAATGTGTCAGTTTCAACTTTAACCCTCTAGGTCAGTTACTTTTAAAAAATTGAGCTACATTCTACATGTCTAAATATCGTGTGACAGGATTTAACAGTTTTCTAAAAGATCTTTAATAAAGACCTCATCTTCTTGCAGTTTTAATATGGTCCAAAAATGTAACTTTGTATTTTGCCTCAATTTATAGTTTACCATTGTGATTAATCATCACACACAATCTTAAAAGTAATGAGCGTGTGTGTGCCTCTCTGCATCATATCGTGTGTACTGTATCATCTCAAACCTACTCTCTTAGCTCCTTAAATGTAGAAACTCATAGCCACCCACTATTACGTATTTGGTTTGTGCCATATAAAGGTTAATTTCCTGATGATTTTATCTGCATTAAAAAAGTACTTCAACACAGAGCTATCAAAACTAAAAATCATATATATTTATAGCTCATAATATTTTCTGTTTCACTGCAGTGTGTACAAGATTTACGTCTGGAGCGTCAGAGTGGTACTTACAGTCTTCTGACTCAACTTGACCTCTTCTTGGTTACTGTACATAGTACAAAACGTCATTTGTAGTGCTTAGCTCAGTGTAATTAAGAATATAAGTAGTTTCTTAGTAAATGCAGTATTTAGTTCAAATCACGTGGAAATTTGGGGAACTGAGGGCAAGTGCAAGGAGGAAAGTAAGGAAATGGTGTATTTTTCTAATTTTAATAGGAAAATAAATTCTCACCTAAATATAACTAAATCGCATCAGAACCTGTTATGTAAAAAATACTTTGTTAGTATGGGGGTAATTGACAGAACATAAAAGTACTTCCCCTTTTATGACTTTTAAAATCACATATTTCCTGCATATAAGGAGAATGCTTATAGCCCTTTAAACTCTCAAGTATCTTGGTCCTTTCAACCGACTCAAAAATAAATTTCAGATGAACAAAAACATTCAGAATAACAATTTGTTTTCATTGAATAGAAAACAAAATCAAAATTGCTTCCAGTTGTCATGTGAGAGATACATAGGTATGTATGGATAAAATGGAATGCTAGAATTAAATACTATTAACCAG
Organism: Ursus maritimus; assembly: GCF_017311325.1. NCBI lineage: Eukaryota > Metazoa > Chordata > Mammalia > Carnivora > Ursidae > Ursus > Ursus maritimus. The sequence goes on from NW_024425452.1 coordinate 30,040,647, forward strand.
AGGAACTAATTTATAAGTCAGATTTTAAAACATGTAAATTGTGACTATCACATAAGCAAAATGTTATTTGAATACATTTGTTAAAATGTCTGATTAATATACTACACTGCAGATAAGGAGCAGTTCTAGATGTTAACACACTGCTGCATGAAGATCGTTTTGCAGACCAGTCTATCTTAGGCAATTCACTTCCAAGTGATACTAAATTCAGCCAAACTCATATCTCAGATGTGACATGTTCAAGCTCACAATTATTTTAATTTAATTTAATTTAAGGAGGGAGATACTTTCATAATAACGTTAATAGTCTTCGAATTTGTGGTGAAGCTGTGCCAGTAATAAAAACAATGGAAACAAGACCAACAAATCTTTAGTACATAAATTTATGCAGAAAACAGTCTAATGACATAATAGCAGATTGCAAAGGATAAAAATTTTAAGAAGGTATGTATCTATTGCCCAGAGTTGTGAGGCTGTAATTAAATTGAATGTTTAAACCGCTCATTTGCAACATTTTATAACTTTGTAAGATTTGATTGGGACTGGAGACTGTTGGGGTGGAGGGAGAGGATATTAGGGTTAGGTACTTAAAAATATATAAATTGATTTATATTTTCCATGTATGTAACAAGTTATATTTCTGAAACTTTCAATTAACTTGAGGTTTTTATTGCTCACCTAAGATAACTGCCAACATTTCCTTTTGGCCTACAAAGAGTACATACATGGTGTCATTGTCTCAAAGAGGATATTTTTCCAATATTTTTGATATTTGGTCAAACAGAACAAAAATATGATGACGACTTAAATTTCTCAATTCAACTTCTGTAATGTATAGAAGCTAAATTATAAAAATATAAAATCTAAATATATCTGGTATTACTAATACATTTTTAAGTGTTTCAATTACAAAGAATCTGAATCCAAGTCGTTTTTGCTTTACTAAGAAACCAGTGTCTAATGATGTCCAAATACGGTCATAAATATACAGTGTCTTTAGAACAGGAACAGTACATTTACTTGTTGCAGGTAAGATGGTAAATACTCATTTCTTTGCTCAAGAGTTAGAACTAATCCGTACATTGTACTAGAAGTATATTCCACCCTAAGACTGTGTACGCTCTTCCTTTTTCTGTACACACCTTAAAACTGTACACATCATTTTTACAAAAATGGAGTTATAGTCTATTATTTTTTTCCAACACAATGCAGATAACATCAGGAAATTACATGTTTCAAATAGATTGCCTTCAAAAGCAACACATTACTTTAATGACTTAAATCTCAAACATACACATTATTCTCAATAATGGTGTAACTGAAAGACTCATTTTACTATACAACCAAGCCATCCATTTCTGCATTATGAAGAGTTTTAACTACTGAATTTTAATTATATAGTTAAATATATTTGTTAGAAAAAAATAAATATACAAAAAACCTGAAAAATTTGAAATTATTTCTCAACTGCAAAATCACAGCAATCCAGTTAAGATCTGGAAAATGGTTTACTTAATTTCACAGGAGGATTTCTGTACAAATTTAGTTACAAATGATCTAAAAAGCCCAAATGCATCACTTTCCATTGTTCTTCAATACAATTAAATGACGGCTAACATTTATCCCTATCAGAAATAAGTAAGGAAATAATTATGTAATGTATTTTGCCAAGGTTCAATTAAAGACTTTATTTTTCTACATCAGGGTCATGCTGATACATATTCTCCCATCCTCACTTTTTAAAAATGTAGTATCTGAAAATTTTGGTTACATTTTTGTACCATACCAGTCCTCAGAAAATACTACATTCTTTAAACCTTTTAAAAAATGGACAATAATTTTTAAACAATAGAAATGGTATTTATGTTGGTTTTTAAGGTATAAAATAACTAACTGTACCATAAACAAATAAATAACTGCTTTCCTTTTCCATAGCAGTACATATAGCAATACATTCTCCTAAGTCATATAGTTATCATTTACAATAGACAACTTAATTTTACTAACGATGCAAAAAATAATAGAATACAAGGCACAATCATTAAATGGAATTTTTCTTTAGGGTGTATATTGACATACCAGCGTGATAAGGATACCATAAAAAGTGCAGAAAAAACACAATGTGCAATGAGACCACTGTATAAAACATGATTGCATAAAAAGTGATTTGGCCTATTTTAACCTTTAATAATTGAAAATAACCAATCTTCCCCTTAAAATTAAACTATAAAGTATGACATTTTAAAATTATTTTTATTCTACCACTATCTAAAAAATCCTGAAAAAAGAATTTATACCTGGGTAATAGTATATAAGTATGTGTTTGTATATATATATGTAATTATACCCATTTATCAATATATACACATACACACACAGACACATTTCTTTGTAAGTCATTTTAGCCTATTAGATATGTCTAAAGTTTAGAAACGACATTAATCCAGATCAACAAGTAAACATCAAATCCCATACCTTTTTCCTGTATTTTCCTTGAATCCTTTAACCACTTAAACATTTTCTCTAAAACATCTCTGTCAAAGGACCCACCAGTGCATTATTTTCTACTATTAAGTACCAAAAAAAGATACATCTCAGCATAACTCTTTTTAATAACGTGCTCTTTAGAATAATATATAGCCTTTCCAATATTGAAAAGTGTATGCTGTCCTGACAGTCAAAAACAGGCTTTCCACTGCACTGATTCTCAGTCTTTGGCACAATAAACAGAGATTGAGTGATTGATATAAGAATCAAGGTCTGAAAAATTAGACAGTCAAATGTTTTCCAATGTGGATATGTTTCCTTTTCATCAGTACATTTTCTCTTACGTTTGGCAGAAATGGAATACAGCAAAAGCCTTGTCTAGATTCTTTGTAGATGAACATTCTATAATTAAAATTAAACTTTTTAGGATATCAAATGGTGGGAATTTTATATTTATCTTTAGAGGAAACACACTTCTTAATTTACTGCTACTCTGGTAACATCTGTCTTCCTAGGGGCAGGACTTCTGTATCAATAGAAATGTACCTGGCTTGGTCAAAAATAATTCATTTTAACATGAAATGCTCTATCACTAGGAATATTATGCTCCTTAAGAGTGTAGCAGAACTGTCTTTTCCAGAAATAAACTGGGAATTCATTATAGGTCCTCAATTTCTTTTGTTTCAAACAGTGAATGAAATGAATGTTGAAATGCATAACCTATCTAAGGGCAATAAATAGCAAACATTTAAAATATATATGTATATATTTATATATATATATATATTCATTTAAAGAAGTGAAGTGTCTTGTAAGTTTGTTTGTTTTTTTGCAAATCAAATCATAACATTCCCTAATCCACCATAGCAGCAAGGAAGCAGAAGCCTTAGTTCTACGTGTTCCTTAACTGTACCTGCTTTATGATTTTGAAGTAAAATATTTTGGTACAAGTTACCAACCAATTAAATTAGCTTTTGCTTTTTCAGTCAACTTTCGGACTCGTCCTCTACTAGAAGTTCCAAAAGTCAAAGAGGTGTCTTCGAACAACAGCTGCCTTTGCTCCTCTTCGGAATCATCCTCGTTATAGAAAGCTGTCCTTCGACCTTGGTTTCTAGTTCTCATGTGGGGTTCAGAGCCTTTAAGTTCCTCAAACTCTTCTTCCTCATCCATAGGATCATCTGTCTTTTTTCGGTTACTTCTCCTTAGCATTTTAACACTTGTAGGAACTATGAGATCTGAATCTAGTTTTTGTGTCTTCATCTTCCTTTTCGGTTTTCTGCCTCCACGACTTTTTTTCTGTAACAAATCCTCTTTTATAGTATTAGTTTCAGAAAGAAAACTGCATGTTGAAGAAGGAACTACTTCATCTCTGATTGAATGCACATTATTTTGCTCTGAATTTTCTGGCTTTGCATACTGTAGCTTTTTGGGCTTTCTACCCCTTTTCTTGTGTATAACTTCACCACTATTGGTATTAACTTCTACCTTAGGCTTCCTTCCAGGTCCTCTCTTCACAAGTTTGGATGGCTGCCCTCCATGGCCATTTACTTGAATGCTTCCTGGTACGAGGGCATTGTTCTTACAATCTGCTAAAAAGGAACAACAGCACACTTAATATATGAAATTGCTTTTTTTATTTGACCCTCAAACTAGTCATTAAGGACACTGCTATACTTATGTAACAACACGATTCTAATTTTTGTTTTTACTAAAATGAGAAAAATAACCAACAAAGGCTAATAGTTTAGTGATATTATTTTCTACTTAAAACTCACAGAGGAGGAAAGATCCTCAATGAAATCATTAATGACTTCACGAGGGAAGAAACTCAGAACAAATAAATAACCTGTTAATACTGTAACTTATGATGCGCTGGGGTTAGCCAAGATTTCTTACGCCACTATTACCTTCACTACATGTTCTAATATAAAAGCATTGCTTCCATTACACAAAATGACCCTATATACTTGTAAGGAGCTTAGCAACCTCAAAGAATTTCATTGTTTACCTCATTAAAAAGTTTTCTGTATTCCTACCTTTAAGCAGCTCAAGTATGGAAAATGATCCAAGTATATAAAATCCAGGACATTTTAACTTGGTATTCTGAATACATAAGCATATCATCCCCTTCTACTTACCTCTAATCACTTTTTCCTACCAGGGATGGAATAAAAAGGGACTATCAAGACTGGAATGATTCTGACTCTTATTTGATCCCTTTTTGGATGTAATCATCATACCCTCTCTAGTATCACAGAAGAGTTTACAGTCTAAATATTTTCTATGTCCCTCAGAAGTAAAAAGGCTCTCCTCTCCTAATCCTACCACACACAAGGTTTCAGAGTACATCTACTGCAATAATTTACATCAGTTATTCTCCAGAAAAACTACCATGGCTTTGATATTCTTCATCTATCCTAACTACAAGAGTAGAAATAAGTTACTATGTTCTCAGAGCTGTTTAAAAAGGATGAAATAAACAACTAAACAGCAGTTTTCTTCTCAAGCTCTTTGAAACAGTCCTATATCCTTATGTATTGATTGGCAAATGATTTATTATCATAAGCAGTACTGACTCCATCTATCAATCAAATCTATTATGCATGCCACCATTATAATTGTAACAAATTCCACGATAGAGGTCATTATGCTTTATAAAAAAAATCAGAAAATTCTAGACATCAGACTCTAAATCTGCAGGATCTAGAGATCATGATGAACTGCCCTTCTGTGTTAAAAAAAAATGCTATTAGGGGGCGCCTGGGTGGCTCAGTCGTTAAACGTCTGCCTTCGGCTCAGGTCATAATCCCAGGGTCCTGGGATCGAGCCCTGCATTGGGTTCCCTGCTCAGTGGGGAGTCTGCTTCTCCCTCTCCCACTCCCCCTGCTTGTGTTCCCTCTCTCGCTGTGTCTCTCTCTGTCAAATAAGTAAAATCTTAAAAAAAAGAAAAATGCTATTATCCCATCAGATGAAGGAAAAAGGTGATAAACATGTATTATCACTAACTTTTTCCTTCAAAGTTCTGAGATTCTTTTGTTTGGTTGCGATGGTGATCTGCAATGCAATATTCTAGAGGAAATCCATAAAGAGATGAAAACTGCTTTTAAAGAGAATGCTTCTTCATAATGGTATATTTTGGTCATAGGTTTGAATTATACTTTGTAAATATCAAGAAAAAAAATCAAGGTCACAAGAGGTCAGAGACAGAGGGAAAAGGCAAAACCCTCATTTCCTGACCCCCAGAGTACAAATAATTTTCTTTAATGGTTTTCTGCCATAATGAAAGAAAGGGAAACAGGGAGAAATGTGTGTGTGTGAATAAAGTAATTAAATATTTTCTAATACACAATTACACTTAACCTGTCTGAGGGTTCTATAGATCTTGTTTTACATTAAGACTACTGACAAGGAATCTAAATATCCAGTCCATGTACTCACTATAGAAATTCTAAAGCATGATTTACTCCTTTTTGGGGGAAATAACTACAGGTTTCATCAACATTACAAAGCAATACACATACTAAAAAGGTTAAGAACAAATGCAGCTCTCTGTGTGGATCTGTGATGTTCACTAAGGTAGTTACTAAACATGTAGCTCTTGAGCACCTGAAACATAGCTATGCAATTGAGGAACTGACTTTTTAATTAAATTTAAATGTGAATACTGAAGCACTGTACATTTTAAAATATTGATTACATGTTGAGATGATATTTTTGATATAATGGAGTAAATAAATTATTAAAATTGGTAATTTCACCTGTTATTATTGCATGTAGTAGCTACTAGAAAACTTAAACCATGTAGATGTCATGGTTTATATTGTATTTCCATTGGACAGCACTGTCTCTTGATTCTAATAGTTAATACAGGTGTCAATAGTTATGTAATAAGTCACTGTTAATAACTTATTAGCTTATTGTATTTCTATACTGTACTGGTAACTCTTACATATTTGTGATACTCAAAACTTGTAAATCAGATTGGTTACGGGACCTCCCTACCATAATGTTAGAACCAATTCACTATATACATTTGATCTATGTAGGGTTCAAAGTGACAAAAGCAAGGCCAATAAACTATACAAAACTTTTAATTCAGTTCAGAAAGGAAGCAAATATAGAAATACAAAACACTCATATATACAAGTCATTTGCTTCCTTATTCAGTACATGTGTTTCTCAAGTGAGCACATTTGCTTCTTTATTCAAACACTTATTGTCCACTATATACTAAGTATAGGTGATTAGAAAAAATAATTAAACACAAGAGTTCAGATTCTACTGGATATAGACACATGTAAAGAAGAATACTCTAAGTGCCACAAAAAGCAATGAACAGGGTGTTCTGGGAACATAAAAGATGAAATGCTTGATTTGGTCTAAAGAACCCAAGAAGCTTCCTGGAGTTGATGCTACTTCAAAGTGAGACTTGAAAGGTAACAGGAAACCATTAAATTGGGAGGAAAAAAAAGACATTCCAAAGGAAGAAAAGGGCAGTGAAAATTCAGGGACTTCCAAGCTGTAGGACAGCTGGCACATAAAAAGGAGAAAGAAAGTAAAGAAAGCCTGAATGTTAGGCAGCAGCCAAGTAATGAAGAGTCTTATATAACAGCAAAAACATTAAAACTGATTCCACATATGATTTGAAAGCAGGGAAGGGTTTGAAGTGTGTGTGTGGGGGGAGGGCATGCAGACAACATGTACTAGAGATAAATGATCAGAAAGATCACTTTTGCACAATGTGGAAGATGGACCAGGTAAGGAAGAGCTCAGAACCAAGACAGTAAGACCAGTTAGGAAACCAGGACAACAGTCCAGATGACAAATTATGTAGGCCTGAATTAAGAACACAGAAGTGAGAGGAGGAATGGATTTTAGAGATATTAAGGAAGCAGAAATAACAAGAACTAATGACTGTGAAGTAGATCTGGAAGAGAAGGCCAGATGACTCCCTGATTTTAAGTTTATGTAGGGGGAAGATCACCATTCATCAAAAAGAGAACGTTTCAGTAGAAAAATTAAATTCTGAGAGGTTGCTGAGGAGAACATTGAAGAGGAAATTGTTTAGGCATACTTTGGAAGTCATGATATGAAATGCTTATTCTTGAGCTGCTTATTGCCAACAAGCCATAATTGTTCTAACATGTCACAGGGTACATCGTATCAGTTACTTTCTCCTTTTTTCAGGCATAAAGACTTTACAATGAAAATCTGCAGATGAAAGAATCTGGAAGCTTAACTCTAAAGGGTTAAATGTTGTGATAGAATAGAGGCTGGGCTGTAGACAACCCTAATGAGTTATTATTTAGTGAAGGGCAGTGTGATGAATTTTATGATGTAAGAATTCAATTTTTCTAGGGGCGCCTGGGTGGCGCAGTTGTTTAGCATCTGCCTTCGGCTCAGGGCGTGATCCCGGCATTCTGGGATCAAGCCCCACATCAGGCTCCTCCACTAGGAGCCTGCTTCTTCCTCTCCCACTCCCCCTACTTGTGTTCCCTCTCTCGCTGGGTGTCTCTATCTCTGTCAAATAAATAAATAAAATCTTTAAAAAAAAAAAAAGAATTTAATTTTTCTAGAAAAGTAAAGACTGCTACATTGGGTTAATTAAATTCAATTTAATTTAAACTTCATGAATACACTTTTTAAAAAAAGATTTTATTTATGTATTTGAGAGAGTGTGTGTGTGAGAGAGAGAGAGAGATCATGAGCGGGGGGGAGGGGTAGAGGGAGAAGCAGTCTCCCCACTGCGCAGGGAGCCTGATGCAGGACTCGATCCCAGGATCCTGGAATCATAATCCGAGCCAAAGGCAGATGCTCAATGGATTGAGCCACCCAGGCGCCCCGAATACACTTTTTAAGGTGTTGTAATAATGAAGTCAGGAACTATGTAATTTACATCATTAAAAACCTTTGATTCTAGAATTTGTTTTGATTTCCATATAGCAAGTTTTTCATGGCTTTTAATCTAAAGTTTAATGACAATACAGTTTGCTTTGGGCACAAAGCTGCAAATCAAGAGATGTCTCACTGAATGTATCAACTAGTACAGAATGTGTGACTTTTAAATGGGCAACCTAATAAAAAGTGGGTATAAATGCTACCTCTGACAAAAAGCATCATTTTTAAGAAATACCTACTATGCATCTGGGAAGATAATAAATAACACCTTACCTTGATCAGTGATAGGTGTTGACTTTGTAACAGTGGATGTTTTTGAGAGGACAGATGATTTCACTTTACGTTTGACTGGCTTTTCCTTTTCCATGTTTTCTTTTGCAGAATTATTCCTAGTTCCATGACTGATACTGGATTGACCAGGGCTTGAAAGAGTATTCAAGGTTTTGGAATGTTTCACAGAATTCTCTAGAACTAAAATACACACACACACAATATTAAAAGCTAAGAGTTATTTAAGCTAAAAACAAGCAAGGAGGTTGGGATTACTTCTAACCTGAATTGCTTGAATTAGCCAAAAGGATAAAACCTAGGAGTTGCTAAATGCTTCTTTAGGATATTTACTTTCAAACAGGAAAAAGGAATACACAAATAAACTCTTAACAGTTCAGACCTTTTTGAGGCTGTCCAGTTGCTTCAAGATTATGAAGGCAAACCTTGGCAAACTGTTACCAAGTCTGGGTACCAGGATTTAAATTCAGGCAATTTGGATCAGAGTTGCCATTTTTAAGCATTATTCTACACTGATATTCCTAAGCCTCAATTTTTTCTTATTAGAAACAAAAACAAACAAAAAAGAGCAAAAATGATAGAGAGAGCAAAACTAATACTGTCTGCTGGAATTTACTAAAACCCAGGATATCTCATTTGGCAAAATAAAAGCTTAAATTTAAAAATTATATATACTTCAATTTAGAAACTGCAACTGATTCTTACTTGTTTTCCCTGGCATTGCAGATGTATTAGCTTTTGAAATTAAAGTCTTTGCTGCTGAGGAAGTAGATGGTTGCTCAGTGGTAACTGGATCTACACCCACTCGGTTGCTTCTGGTTCGAACTACAGAACTGGATTCTGCTTTACCGTTTATCTGAGTGGCACTATGCCGTGGTGGTATTGTTCGTGTAGGTGTAGAGAATGGAGAGGTAGAGGTATCTGACTTTAGCTGGGGTTTTAACGTCCTTTTTTTCCTTTCAGGGCTGTAAATAAAATAATATCATTAGTCATCCTTATAGCTTTATGTAGACGAATAAAATAGTTTTATACTGTTGGATTCAATATTTGTACTATTATGAAATATGTTAAAATATGAGATTTGTAGTGGATTTCATATGGTTGTGAGCCTTTGAAAGTGAATATTTAGTGAAGGATTGCCATAAATGCTACAGTTATATGACAGAAAGCATGATGCCATCACTATCCTAAAAATGCTGTTTTACTGTATAGATTTAGCAGTTTGAATTTAAGCACTTACACTAGTATAGCTTTAGTTAAAAGATTAAAAATCCTCCACATCTTAGGAACTTGCATGTCAAATATATCATTCTGCAATATAGGGAATAGTAAAGGAAGTATTAAAAAACACCGAGTTCTATCATTTAGATGACAAAGTTATAGATCAGTTGATGCTTTTTTAAAATAAATCAAATACCTTGATGCAGCACTACTGGAAACAGAGCTGCTTCTGTTTCTTTTCTTCCTCCTTTTGGTTATTGTATTTCTTTTATGAAAACGAAGAGCAGATTTATAATCTGATAAAACTGAACTAATGTGTTCTTCAAAGAAGGCAGATAGGCGCAAACTCATGCTGTAAATCTGTGATAAGAAAAAAAGTGTTTAATCCTTCCTCAAAGGAAAATGCTTGTTCAGTAAATATTAACATATACCTTGAGTATTTTTCTAGCAAAAAGTTTTAACAATTTAAACATTACTTTTTCCCAATCTCTTTGGATGAAGAACAAAACTAAAGCATTTTTACAATTAAACTATTTTTATATTAGATTAGAAATATTTCAAGGTTTCAGATTCTTTTTTTAGAAGATTTTATTTTTAAGTAACCTCTACACCCAACAGAGGGCTCAAACTTACAACCCTGAGATGAAGAGCTGTATGCCTGATCAACAGAGCCAGCCAGGCACCCCTCAAGATTTCAGATTCTTAAAGAAAAGCCCTAATATCAATTCAGATGGCTCATGTAGACAAAATTCCTGTCAACTCTATCACACTGAAACTATCCCGGAGGTTCTGAACCTGTTCTCCATTGCTACTTAGGATTAGCATCTGTTCTTTTCATTTCATTTCCATATATCACCTTGTCTGCCCAAAGAGAGGTAAATGATATCTATAACATCACTCATTTTTATAAATCATGCACAAAAATTTCCTTCCATTAATGCAAAAAACAACTGGAAAAGTTAAGCCCACATAACCCTAATATATACCAGGAAAATATGTATGTGATATGTGTTCAAGAAAACCATTCCTAAACATTAGTGACATCATTGTTATTTTATAGAAGGAAAGAAATAGAAAGATGTGAATTCTTTTTTCCACTAGGATACCTTTAAGAACATAACAGAAAGTCAACTTTGCTCTAAATTTTAATTAAAGCAACATTTAGTTACTTAACCTACTTTTCTGATTTCATTTAATTTAAACATAAACAAAAACAATTTAATTATATACCCTTGATCTTTTGCTTGGTGTATAGGCTTTTGAATTGCTAAAAATAAGTCTGACATCTTTACATAATTCCATTGGTGACTCATAATTCCCAGCCTCTAAAGTTTCTCTAACAGTAGCAAAATCCATTGGAGTGTCAATGATGTCTCTGTAGTCCTAAGAGAAGAAAAACAGGTGGTATTATTAACATAACTACCACAAAGTATTACTACTCAGCACAGGGATTCACATACAATTTCTGTGATGAGTACAAGTCCTATATCTTTTAATAATCCCTATTTTCCTCATTAAGGCTCCTTTTTTCCTAATAATTTTTATTTTTTTCATGCCCTCTTTTTTCTTATCATTAATGGTGTTATTTTCTTACATTAAATATTTGTGTATCTGGCATCCATTCATCATAGGGCTAATTATATTAAGCATATTTTCTTATTTTCTGTATTCCTGATGCTCTGACATTTTGGGTTCCTTACAGACCTGAGGAGAGACTGCCCCTCTCAGGGCCAACCAATTCTTACAGATAGCAAAAAGGGCTGCACTGAGAACACATCTTTCATATGTAAACCAACCATCTCCTTATCTAATTCCAACAAACCAAGCCAGTATTTCCTCTGCCTTGAATTGTCCTAAGGCCAGGAACCAGACAACTAGAGACCACCCCTATTCGCCAAAGCCCACTGGAATTATTCAAACTAGCCAGTCCTAAAGCGTTTACGCTGCTCTCTCTTTTGCCTTTCTCACAGAAACCCCAATAAAGGCTCTGGCTTAAACATCTCCCTTACTTCTGTCTTCTGCCACTGGACCAAAACCTGCTGCTTCCTTTGTGGCTCTAACTGGCATTCAGTGACAACATCTCTGGGACCTGGGACCAAAAAAAATTTCCTTTTAAGCCCCATACTCATTTCCTCCTGTGGCAATGTTGACTGTACCCTATAATAACATATCCAACATGTACATTCTTAGAACAAATGGGTACTGCATTTTGTCAAATGCTTTTTCAAATGCATTAATTGATATGATCATGTAATTTTTCTCTTTTAATATGATGAATTACACTGATTTTTGAATACTGAATGAGCGTTACATCCCTGGATAAAAACCTTATTGGTCATGGTATAAAATCATTTCTATATATTGTTGAATTCTATTTGCTATTTTATTAAGAATGTTTGCATTTTCTTCTTTTGTACTTTTTTGGCCTATTTTTAATATCAGGATAATATTGATATTATCCTGGTTTCACAGAATGAGTGGAAAAGTAGTCTCTTATCTATCTTATGGAAGAGACTATGTAGAATTTGTGTTAATTCTTTAAACATTTGGTAGAATTATCCAGTGAGGACATCTGGAATTAAGAGGTTTCTTTTTTGAAAGCTTTTAATTACAAATTATATTTCCTGACTGGTTATAGGGCTATTCAAATGATCTCATACTGGGTGAGCTGTGATAGCTTGTACTTTGAGAATTGGTCCATTTCATCTAAGATGTCAAATCTGTATGTGCAGAGTTGCCTACAGTATTCCTTTATTATCCTTTTGATATCTATAGGGTCTGTAATGATCCTCTATTGCATTCCTGATATTAGCAATTTGTGTCTTTTTTTCTTTTTAGCTTTGTAAAGAGGTTTATCATTCTCATAGATCTTTTGAAAGAACCAGCTCTTGGTTTTATGGATTTTTTCTACTGTTTTTCTGTTTTCAGTTTTATTCATTTCTGCTTTTTATATTTCCTGTCTTCTCCTCACTGTAGGTTCATTTTATTTTTATTTTTCTAGGTTCTTGAGGAGAGAGCATGTGTTACTGATTTGAGACTTTTTCTCTTCTGATGTACTATTTAGTGCTGTAAACTTCCCTGCATTGGTTTAGCTTCATCCCACAAATTTTGATGTTATATTTTCGTTTATTAGTTCAATGTGTTTTATTTCCCGTTAAGACTTCTTTGATCTTAAAGATTATTCAGAAGCATATTTATTTAGTTATCAATCAAGAGATTAGAGATTTTCCTGTTACTTTTATTTCTGGTTTGATTCCACTGTGGCTATAAAGCACACTGTATGATCTCAATTACATTTGTCACTTTTATTGTTTTCTGTTTGTTCTGTTGTTTTTTTATTTTTCCCCCGATCTTCCTGTGGGTCACTTGAACAGATTCCATTTGATTCACGCATTGTGTTTATGATGATACCTAACTCTCTGTCATAATTTTTCAAAGTGTTGCTCAGGTATTTATAATATATACAAAATTATCAAAATATACTGGTGTCACACAAAAAATTAAATTCAAAATGGATTAATGACCTAAATGTGAGACCTGAAACCATAAAAATCCTAGAAAAGAACACAGGCAGTAATCTCTTTGATATCAGCCATAACAACATTTTTCAAGATATGTATACACACACACACAACGGACTATTTATTCATCCATAAAAAAGAACGAAATCTTGCCATTTGCAATTACATGCATGGAGCTAGAGAGTATAAGTTAAGCCGAATAAATCAGTCAGAGAAAAACAAATACTATAGGATTTCACTCATGTGTAGAATTTCAGAAACAAAACAAGCAACAGGAAAAAAATAAGAAAAAGAGAGACAAAGTGAGAAACAGACTTTTAATTATAGAGAACTAATGGTTACCAGAAGGAATTAAGGAGTGCACTTGTCATGATGAGCACAGAATGATATACGGAAGTGTTGAATCACTACACTGCACAACTGAAACTAATATCACACTGTATTTTAACTAACTACAATAAAAATAAAAACTTAAAAAAGATAGTGAAATAGAAAAGAACATATCCAAAGTGAAAATTGTGATTTCAGATTTTCCTGTGTAATGAAATCATATGAATGGCCTTAAAAAAAAAAAAAAAGTATTTGAAGCCTTGACTTTTTTTTTTTTTTAAGATTTTATTATTTATTTGTCAGAGAGAGAGAGAGAGAGCACAAGCAGGGGGAGAGAGGTAGGCAGAGGGAGAAGTGGGTTTCGTACTGAGCAAGGAGCCTGATGTGGGACTCAATCCCAGGACCCTGGGATCATGACCTGGGCCAACGGCAGACACTTAACCAACTGAGCCGCCCAGATGTCCCTGAAACCTTGACTCCTAAGATAGCTGTGTGTGGGTAAGCTGAAGAAGTTATGAAATTGTTTTATGCAATGGTAACATCATCTGAACAGTGTTCAACCTCTCTAACCTCTTAAGAGAAACTAACCACTTTAACAGACACTGTAATTACTTGGATATTGAATATTAGGACATACTGTCTTTACAAACTTTGCAGATTTTAGGGAAATGTTAAATATATTTATGGTAAAACACTTCATTTTTCTTGGTTTGTATCTTGGGTTTCCATTACTCAATAGAGTATATATATAGGGTAACCACGCAATACATCTCTGTTGAATAAATGAATGGGACAGACTATTTAGCAAGCTAACTTACATACAAAATTTAATTTTAAAAATCTTGCCTTAAGTATTTGATTAAATTCAATACAAAAGCTGAAGTATTAAGAATATGACTGCTTTAAATATTCTGCTAGAGTTAGGCTGACAGTTAACTCATAGTTAATTCTGAAATATAAAAAGTAATAAATCCAGTTTTCTCTTCTCCTCGGTGACAGTAATAAAAAACAGTAAATGGTCCTAAATCTTCACACCTCCCTCCATCAAGGAGTACTATAAGAAACAAGTGATCAAATTATAATTTTTTTCTTGTTTCTTCTACTTTCTGCTAATACTTTTGGCTGGTGGAAAGAGAAGCTCTAAATACTGCTCTCATTACTTTGAATACTTAAGAGAGACTACAGTCTTATATAATATTCTCTAATAAATACTGCATATAGCTCTGGTGCACCAGATATAGAAAATATGGGCTCTTATTCTCACTTTGCCAACAACTAGCTATGTATCTTGGAGAGCTGCTTAATCTGAGCCTCAGTTCAACATTTTCTTGATTTTTCGCTATTATTCCAGGTAAAGATTTTTTTTCATATACATCCTGGTCAGGAGTCATGTTTTGTCAAATGTTTATCAACCCCAGAAAATGTACGCAGCCATTAATTTCTCAAAGATTGCCCCTCTCCCATTCTGTCTCCCCTCTCTCTCACTGAATTTTTTCATCTACCTACCGTTATCTCCTAATCTTTCCGAGAGCTTAATTTCAATGATTTTACATTTCATTTTCAGAAATTCTATTTAGTTTAAAGTTTTAAAAATACCTGCCTCACTCCTTTCGCCCCTCGAGTAAGGTCTTTTTTTCCTTATGTTTCTTATCTCTCCATTTATCTCTTAAACCAAAATAACAAATCCAAGTTTAGTTGGCAGCATTTCATTTTTCTTTCTTAGTGGTGCATTAAATAAGTCATTGGTTTTAGATCTGATGAAGTATAGTATTTCAGAAATAATCTAGCATGTCAAGTTTTGGGGGAGAGGGTGCTAATATTTCCATTTGTTGCTTTTGTTGTATATATGATGGATCGCTCCCTCATACAGTTTGCGATTTTTTTTTTTTATCATTAATTAATCTGTGGTTAGGGATTGGTTTTTCCTCCCTCTGATGAATTTCTTTCTACACACAAGGGTAGCGTAAATTTGGGCTCTAAATCCTTGCAAAGTGAGAGCTTAGGGAGACTCCTCTCCTGACAGAGCACCAGACAGACACTTTTCCTCATGGAGAGAATTATACTATTGTTTTCACTGAGGGTGAAATCTTTCAATAGTCCTGATCTCAGTTCCAATTTCCCTCCTCACCTTGGCTCATATGGCTTTTTCTGTCTCTACATAGCGTTATTCTTGTGCCTCTAGAATCTAAACATTAAAGCTTTTATCTAGCTCTTCTTTTCTGTGGGAAAGTCTAAGAATACAAACATCTGCAAGCACTAAATAAACTACAACTTTTCTAAAATACATAGCTGTGTTCACCAGAAACAAAAGAGAAATCCACAGGTTCCAAAAACAAAGAGAATTGAAAACCAGAGTACTGCAGCATTAGCTCAGTTCTTCTATGAGTTTTTTGGAGCATAGGGTTCAAATTAGCCCAGTTTATCACACTGCTGGAATTAAAAACTTATCTTTTATATTCAAGATTCCACATTTCTTGATTTTTAAATGACAAAAAGGGCATTTTATGATATATATCTATTGATGAAATTTCTCTATTTTCATCATTCACGTTATAAAACATACATAAAAAAGATAACGAGATTAGAGGATACCACATCTGCATCATGATCTCTTATAAAATATTTCATTTTTATTTTCATTTGAAACCATGAATGTTATCTAAACTGTACAACCTTTAATGACTGAATAAAGGAATAAAAAAACACTTTAAGCTATATTTAGATAGCTAAGACTGCATGCAAAAATAAATATTCAGATCAGGTTTACTCAATCTTCCTACCATGAATTCTATAAATATAATAATGCTACCTGGCATTTGTATATACTGCTATAGTTTAAAGGCTATTTTAATGTATTCTCATTCCATCCATAACCCTGTTGGGAAGGTTAGGTAGGTACTATTATTCTTGCTTCCTAAATAACTGCCATAATAAATTCTTAGAGTTAGTGTGGGAAAGAAAATTGTAAAAAAAAATTTAGATGAGAAAAAAAAAATGACTTACTCAAAGTTGTACAACTTTAGGTAAGAGCTGGAATCATAACCCAATTCTTTGTGGAGTCTTAGTTTGGGGTTCTTTCTGTTTTAAATACCACACTACTCAACTTAGATGCTTCATACAACCAAATAGATGACAACATGTATTTAATAATGAAGAAATAAATGATAATCATAAGAAATAACAACTTAAATGGCTAATTGTCATGTGTGAGATATAGAGAAAATATTTCCAAAAATACTTACTGGATATTCAAGGAGATCTACTGGCTGGCGGAAAGGCTCAGAATCTTCACATTGAAATATGAGATTTAACAATTCTTGACATTGTTTCTTCCATGCTTGAATATCGTAAGATTGAGCTCTGTTACGTAATCTTCTTCTAGGTTGATGGTCCTAAATGAAAATTTTCAAATATATTAATAAAATAATATTTATACAGTAAAATCTGTACTTTCAATGCAGTCTCATATAATTCGGTAATATACAGTAACTCAAATAATAGAAAATATCATTCACCTAGTTCTGAAAACCATGTATTTTGTGATGGAAACTGATTTGGAAGTAATACTTAATATGTCTCTAAAAATACTAAGAGTTAAAAACAATGCTTTTAATACATTTTAATTCATATAAAGTACTTCTGCTAAAATAAAAAGTGTCTTACCTTTCTTTTTCGGGTAGAAGTTCCTGGCACATCAGCATCTTTCTCTTCTTCCTTTGAAGTAAGAATTTATCAGATTCATTAAACATTCCAGATTTCATTTTATACTCTTTAGAATTAACAGTGTCTATCACAGCTGTTTATATGCCAAATATTACCTTTACACTTTGGAAAACCCATAATGTATATGCTGGAACATTTTACTGATTCATTAGAAAGTCCCCCCACAATGTTTTTAGTAATTGTAACAAGAAAATTCTGGACCACTTTTTTGAAACTACAGCATTAGCCAAAAATAATTTTCATAATACCATTTATCTGAAAACTACTATGTGTAAATTTCTTTTTTATATACAGAAAAAGAACACAGTCTGAATGATGAAATATGAAATATGAAATACCTCAGAGTCAGACAAAACTTTCTTCTTCATTGAATTGTACAGTGGAATTAAGTTGTAACAAGTCTGATCCCTAAACAACAAGGCAATGTTAGTATACAAGAGTAGAGTCATGAGATTTTTTTTTCCCCCTTTAAAATCTGTTACCAAAACCAGATTTTAAGATAAAGCTTGAAGCTGAAGGCTTTCTTCATTGGTTGACTCCAAAACTCTATACCCACCCACCTGCCCCTGCCTCTCCACCTTACCTGGAGCTTCCAATTTGGCTATTTCTTTACATGAAACCCAATTCTCACCTCCCAGTCTTTGCTCAGATCACTGCTGTGTGGGGGACACCTTCTTTCATTCCTCAGTACACAAAGGAAAGCTATTATATGTACTGTCTTCTAATTCCTTTTTTTCATTCTTAAATGTTTAGTCATTTCCTAAAATTTTGTCCTTTAGTCATCTTCCCTTGTCACTACAGCTTTTGCCCTCATAATCTTATATATCTGCAGTTTATCTGTGTAAATGAATTCCAAATTCCTGTAATTTGGTTGGACTCTTCTCCTGAGATTCCTACCATCATCTAAAATTTCACATGTCTAAACCTTATTTTCACTTCCCAGACACTCTTCCCCCTCCTCCTATTTTCAACAGCATTACTATTCTCACAGTAATGCATGGGTTTTCACTATTTCTTCTTTTGCCTCCTTATTAACCCAATCACTGGCCAAGTTCTGTGATTCTACCTTCAAACTTTCTTGGCCTCTGCCTCTTTCTCATTTCCATAAATTAAACCCTCATCACCTCTTAGTTGGTTAGATGTAGCAATCAATCTGCTTTTTATGTTTTTTGTCTCTTCCCTATCAGTTAAGATTAGAAATGCATTCAAAGCCCTCCACGATCTGGCTCAAACTCATGTTCATAGCATTGCATCCCTATTATGTCTGCTCATGTATTCTCTACCTCACCTGATTTAAAGTGCTTAATTCCCTTAATAACCTTTTACTTTCCTACCTCATGCCACTCCTTATCCCTAGAATGGCTTTCCTTTCATCTAACTTCTCCTAAATCAATATCTACCTTGTCCATAACACCCTAAAACATTTCTCCCCTGTACCTAAAACTCCACTGTCATAAGCTGGAAGTGATCCTCATCTAAACTTTCATACAGACTTTCTTGTTAGCTTTTCCGTATATTATAGTTACTTAAAATTCATCTATGAAATCGTGTTAAGAGGGTAAATATACATTCCTCTCTATCTCAAGTATCTCTCACACCACCTCATTATATACCCTATTGCTTGAAATTTGACTAAATAACCCAATTAAAAAATAGAATAATCAAAATTTCAAGATATACCTAACATTTGAAAATTACTGTCAGCTAAAAATGTATAAACAAATTATGTACCTCTAAGAAATGCCAGGGATTTATTTTTAGATATATACAACATAAATGCTTTAAATAGTAATCTATTCTAATAAGGTATTTCAAAATAACATTTGAAAGAAATACATTTTTATTCCAAATAAAATACAGACTATTCCAAATATAAAAATAATTGTTTCATCTAAATTATAGCACTAACGTGAATTTACATATCATGCGATTCCATTAATTCCTGTCTCTTTGGAAAGAGAAACATACAAATACATATAATATAAAATTATACACTATAAACCTTATAGTTAAAATATTATAAGCCATTATAATTAAGTTAATAAACAATCTTCCAAGAATAACTAATTCTTAATTACCAATTTTACAGGGTTGGAGGGGAACACAAGTATAGTAAAAATAGCCCCCAAACCATTTGGAAGGCAACAGGTTTCTTTAGAGAGTAAGGTAGAGGGTAGGATATAACATTTACCATACTAATTTTCTTTGGTGTTTTCTTATATTGACATTACCTATATTCCTTACCAGAAAAACCCCTAACACCACAAAAGGAGCCCCTATGATTATTCTGAGTAATGAGATGAAGCTGGAGATATCTTTTTTAAAGAGCCTCAATAATCCCAGCATGTGAAAACGAAAGTTGACACCAGCTGAGTATTTAAAATTAAATTATAAAATAGATTCTCTTTTTACCAGAAAAAATTATCCAATATAAATAACCTTAATATGAACTCAAAAGTAGTATTTTATACAAAACAGAAGTCATTCCTGTGGTTTCAGTTTAGATTAGAAGGCTCAATTCATTCTACGGCTATATGAAATTCCTAAGGTAAAAAGTAAAAGTGTTGGGGCGCCTGGGTGGCACAGCGGTTAAGCGCCTGCCTTCAGCTCAGGGCGTGATCCTGGCGTTATGGGATCGAGCCCCACATCAGGCTCCTCCGCTATGAGCCTGCTTCTTCCTCTCCCACTCCCCCTGCTTGTGTTCCCTCTCTCGCTGGCTGTCTCTATCTCTGTCGAATAAATAAATAAAATCTTAAAAAAAAAAAAAAAAGTAAAAGTGTTGCTCTCCCTTAAATAGCTATAGTTATCATTCTTGGTATGAAATCAATGAATGAGGAAGTAAACGTGACTTTTAATAAGAATCTTGAAAGTTAAATTTAGTTTCTGGTTGGACTACTTAAATACTGTTTTATAAACTTGTCAGGGGCAATATAATGTTAAGATGACAAATTCTTAGATCGAAGACACTCATGTACTATGAAAATTAAACATGTAAACCTCTAAAACTGTTTCCTTAACTGTTAATTACAGATAGTGATATCTCCTACCTGTAATTATTATTTGACTTAGAAGAACTATTTTAGGTAAAACATTACATATTCTATACAAGCTTACCCTCATTATTATTGTCCAACAGCTGGACTTAGAGAAGGATCCATTTTTTAAATGTTAACTGTAGAACATAACTGTAACACAACTTTCATAATGTTTAGACAGACATTATATGCTTTCTATTCTGAATGGAACTAGTTTACAGCACAGCATGTGACATATATATAAATAATTGCATTTCACATTTTTACCTTTTACATCTTAAAATATTGACTTTAATTAAGTGTGGAAAAACAACTCACTTTATAAAATGTAGAAGAAGATCAGTCACAAACTTAGCAGATTTCACAATAGGGCTTCCAGGCTCATTAAATGTTCGTGTATTATGTTCTATGTATCGAACTTCCCACATCAGGGAAGAAACTCGCCTTAAACAAACAAAACACAAAAGTCTTAACCTCATTATATTTAAAAGTATTTGTGCACAATTTAAAAGCAAGGCATTCTAAGTTTTCAATTATAGTCTTATCCAACTACAAAACTCACAACTTAAAAATTTAAGGAGATATATAACCTTATTTGTGTTAGGGGAAATATAAGAGGAGCAACATTAATTGTGTATTTGCATAGAAAATCTTGCACCAGATGACACACACTAGATTATTAACAGTGCCTTCTCTTCTTTCTGAAAGTAAAGAAAAATCCAAAGACAACTTCTAGAGTATCATCCAATATGTGGTCAGTCCCACTTAAAGTAACAGGGAAGAAAATACTCAGAAAATATTACTGATATTGATGTGTGAACAGAAATACAATTATAATTTAAAAAACATATACAATTATGGATACAAAAGCATACACACAAGGTTTATTTATTCTAATAACAGAATCACAGGCATCTTCAGAGCACTCTACAGAAAACTGTAAAATAAGGCTTTAGATTAATGCCAAGCAGGGCAAACTGATTAGTAGTAGTTTAACAAGAGACAGAACCAGAAGTATCACAGAGGAAAACCATCAACTCTAAGAAATCTGAAGCCAATGAGTAAAGGAGAAACAAAAAAGGTTGAAACAGTGAAAAAGCACATGAAGGCATAATTTTAAAATTAAATAAGAACACAATTTGGGTCTATATTTTCAGGTTCAAGAATAGGGAGTTTCTAATTGTAAGGATTGTATTCTCAGGTTTTTCTTATATTGGCTACTAAACTAATGCCAAAAAAGCCTATTTAAGCTGTAATGTACCCTGAAATATAGTATACCTTAGCAGTTACCATGTTGAGTAGTATTTCTATGAGAAAGTATATTTACAACAATAGTGGGAGATGTCACAAGCTTATCTTTGTAGTTGTAGTCCAACGATTACTGTATAGTAACAACTCTATCTCCCTGTTTTTCTCCCCTATCTTGTTCCATCTCTGAAGCACTAAGTCCACTTCCTAAGGCTTAGCGATTTAGGGGTGTACGGAAAAAGGAAGGATGCAGCTAAAAATTTCTTCTCCATTTTCTCTTAAACTTTTAACATGTGGTGTTGAGAAAGATATGAAGAAATGTACTATGAAGGTAAGATGGCTGGGAGGCATATATCATAGTGATTTCCTCCTCATCTCTACGCTTTTGACAAATATCAGTAAAGGAACAGCAGAAACACCTAACTAAGATCAGAAAAATCTTTAGAACCTGAAATTTAACATTTTAGTTTTCTTCATTTCAGTGGTTCTCAATGATTCTGGGTGAGAGATGCTACCTCATATTTGGCAATGTTTAAAAACATTTTTCCTTTTTACAACTAAGGGCTGCTATTGGCATCTCAAGGGTAGAGGCAAGGATAGCTCCTCACAATGAAGAATTTTCCAGCCCCAAATATCAGCAATTCTTTTGTTGAGAAACCCTGCTTTAGTAAATTAAGGAACAATAAGTGGTGTTTTCAGTGCCAGATACACAAAGTACCAAATTAGAATTATAATTTAAGTAAAAAAAAAACACCAAAAGCACATTATATATTAAAAAATACAAAGTACAAATAAAAGTTTCCCTAAGTTAAAATGAATAATATAAAGAATTGCAGTAATACAAAACTGGCCACAATTTTTTTTTAATGCGATCATTTAAATTAAAATGTTGTAGGGTGCCCGGGTGGCTCAGGTGGTTAAGTGTCTGACTCTAGATTTCAGCTTAGGTCATGATCTCAGGGTTGTGAGATGGAGCCCCAAGTCAGGCTCCACACTGGGTGCAGAGTCTGCTTAAGATTCTCTCCCCCGCTCCACTACACCCACCACTCTCGTTCTCGCTCTCAAATAAATAAATAAATAAATAAACAAAATGTTGTTAGTCTTCTAAGCAAAAGTCATGAAAACTAAAGTATGATTTCATTATGTGAAAGCTAGACTTTAAATTCACTTTTCTGTAAAGACATTCCAGGCAATAAAACTACAATGCCCATCCAAGATTAGAACTCAATGTTTACTGAAATTGTTAACCAGATGATGCAAATTAATTGAAATCAGGTCTTTTTTAACTCTGTATTTCAAGCTAACCTACAACTATGAAAAACAGCCTGAATTCCCAATTTCAAGTACTTATAAGCTAAATATTAGCAAAATGAGAAAAAATACGCAACTTTTTAATACTGTTCAATGAAAAAAAAATCCATGAAAATATATTTCAATGTGATTTCTAGGAGAAAACGAAATACTCTGGCTTGCTTTATAAATTACAGTGTGAAAACAGTGAACATCAACTTGTATTAGCAACTAGAAAAAACTGTATCTATGAATTATGTTCCAAGTCTATACACCTACAGTAGCATTACCATCCCAGGGAACTTGTTAGAAATGCAGAACCCGCAGGTCCTACTAAAATTACTGAACCAGAGACTGCATTTAAAAAAAAAAAAAAATCCCCAAGTGATTTATATGCACACTAAAGTTTGAGAAACACTCAAGGATCATTTAGTTTTCTTTTGATAGTGGCTACAGCAAATGAGTTCTAACCTGTAAAACCTGTTTTCCAGTCTTTGTTTAATTGTACTTAAATCCGTTGGATATGCCACTACAGTGCAATACATGGGATAGGCTTGTAGATCCACAGGGGCCACAAATGCTGAAGCAATATCTAGAATAAAAAAATTAGTTTATGTTTTTTATTGTTTAAAATACTTTACAGACAATTCTGTTTGAATTAAGACAAATTCTGATCCACATAACCATTAGACTGCCACTGTCTTTTCATAGTAAATACAGTTTAACTAGCTTAATACAGTCTCACTGCTTATTACATCTACATTTACACTACAAAATTCTAGGGATACTTATTATTCAGATCCCTTAGAAGAAATGACAGACAGTATATAAATCTGACCTATTAAGTACACATACATTTCTATACTTAAAACCTGGCCATTCCTGAATCTGTAGGTTTTTGACAGTCATTCTGTCATTAACACTGTAATAACAGAGTCCATTCAAATGTAACCTGACTTTCTCAAAACTTATCACCTTAACAACTTAATGCTGTGAAATATTACACAAGCACTCAGAGGAAGAAAAAGATCCAGAAGTCTTTGACTCAATGTCACTGACCCAAATGGACACAGTAAACTGGTAAAAATCTAAAACCTGGCAAAGATCACTCTATTTTTTTGCTCATTCACGTACAGTATAAGACAACGTCCTGTGCTAAAATACTACTAAAATTATTTAAGATCATATTTATGACACTCTTTAAATAAAGTGTTGCCATATTAAAAAAAGATTTCAGATGAAAATATTATCCAATATGTGTCTCCAGTGTCTTCACCTCTAACTCATGATAATTTTCTCCTCTTTGAAGCTTGATTCCTTACTGACAGGGCAGTTTGCTATAAACCACCACACTAGTTTATAGTTGTTTTGGAAGCCCAGAATTCAGATAACCAAAAATTTTGCGGTCCTTGTTTTTTTTTTTTTTTAAATGAGAGTTTTTAAAGCAGTTCACTATTCTTTTCCTTCCCCTTATAAGTATTCTCTTGTTTATATATTCATGAAGTTAAGGGGAGAACTGGTACAGCAATCCATATAGTTGTGGTTCACCTTTCAACCCTCCTCTCCCAATTCACATCATGTCAGCTTACTTACGTTGAAGAATTTCAAATCGGGTTCTGGAGCATCCAGATTTTTCACAAGTACCCCTGGCATTTCTGGAGGCCCTCACTACTCTAAAATTCAGCTTGAGCAACCCCATTTTTAACTGTTCTAGACACCTAAGTCCTATGTAAGTTCTCATTTAAAAAAAAGAAATTCCACTTGAAAATATTTAAAAACAACTGACATGGGGGGCGCCTGGGTGGCACAGCAGTTAAGCGTCTGCCTTCAGCTCAGGGCGTGATCCCAGCGTTCTGGGATCAAGTCCCACATCGGGCTCCTCCGCTATGAGCCTGCTTCTTCCTCTCCCACTCCCCCTGCTTGTGTTCCCTCTCTCGCTGGCTGTCTCTATCTCTGTCAAATAAATAAATAAAATCTTAAAAAAAAAAAAAAAAAAAAACAACAAAAAAAAAACAACTGACATGATACTGTGAAAAAAATTTTTTATTAACATTTTTCCTTTCCTTTCTGCCAGTTTTTCTATATTCCTGTGTTACTATTATTATTTACCTAGTGTCATCAACTGGTTTATTCCTGCAACAATTCTTTCACATTCTTCATCCCTGGGATTGGAACCCCATTCTCCATCAAGAGGTTTATAGATCAATGATCTGCATTCAACATCAGTTAAAGGAACACTAGTACCTAGTTCCTCAGGAAATACAGCTGAAATACACAGAAAAGCAAATTTAGTGAAAATGTGATTTTTGCAAATATTTAGGTTACCTTTAGAAAGCAGAGTTGACATTGTCAAAAAAACCCTAAAGTATAATTCTGTAAAGATCTGGTAGGTATATTCCGTGTTTTCATTAAAGGAAAGTATGTTTCAAGGGTCAGTAAAACTTATTTTTTAAAACACTAATTTTATAAATAATTCTCTAGATGAGCATATAATTACTTCTCCAAAATTATACCTGACAACTTGCTCTACTATCAGTTTCAGGTAAAGGACAAAGTATTTCAATAAAACGATGCTTAATTTGCAAGTTTCCTGAATCATTTCATGATATAATCTCCATATTTATGTTAATAAAACATACACAAGGTGAAACCGAACTAAAGCGGTGTTTTTCACAAATACTTCAAAGTCTTAACTTTTTTTAACCTAGAAACAGAGAGAATTATGAATACTAACAGATGATTCATATGCTTGTTGCTTTTAAATTATAAAGGTATGCTTTCTGCGTACATTAGGAGGTGGTGGTGGTGACAATAAAACCTACAAATCTGCCAAGTAACATTTCCTTTGAACTAGGCTTCATCAGAGAAACACTGAAAAATATGCTACTATTTGTACACAAAATTCTTCCTCCTCACACAATGTAATTAAACTCCACTGATGCACATGTATAGTGTACCCAGACAGAACAAAAACAAAAATTACCCCCCTCACAAATGGATATATTTAGGCAGGAAACAAACAGTATATTAATGCCACTAATTCATTTCAAGAAATACCCCAAGCAATACAACATTGACTAGGTTCTTTTCTCTCATATATAGTAGTCCAACGTGACTGTAACCTCAAACTTACAAAAAGAAGAGAAAGAGAATAAAAAGATAAGCCACGTAACATCATTACAAGTTGTTCAAGATATTTTATAGTTTTGGGATGCCAGGGTGGCTCAGTCAGTTAAGCATCTGCCTTCGGCTCAATTCATGATCCCAGGGTCCTGGGATCAAGTCCCACATAGGGCTCCTTGCTCAGCAGGGAGCCCGCTTCTCCCTCTGCCTGCTGCTACCCCTTCTTGTGCTCTCTCTCTCTCTGACAAATAAATAAATAAAATCTTGAAAAAAAGATATTTTATAGTTTCAAACAACTCTAATCTAGCAGTGAGATGAAAAATATGTTACTGGTATTAAATTTTCAAATTGATAATTTCTAGGAAGAACTAGTCTTAGAAAATATCAGCATGTCCTTTTCCTCATTTCTAAGGTTTACCTGATTGGATTTAGCTTTTTCAAGTTATCTCTGACTTTTTAGAATACAATAACTAATGAACAACTCCATTATAAATGATTATTTCTATTACGTCACAAGATCTTTTTCCTTTTTGTTTTTTAAAGTCTTTATTCTTACCTGACAGGAAAAGTGATATATTGTGGGAGAAAAAAATATAGAATAATGTAAAAGATAATTTGTGGAAGTCCTTACAGCTCCATCCTTTATAAATAATCATTAATATTCTGGGATATATATCCTTTTAAATCCTTTTACGCATATGCAATTGTGTGGGCTGTACTTTTCAAAACATAGAAACAAAAATGGACACTGGGGTAGAAGGAAAATACAATCTGCAGGCTTCAGCCATACTGGCCTTTTCTCAGTTCCTGGAAGACGTCTACTTATTGCCGCAATGTATCATATCAGGCCATATGCAAGAAGACAGTTATTATTAGTAGTAAACTACCTACTCATGGAGGCCCTTACATGTGTCAGGCTCTATAATAAGCCCTTTACGCACATGATGTCATTTAATCTTCACAGAAGCTCTGTAGGGTATTAGTTTACAGAATTTCAAAGGTTGAAGTCCTAAAAATCTGAAGTTTCGAGTCTTAAAGAACTTGCCAAGATGACGTAGAAGATGGCAGTGATAGCGTATGAATCTACGTCACATTCAAAAGGCTGAACTCTTAATATTATGTTTTATTTTTAAGTGTTCTGAAGTTACAAAAAAAATCTTTGCTCCCAAGTGCTCACCTTTTACGAGTGACCAATAATTAGCAAAACATTTTCATATTTTGCTGTTAACTAATTTCAATCTCCCCTTTTACACTATAAATTCCAAGTGGACAAAGATTATGTCTTATTCACTTCTATGCCTTACCTACCACCAATCCAAACAGGCGTGCAGTAAGTAACTGCTGAATATTTTCTATATGCTCTTCATAACAACCTTATGCAGTAGCAAGTCAGCAAATCAGATTTCTTATTTAAGAAATTAATTTTGTAATACAAAAAGCCTAACATATACTTACCATTATTAGGAATAAGCTCCATATCCCAAGGACTCATCTTTTCTGTATCTCCATTGTCCCAGCTTAAAGGAAGGAAAATCCCTATGTTAAAAAATCTAAATATTGTGTTATAAGTTTCATAAAATTACATTATAAAAACAACTGCTTCAAGTGTTTAAAAGAAGTGTCTTTGTCACTTTATTAATAGATGGGGAAAACATTAAAAGTAACTCAAGATGGGGGTGCCTGGGTGGCTCAGTCCGTTAAATATCCGACTCTTGATTTTGGCTCAGGTCATCTCAGGGTTGTGAGACTGAGCCCTGTGCCGGACTCCACACTGGGCCTGGGGCCTGCTTAAGATTCTCTCTCTCCCTCTCCCCCTACGCCTCCCCCCCCAAAATAAATGAATGAATGAATGAATGAATAAATAAATAAATAAATAAAGTGACTCAAGGTGAACTAACATACAACAAACACTCTCTTACCAAACATTATAGCACTGAAACAAACTATCAGGGTACTCAGGCTGAAGAGGTTCCTGGCTTTCAATTGTTCCAAACCACCAAGCATCATCTATGACTGATCTGAAACGGTCACCTAGACAAGAATAAAAGCCATCTCATTACTCTGAAATGTACTGCTGCTGTTGTTACTCTTTTCTCCCAAAGTATATCTTTAAGATACTTAAGCTATCTGTATAATTTCAGGAAACATACAAAAAGTGACCTACATACTCCAAAATAAATAAATAAATAAAATCTGCAATATTGAGGAAAAAAGTTATTTAATAAACACACCAATGGGACTTACCAGTTTCCAGTACCATTTCTTACATTTTATTAGGGTAGGAGAAATTCACTCTTAGGTTAAACATTGTTACCAATCTAGAATTTAAATTCATCTTTAGGATTATGCCCAAACTCTTCATTCAAATAAAAGCATGGTTTAGTTAATTTCTGCCCAACAAGTATTTATAGTCTATCTTTAATTTCTTGCTCTCTAGAGACAAGTTCTTCCAATCAAAACTCTAGCCTAAAAACAATAAAAAGAAAACATTCAACCTGCCTTCCTTCATGTCAATCACCCTGATGTTATAACACTCATTTATACACTCACTTTCTCTTTTCTATAAAAACAAGAAAGTAACAAAAACAACTAATCTTTGTAAAATAGATAGCACTCCTTATGTTCCTTTCCTTACCCAACTGCATTCAGCTACTATCCTGCCACTAGAGCTACTTTCCCCAAAGACCCTAATAAACTATCTTCTTAGCTTCCCTCTGTGTCATATGAACACTGTAAATCACTCTCTTCCTTTCTGCCACTCTTTCCTCTTCCTTGGCCTTCACAGTATGGAGCGGTTTTTTAGGGTCTGAAAGCCTTGAGTTCAAATAACTTATCTGTGTGATTTCGAACAAATTAGTTATTTTAGAACTCATCTGAATAGGTTTCATTTTCAAACCCATAAAGAGAAAAGTATTTGTTTATATTCTTATTTTTTACCAAAAAAGATTCAAAAGTTTATAGAAACATATAGCATAAAATGAATTGAAAATTTAAAAAATAAGATAAAATGTAATGACAAAAAGGGAAGTTGGGAGCCAGGAATAAGTTAATAGAACACAACTGCATGTTGTCAAGTTATATTTTACTTTGAATGGGTATGCATTGGTGCCCAAATTTAGATTCAAAGCATTCACACAGCCAATGTTAAGAGGGAAACATGATCTATTACCAGATAGAGTCTCTAATTGCTCTTCAGATACGTATTAGTGACACTGAACTTAGTGAGAAGCTACCATATAATAAACAGCATTCTTGACACTACTACAACCTTAAACATAATGATGAGTTTCAAAGAGCTACTTTTTAAGATCCTACATACACTAATGACATTATGCTAAAGAGAAGAACTGGATAATATATGTCTAACCACAATGAACAATACTACAGAAAGATAACGAAATTAAGCAGGGAATAGAGTACACCATTAGAGTAAGCTTTAAACATTTTAAATGGCTATCAGTAAGTAGATGCATATTTCCTTAGAAGACATTATTAATCTATAAATTTAGGGAGGAAAAAAAAAGCTACAATCCACATGAGAAAATTCCAATGCACATCTACCATTTGAAATATCTCTTTGATATGTCTAATGCTTGCCATATTTATTTCCTTAGGTTGTTATCAGCTCATTTCTGGAATATTCCCAGATTCTGACTGCTAATATTTGTTCTGCAATTTATTGGCAGATGCATGTCTTTAAAAAAATAAAATTTTTCAGTAACACATGTAAATAATTTAAAAAACAAGTGTACCCAAGGCTTATAATCAAAACCAAAAAAAAAAAATCTTTAACTCTTATAACTATTTCTTCTTAAATCTAAGATTTCTAAATAATGAGTACAGAACTATTCTTGACTCATCAATTTTAGACATTAAGTACTGACCTCTCCATATAACTGTAATTATGTATATTTTATTTAATCTATATCGTTTTTATCGTAACTGTAAATATCGTTTGCTACAGAGCCAGATAGTACACAATTTCCTTCTAGAATTTTTATAATAACTGCTTCACTTTTTTTGTGATTGGTTTTCTCTGAATTTACAATTAAGTCTTCCTACGTGCTCTAACAGCTTAAACTATAGAACATTCTTCAACATAATTTCCAACAAAGTCAGATAGGTTAGGTTAATTCATCAGTTCCATTTTCTTTCTTTCCTGAAGACTTTGCTCTTGGAGGACGTCATCTTCTGAACTGGTTGTTTTACAGACTTGCTAGACAGATGCTATCCTGAGACTTCTATTGACTATTACTGGGAATTCATTTTGGTTCTTTCCTATTCTGGATTTCCCGTCTCCTGGAGGGATTCCATGTCTTTTCCTTCCTTGGTTTATTCCTTTATTTGATAGAACACATCTTTCAAAGCTTCCAGAAAAATGGTGTAATGGAATTTATATGGAATGTAAATTCTTTCTGATAACTCTCATGTCTCTAATTTTGATAACTTGCATTTCTCTAAATTTTTTTAGAGCACACATGTAAATTTCTAAGCTTACCAAGACCAAACAAGACATATCACCATGCCAATGCCTTCTAATGGCACTGGAGGAGAGATGGACTGGCCTATCAATTGATGTGCTTTTTCAAACCAAATATGCCATATATGTACCACATCCCACTCCAAGATGACAAAGAGTGGCCCTGTCTGAAAATTAAAAAAAAAAACCCAAAACTCTAATGAATTGCACATCCATATGAAAATAAATTAATGCATCTTAAATGCCTGGAAACTTTTAAGAATTTTAAAGTTTCTCTGAGTCTTGGTTATAACATTAAGTTTAAAGATTATAACAGATTAAACCAATAAAAGAAAAATGCCAGTTTAGTTTTGGTCCCAGTCCAAATTATTAAACATTTTGAATTGGAAGATGTCTTTTCTTCAAGTGTGAATTCTATTACATTTTTAAATGAAAATTTAATTCAACACATAAAACAGCTAAAGGAATAGCTATAAAGAATCTTATAAGAGTTACCAAATCTAAGAGAGAAAATGTTTAGAATTTCAGCATCAACGAGATCGGGAGAAGAACTGACCCTTGAACAATATAGGTTTGAACTGTGTAGGTCCACTTATACACGGATTTTTTTTCCTGATATAATACTACAAATGCATTTTTTCTTCCTTATGATTTCTTAATAATATTTTCTTTTGTCTACCTTACTTTATTGTAAGAATACTTATACAAAACACATGTTAATTGTGTATGTCATCACAGTAAGGCTTCTGGTCAAAAGTAGGCTATTAGGAGTTAACTCTTTGAGGAATTAAAAGTCATACACAGATTTCGACTATGCAGGGGGTCAGCACTCCTAATCCTTGAGTTGTTCAAGGGTCAACTATATTTTAAATACCTGACACTGTATCTTCGTATTTTGTTATTAATATTCCCACAAATGGCAAGAAGATTTCTGATTATCTTTTTTCTGAATCATTAAAAATAGTAAATCACTTATTATGTTAAAAATAACAAACATGTATGTCTTCTAAATAAATTACCTACCTATGTTCCACCGCCTATATTTTGCGTCATCAAACTGTTGTCTCAAGACGAGAAAATCTATAACATCAGGCATATCGTGGTATCTAATTACAAATAGAAACAAATTGATTAGCTCACATACCTTAAAATATCTAAAAGAAGTTAAAATGTATCTGAATCTTGAAAAACAATCTACAATACTAAGAAACCACTGCCTCTTTCAGTAGTCCTTACTTCATGGTAAATGATCCGCCAGTCAGTTTACCAGTATCAGGATCTAGAAAAGCAAGTTTAAGGCAGCAAAGGGTAGGCAATCCCACTTCATACTTTATGCCAACTATTTTCATCAGTTCTTGTTCCTAAGATACAGAAAATAAACCATCTTCACAAAATAAATCACAAAATAAACTGATAAACATCATCAAAACATTTCTCCATTTCAATCTTGATCTAGGTGGTGGTAATTCTGTGCATGCAAAAATTTGTGGGCCTTTGTGAAGAATTTGTGTACTTTATAGTCAACAAATTATATCTCAATAAAAATTTTTTTAAAAAGGGAAAAATTTATTGAAATACAAATTTTCCAATATAGTTCCAAAGACCTCTACATAATTTTGAACTCTGGCTGTTAAATCTAGAAATACTTATTTACAAATATGAAGTTTACCCTAGACATCAGTGTTTTCACTATAATTACACTTCGTGCTTATAAACTATCGGAATACCTAAATTCAATCTTGTGTTTCTTTGAAAATTAAATACCTCTTACTCTCTAGGATGGCTCCAATTAGAAAACCCATCTTCATGAAACAGTTTCTTACAGTGAAAAGAGTAACATTCAATACAACTTTCTACATTATCTAAAACTGCACCTTTTAAGTAATAAACACCATACCCGTAGTTCCATTTTATGCCATGGCTGTTTTTTGGGATTGATACTATAAATCTTATTTTTCCGGGCCATTTCAACATAAGCTTCATGTCCCTGTCGGAAGTAATAAACCTAAAAAGTAAATAAAGTCACAATTTTAAACCTCAAATGTTTCCTTTAAACCCAAGATGCAACGTCTCAGCTAAAACTGCAAAGAGAGAATTTAATATCCTTTCAAAAGAAATTCTAATATTTTGATATTTTTTTCTTCTTTTCCTTAAGTTGTCCTACTGCCACTTAAAGTGTTCTAAATAACATTATTTTGGTTATACACTAAGAGGATAAAATGAGCAGTTTTTTTGTTTCACTGTTTTATTTTTGGATTCAAAACAAGTTGACCTATTAAGTTGTAACTAGGAGTCGTGATCAATTTGTTATTCATGTATTTTGGTAGCAAGTGGTTTGTACATATGCAGTAAACTTTGAAATGAAAAATGTATTTATATATATATATTTTATCATTATAAAGAGAGCAAGACATATATTTATCCTCATTTTATGAAGGTCAGATTTAAATGACACTTGACTACCATCCTGGTATCTACTGGCGTTTGACACAGTAGTCTGATACCAGGTATTCTTCCCACTACAAAAAAACAGTGGAGCTTGTTAAAAAATGTTATTAAAATTTTTTAATGCTATTAAGTTCTTAGGAACATTCTGGGATATCCATTATTCTACATACTTTTATTCTATTCATTAATATCACTATTGTTCCAGTTGTTTGAAATTTCACGCAAAGAAATAATGCTGAATAATGAGAATTTACCTGTTTAAGCACGAACAATTAAAAAGACAACTTAAACATTTTTAAAGAAAATTATTCAATAAGGATTTACACACTTTCTAGTTATCCTGAAATAACATATTAAATATAATTTAATTAAGCATTTTCTTGATGCTCAAGGACCTGTTAGGCTCTATCATTGTACTAAATTACAACAATGTAGAAATGTTCTGTGCTCTTCAAGTCTTAAGTAGGGTGCCTAAATGAATTTTTTTCAGACTGCTCTTCAGAGTTACTTTTGCATTAAAATGTTTTTGTTTCCTTTTTTTTACTGGCAACTGTCACTTGCCACTTTCTATTGCTAATAAGTGCTGTTTGCTAAAGAAGCTCATATAATGTACTTCCTAATTTATTACTGCCAATCTACTGGATACCAGATGACTCTGCTTAACACTTATGCATAAAATAAGAAGACATGAACACTGGACTGGGAAATTTTGATCTAAGATCTTACATTTTCATTTCAAATTCATAAGTACACAGTCCAAAATGATGAACAAAGATACTTTCCTAAAAATGAAATATTTTTGATTCTAATAAATTTTTAAAAGATCTAACAAATTATAAACATTGTATTTAAAGGAAAACTTATCAAATAAAATTTTAAAAAACGCTGAATTGCATTTTTCCTTCAACATGTTATGTATTTGAGCTTTAAGCTAAGAAAAGTATATTTTTAGAAAGAAAAAGAAAATTGGCAATAGAATCCACTTATTAAAAGAAAAAATACCAGCTTTTAAAATGCTAATAGAATTTTCATTCTCTTATAATATTTAGTTTTGCTATTTATTGCAATATTTAGTGGCAAGTGGCCTCAAAAGAGCTTTCCTCCTAATTATACCTTTTCCATACACAGCTACAAACATCTAAAATGAGATACTTTATGAAACTATTTTCTACAGTTTCAAGAGCTATTTAAAAAAGCTTAAAGACACTTCAAAGAAACAAAGACTGTTCTTAAAAGTTTAAAAGTACCTCATCACCCATCTGTGGCACAAATGGACATCTTCGGGGAATAGTATCTGTAATCCATGTTGAAGGTAACCATTCTTCTAATGTCAAACCATTTTCCGTTAGTTCTCCTACAGCCAATCTCTAAGAGTTTAGAACATTATAAAGTAATATTATCACAAAAGCAATCATCTCTCCATCTGTTAAAATACCTATAGGGGTATGTGGGTGGTGAAGCTGGTTAAGCATCTGACTCTTGGTTTCGGCTCAGGTCGTGATTTCAGGGTCCTGAGATTGAGGCCCATGTCAGGCTCCACGCTCAGCGTGGAGTCTGCTTAAGACTCTTTCTCTCTCTGCCCCTCCCCACTTTCCTGCTCTCTCAAATAAATAAATAAATAAATAAATCTTTAAAAAATAACTATAAAGGTGATTAAATAAAAGGGGAAGGAGATCTTTGAACAAAAATATATACTAAGTATTAAAAACCCTTATTTATTTATTTTTTAAAGATTTTATTTATTTATTTGACAGAGAGAGACAGCCAGCAAGAGAGGGAACACAAGCAGGGGGAGTGGGAGAGGAAGAAGCAGGCTCCTAGCAGAGGAGCCTAATGTGGGGCTTGATCCCAGAACGCTGGGATCACGCCCTGAGCCGAAGGCAGATGCTTAACGACTGCGTCACCCAGGCGCCCCTAAAAACCCTTATTTTGGGGCGCCTGGGTGGCTTAGTCAGTTAAGCATCTGCCACTCGCTCAGGTCATGATCTCAGGGTCCCGAGATCAAGCCCCGCAATCAGGCTCCCTGCTCAGCAGAGAGTTTGCTTCTCCCTCTCATTCACCCTCTTTCTCAAATAAATAAAATCTTTTAAAGAAATTTAAAAAAAATTAAAAACCTTATTTTGGGAAGATGGCAGCAGTGGCAGTATAGTTATTCAATCTCTACAAATCACTGCAGAAAAAAAGAACTAGATAAACCAAAACCTTACAGACAACATTCAGAACAAAGACTAGGTGAACAAGATAATCCCATAAATCCCAAAGTATAAGCTCTGTGTAACCTCCCTCTCAAAATCCTACCAGTTTTATCAGTATTTGTAACAAACCAAGCCATATTCAAGATTTTTCTTTTTTTAAAATCATAGTCATGGTGTGTTAGTAAGAACTAAATAAGATATTTTCATATGGGCTGAGTAGTGGAAAACGCAGAAGGCTAACTGTTTCAGTGGGGTGGGCATTATATTTATACAAAGCCCAGGAATATTTTCTCCTCTTTTTGAAGTAGCCATTTCACACTTGGGTCATAATTAATTTCTAGAAAAAAAATATTTCATCAGATTTTTTTTTTCCCCCAAACAAAATGTCATCAAGCCAGGTCCCTTACCGGTTTTTTTTTTTTTTTTTAAGAGAACTCTACACCCGATATGGGGCTTGAACTCATGACCCTGAGATCAAGAGTGGCATGCTCTACTGACAGCCAGCCAGGTGCTCCCAGGTCCCTTACTCTAACTTCTGTGGCTAAATATAAAAACAGAACTCTGAAAAAAAGCTTTTTTAACTTTGCCCGCAAGTGGCTATTACTGTCTGGATATTACCTTAGACTTAGGAAAAATGTACTTTCTAAGAGCCCTTGAAACCTAATGTTATTCATAAGTAGAGAAACTTCATGTAATTGACTAAAAATGTTTTCGTTTAGTGTTTGTACGTTAAAACTTCTAAATTTTATTCTCTTGTGTCTTTTAAAAAAAAAGGTAGTTATCATTGTGACTTAACACAAGTTCACTAAAAGAAATAACGTCATGGGGTGCCTGGGGGGCTCAGTCGTTGAGCTCAGGTCGTGATCCCAGGGTTCTGGGATCGAGCCCCGCATTGGGCTCCCTGCTCAGTGGGAGACCTGCTTCTCCCTCTCCCACTCCCCCTGCTTGTGTTCCCTCTCCCACTGTCTCTCTGTCAAATAACAAAATCTTAAAAAAAAAAAAAAAAAAAGAACAAATGAACATCATAATGGGATATCAGAGAACACTGCTAACAGCTGTTACTCAATATTCATTTTCCTCTTCTTCCTACTAAACACAACTTGTTTCTCATTCAAACATATCAGGAGCACTCTATCTTTGAAGAGTAAGGGAGGGATAAAGGAGTTTGGCATTTACTATATGTGAGATAGATCCACTAGAGAATTTAGTCAAAAGAGTAAATAGAATCTGATTTTTAAAAGGCTCACTCTGGATGCATCAGAGCAGGGATTTGCAAATTATGGCCCAGGGTTCAAGTCCAGCTGCTTCTACTTTTACAAATCAGATTTTATTGGAACACAGCCATATCCATTAATTTATGTATTGTCTATGGCTACTCTCAGGCTACAACAGCACGGTAGTGGGTCCCAGAAAAAGTTTGTTGATCCCTACTTTAGTGAACAGAACCTAGGGTGAAAGGGTGGAAGCAGGAAGACAGATGGAAGGCTAATGCAGTAATACAAAGGAGAGCTTATGGTGGCTCACACGCGTGTGACAGAAGTGGCAAAACAAACAAACAAACAACAAACACTCAAGTACTGAATGTATTTAGAAGACAGAACCACAAAAATCCCCTGATGGATTGGATGTAGAATATGAGAGAAAAAGACTAAGGATAACACCACAGTTTTGGTGTAAACTACTGAAAAAAAATGTCAGTGTGAGAAGAGGAGGGCTGGAGAAGGGCAGAGGGGAAAACTTAGAAAATAAATTTTGTATGCGTTATTCTCAGGGACCAAGTCAGAGGATATTTGAAAAGTTAATTTATCCATTACTGAGCACCACTGTCACATGACAGAGTTAGAGCCACAGATTTTCAGTTTTATACATTGAGGTCATGAGTTAAAGTGTGTTTGAAAAAGGTTTCCTCTGACTTACTAAAAAAAGGTAGGAAAAGTCTGAAAATGGTTAATTCCAGCCTCAATATGGGCTATAAATTGCACCAAAGATTTCTTCCCATAAGGAAAATATCTAAATGGACCAAAATAGCTAACAACTCTTAAATGAAACCAGATAAGTTAGCTATTAAATAGGAATGATCATATTTGTAACTCTAAGACTATGGTACGGCATAGTCAAGAATCAGTATGTTACATCTTATTCCCCCAGTAATTCTTGGGAAACCTAGAATTTCTGGTTTAAGTAGATTTCTATCACATGGTACTTAAAACCACTTGGGCGACAAAATGCACTGAATATTCCTCAAAATTTCAGCCTCATAATTTGAAATTTTTTTAATTTTGGAGATACGGATAACTGATTTCTTTCCTTTCTATCCATGGAAATTCTTCTAGGTCCACCTCACATTTTACATATTCTGGGAGCCTTACCTGAAACTCTAAGATGTCCTCATTTGATTTCTGAATTACATCTTTAAAATTAATCTGGCAATTAAACATATTCGATAATGTGATACTCTATTTTTATCTTGGGGGATTCAAGCAACTTGTTAGTCACACATTGTTTTGAGAGTAAGCACTATGTCTTACACTTCTTTTATCCACTGTATTGCTTTATAAACTGTAAGCACTTAATAAAAAATTTATTGATCTGGTTTCCAGAGTTCCTAACAGCGTGAAGGACATATGTCAGATACATCTGAGATAACTTTACTGCATCTCTGGAGAATTTTTTTTTTTTTTTTTTTTTTAAGAGACAGAGCATGAGTGAGGGGGTGAAGAGAGAGGGAGAATCTTAAGCAGGATCCACGCCCGCTCAGCACAGAGCCTGACATAGGGCTCAATCTCATTATCCTGAGATCATGACCTGAGCTGAAATCAAGAGCTGGATACTTAACCAGACTAAGCCACCTAGGCACCCCTGGAGAATTCTATTTTTAAATAAGCTTTTTTTTGTATCTGCCTTACTGTTTTTTTGCTTAATTTGAATACAATTAGCCAGATGGAAAATATCTTCATCTTTTCATACATGCAGTAAGTATTAATTACTTAATGATCTTTCAGTTACTTTCCAGCTTTACAATTCCATGTGTAAGAAGGGAAATATTGTGTTTATTTGGGATAACAAGAAGACTAAGGAATGAGAACAATTCTATCTACTCTTAAAGCCATTGGTAGACTAATACCAAACCATGTGAACAAAAACCAAACTAAAGGGAATAGTCTGTAATATCCTTACACTTCATGATATTTAAAGTTTGTCCCACAAAAATTTAGTGGCACACAGATCCTATTATAATACTTCAAGCAAAATAGTGAAATTAAAATATGCCAAACAGTAACAGTGGATCCAAATGTGGCCTTGCATGAAGAAGCCCAAGGTGTTTAGTTTGTGCGTAACTATCAAATCAAGAGGAATTAGGTGAAGTAAACTGCACTCTTGGGACAAAAAAAAACCTATGTTCTCACAGGGATTTAAACACTGTAAAGCTCAAAAATGTCTTGAGATAAGAAAAAAAATAATTAGCTAGATACAGGGCTAAATCAGTTTTTTTTTAACCAATCTGTGTACCACATAAATAATGGGTTAACCTACTTTTATCATCACTGAAAACACAGAAGAGAAAAATATGGGCATATGTATGATATTCTCTTTGGTAAATCTTCCCCAGACAAAAGCAAAGGTGGTAACAAGAATAGTAGGCTGTGGAATCCAAATTAAAGTAATTCATAATTATAAAGCTGAAACAAATAAGGGCTCAAGTGAAGCAGATAAAATAAACATTTAAAACAGATGTATTCTTAAATTTCTCAAAGCTCTCTGGAGATAAAGACCTTCTTAGTCTCCCCAGTATTTACTTCCACATTTGACAACTTATATTTAATTCTAAAAATGAAACAGGTTAAAAAAAAATCTTCCTTGTGTTTATTTAACCAAATATACTTCCCATTTATAGTTTTTTAGGGAATAGAAAACACGTCCCTTGTATTTCATTTACTTTAGAGCAAAAGTGAAATAGCTCTTATTTTTTAAAAGAATCCCATTTCCATAAGAGCTGACAGATCTTACTTCCATAACATTTATTTCTTATGTTCTCTGATCTGTCTCAAATTATCCACAGTCTAAAGAAGGAATCAAACCAATACTATTACTGACATAAGGTCCGTCTAATTATGGCTCACATGCTCTGTAAATTAATGAAAGCTTGTTAACAGCAGTGTCCTACTACTTCAGATTCATATTTGTCTAGTGGTCAACTATGACAAGTTCTGCCATTATTATTCCAGGTGATGCACACTCTGCTTTTTGGTTCTTTTCAAGCAATAACAATTAATAAGGATCGTTAAAAATAAAGGCAATTAAAAGATGAATAAAACTGTATGTTTTGTAATGTTGTTCTTTATATACACAAATGAATAAATCCACCAGATAACCAAAAAAATAAATCTGCTCATATTATACGATTAAATGCTCAATATTTAGAATATAATTCTATACGTGAATATCTTCACGTGCTAAACACTGAAAATTTGAGTAAATTAAATGTTTTATTATAGTATATTCTACTACTGTGTACTTCTGAGTTTTTTCCAATACTACTTGCTGGTACACCTCAACAATGTTTATGTGCATCAACAGCACTTTTAAAATGGGTGCTTTTGTTTTCATAAAAAACAATTTGTATTAAAACAAAATCAACCTTTTGTTTCCTTTCTTTGGGCTTCTTTTTCTTTGGTGATATTTGTCCATCTTTTTCTTCATTTACTTTTTTCCTTTCTTTTTTAATCTGTTTTTGCTTCTGTTTTTCAGATTCTTCTTCTTCATCTGAACTGCTTTCTGCTTTCTTGGTTTTATGCTTAGGAATTTTCTTTGGTGGTTGCAGATTAATTCCTGCATCTGCTGTCCAGTCAGAATAATCACTCGAGTAGTCACTAGAAGGCAAAAAGGGATTTAAAAAATATATATGCTAGATATACTGTGAGACTTTGTTTTATAAAAATGTAAAGAGATATCACAATAAAGAATGAATACACACTAAATAAACTAAAAATATTTCCCTAACTTTCAACTCATCGTCTTCTAAACAGTTTCTTAAAATTCTGTAGGCTTAACTTAAATATCTCAAAAAATTTTTCTAAGATAAATAAGTCTACAGCTTTAATTGGAACAATGAATTTAAGTGCCTTATGAAGATTTTAACAAAAATATTAATTTCTGAGTGCTGCATATGTTCAAAATATCGTGTGGGGCATACAAAAATGAGCAAAGGGTCACTTTCCTCAGTTCCAGGAACAGTACAAAGATAGTCTGGGATACTACAAGAAATATCAATATTGATGAAGAGACACAGGGATTACTTTTTTGAGAGGAGATGGGAGCTCTTGACCATGGGATCTCCAATGGTAGAGTGCTGCTGCCTTCATGATAGCTGGATATTAAATAGGGGGGGTGGGGACTACCAGAAGTGTTCTGGCCCGGGAGGAAAACTGCTTGCAAATTTTATTCAATATCTATATATGCATTAGGTACATCCAACACTTCAAAGAATGACATGATTCTGAAAAATACAGGCCTTCGTATTTTATGTATCACTACCAACCATGTTTGCATTTCTTTTCAGTTTACCTTTGAAAGACCTAAGTTTTACTGAAC
This sequence comes from Ursus maritimus, assembly GCF_017311325.1. Taxonomy (NCBI): domain Eukaryota; kingdom Metazoa; phylum Chordata; class Mammalia; order Carnivora; family Ursidae; genus Ursus; species Ursus maritimus. The sequence continues at coordinate 30,081,526 of NW_024425452.1, forward strand.
TGATGATGCTGCAAAATAATGAATCCAGTTATGCTATCTTCTGTTCTAATTTTAGTACATGAGAATATTACTTGATTCTGTACAATTTTAAAATATAAATGCTTTAAAGAAATCTAAGTTATACTATGTTAAAATCAATAATTAGTTCTCCTATATTTAGTGATGTATGACCTTACTCCTCCATAAAGATTAACACTGAAAGGACAGATTTTTCTGGAGTTTTATTCTACTAACAACACCTCTTACCCCTGTCCTGAATGTTTTTACTAGGTATCTACAAATATCTCCCCAAGAATTATCATCATAGGTAAGAATCAATTAATTAAGGTGCTTTCCAGTATGATTTCATGACTTCATTTTAACTTGAAAATCATTTTAAAGAACTTAAAAAATATTTTCAGACATTACACTGGATACATGGGAATGCATCAACAGAGCAAACATCTATCCAAGAATAAGCTGTCCTCAACTTATAAGCATTTATTTATACATACTCCAGCCATGGTCACTATAAATGGCACCTGCTAAATACTCACAGCTGCTACTCTCTGGAGTATCCAGCACTTACAGAAAATCTTCTGATGCTAGCACAGATCTAACTACAAACTGCAGAACCCATCTTTATAACTGCCCTCATCTGCTGAAGCCACTAATGCTCTTTCCATATAAGAACCTCTATGTTGTCTCAGGGTTTGAGATATTCTACTTCCATTACTGAGCAAAAAGAAAGTGAGTTGTTCTTTTACTGCCCTGTTTCAAATATGGAAAACTACCAGACACAACTATGGGTATGTGCATATCATTACTGCGAGTCACTACTGTGGGAATAAGAAAGCCCTTGATTCAAACAGTGATATAAAGAATTCTTATAACCTCCACCTTTTGGTTTCTTTGGCAATTTTAAGAGCTACTGCTGACGGGCAATAAGTGTAAGGTGCTAAATATAATCACCATTCCCAAAGGCTTGGGAATGCTACTAAGACCTTACACAAGGTCAAAAAAGATCATCAGCATTGTAACAATGTGGATCTCTAGTATACATACAGGAGATAAAGGAATCCTCACTTACATGGTCAAATGGGGTAGGAATAACAGAAAGAGGAAAGCTTATTCTCATTGCTGGAAGAGATAACTTATCATTCAACAAATTAACACTATGTAAAATAGTTAATTCTACAAGATCTCATTACTTTCATAATTTAATGCTTATATATATCTCAAAACCAGTAATGAAATTAATTTGTGGTGCAGTATTACAAATAATAGTATTCAGACAATAAAATATCAACTAAGAAGGCTAAAAGCATTATTTTGTAGATCTAGTTGCAATAACCAACATTTTTTTTTATTATAACAAATAAGTCAGAAAGAAAAACTCCTAAAATTTGGACAACTACAAAAAGATCTCTGAAGAAGAACCAACTTTAAACCCAAAGAGATTTTGAAATGTGTTGCTGAAAAAAAGAATTTTTAGCTTTCTGAAGATTTTATATTACAATGTGGAGAAATAGAAATTCATTGAATTACCTAGAACTACCATCACTGTGCCATGCTCTCTCTTCCTCTTCAGAGGTTCCACCACTGACAGCAACAACTTCACCTTCCTAAGAAATATTTAACACATGTTTTATTGTGTAATTTTACAAAATAACATTCTAGGATTACTAGAAAATATCAGTGATATCTAATAGTACCAATCACACTAGGATATTTACAATTAAAACCTGATTTTAACTGGTTGTAAAACATAGATCTTATATTTTAATACAACAAAATTATTAAATGTATCCAACAAAAAATGTATCCAATGAAATAATACCTATTAATATTGGATTCAGAGCAATCTTTCAGATTATTAACATATTGAGACGCTTAAATTAGGAGTTTACATTTTATTTATCATTATTATTAAAATTAGCTTTACTACACACAAAAAAAGAGTGTTTCAACTTTGGTATTAAACAGTGGTAGAGGATTAAAAACTAGTCAAACACTGTTTCTCTTTAGTAAATATTCTCTGCTCAATATAGGACAGTGCAGTGAAGCCATTTTCTTTATAAAAATTGTTTTTTGGGGTCATAATATTTTATTCAATTTCTCCCTTGCTCAAATAAAATTTTATACTCCAATAAAAATAACAGCTCAAATTAATTAAGCTTTTACTATATTACAGACACTATTCTAAGCATATGTATATATCATCCCATTTGATCTAGACAAAACACTACTGGTGATAGGGAGCAGTTATTTAAACAAAAGAAATTAAAGCTTAAAAAGGTTAAGAAATTTACCCTGGACAGAACAATTAATGAACAACTAAGCTACTCCAAAGTTTAGACTACTCTTCACAAGAATGGTTCAGTGTTATTACTTGCTGGGCACATTCACAGAATTTTTCAAAATGATAATGGAATGTATTCCTTTATTAATTAAATAAAATAGCATATCTTGGGAGAAAAGTTTTCTTTTTGATGTTTTAATAATGAAGAATGTGTATTACACAGCTATTCCACAAAGTTTTGAAAACTAAGCAAATATGAAAAGATCAAAATCCAACAGTAAATTTTATTTAGCAAATTTAATCTCTGCCCAGTATAACTGAAAAAAAGAATGTAAACAGATGATCTGATTATTCCCATCCTTACTGTATATACTACTTCTTTAAAGGGAGAGAAAAGAAATGTACTTCTATATTCTTTTTTTTTTTTTTTAAAGATTTTATTTATTTATTCGACAGAGATAGAGACAGCCAGCGAGAGAGGGAACACAAGCAGGGGGAGTGGGAGAGGAAGAAGCAGGCTCATAGCGGAGGAGCCTGATGTGGGGCTTGATCCCACAACGCCGGGATCACGCCCTGAGCCGAAGGCAGACGCTTAACTGCTATGCCACCCAGGCGCCCCTGTATTTCTATATTCTTAGTACAAAATTAAAAGGTACTATACAGAAGTACAAAATATTTGAACCAAAAAAAACCCAGGATTCTTTCCATTAATTAATATAAAGTACCCAAGATAATATTCCGTTCTCAATGTACTCCTCTAGAAATTTATTTAATTGCTCTAAAAGGATGTTAAAATATAAGCAAATTAGTTTTGAAGACAAATGAAGGATTTAGTGAACTTTTTACGTAACAGATGTAACTGGAAATACATAAGGTTCTAATAAGCTGAATCATATTTAAAGTATTTTATAGGAACATATTATTAAAAGAATCATACTAAATCTTTCAAAACTAAAGAAACATTTTATAGAGAGAAATAACTAGCTCACATATATTTTATGTTTTATGTGTATATCTAAACGGTCATGTATCAAATTTATGTTATTAGTATATCTGGTCTTTTTACCAGATTGGAAATATCATTTTCACCTGATCATCCTATGACCTAAAAGTCACTGGAGAATAACTTTTCAGTTGTGGTTAGCATACTCTCAATTTTGTTGCCATGTCTATAGAAAATATACTCAGAGAATTCGCATATATGTCTAACATTGCTTCGTAAATGTATATATAATAGTCAATAAGATCAGAGTCTTTGACGTAACTGGGGGAGGGTGTGACGGGGGGGCGGGGGGAGGAACGAAGATGTTGTTAAGCATTTAATAAGATTAAGCTGTGATTGCAAATTGATTGCCTTTGTTGAAAGAATATGTAATGTAGCAGGTACAATGATATTTATGGGAGTAACTGTAAGGAAAATTTAAAATAAATTGAAAAGTCATAAACTGGTACAGAGATCAAAAACTAACCAAAATTACCAAAGGTCTATTAATTAGTTATTATAGTTATAGACTATAGCTTCATGGTACTATTTTCAAAGCTTGGTTTTAGAGTAAAAGGACCCTGGGTTTAATTCCTGCTCTACCATTTCATAGTTAGGTACATAGGTAATCTAAACATCTTTGAACCTCAGATTCCTCACACGTAAAATAGGAATAATCAATTCATATGCATTTGTTTTGTGAATTTGACATTATGAATATGTGTGCCATGCCTGGAACATACAAAACAGGTCTTCAGTAAATGGAAGCTATCACTATCATTTTAAGACCCAGAAATACCATCTTTGAGTTACATCCATAAATTCATCAATGAATACAAAGAATAATAGTCATACTAAAAAAAAAAAGTTAAACTGGAAACAAATTTATAAATGTGCTGAGATCTTACATCTGAAGAACTAGTGCCATTTTCTATCTCTTCTGAAGGTCTAGGAGTCTCCTCCAAAGCAGATCTTGTACGGTAATTGTGTTGATTTGCCTGCTGCCGTTTGGATTCTCCAAGATCCAGGAAATGTTCGTGAGCATGATTCTGGAAAAGTAAATTAAATTTATTTAAAGTAGGATTAACGAGCATGCTTTTTACTTTGTAAGTTGTATATTTTTTAATTATAAAAAAATCCATTCATATTGAAGATACTCATGTAAGTGGACCCTGGTACCAATTCAAATATTTTAACATTACATTAAGTTAAATCACAGCTTTGTGATATGTTGAAATTCACTTGCTGGTTTAATAAGTTATAAAAAAATTTTTTTTTCTGATTAAGTGATATAGACTAAAGGATTCATAATACCAGACTAACAAATTCTCCTATACCCACACTAACATATAGAACGGATATGAGAGAGGACCATGAGCTGTGAGGCCATATGTAACAGGCAGAGGCAAAACGGAATCCAAAATGGTGGTCACAAAACTACCCTGCCACTATGAGGCTAGGACACCAGTTGGCTATCTGTCTTTTGCTACAGAATGAATATAGCAAATGAGAACACAATTAACAATCATCAAAAAAATTGATAAAGTCCAACATGGTAACAGAAATGAACAAACTCAACAAACACAAGAATTCACACCTGGAAAAAAAAAAAAACCAAACTTGTGTCTATATAAAAAAAGAATAAAGATTACTTTCAAAAAAAGACTGACATCAGATTTATATATACAATATATTATCAATACACATCACACAAGAAGAAAATCTTCCAAGTGACAGAAAATAACTTCAGATCTATAACTATATCCTCACTTTTGTTTTTTCCTTCTCATTAAACTTTGTTTTAATGGGTCTCAAAATTCTGTGACCGATTTCTGGCCAAGTTGTTTACATTAAAAAGTACTGACTGATTGATTCACTTATTTATTATTTTGAAGATTTATTTATTTTAGAGGGAGAGCACAAGCGAGAGAGAGAGGATCTCAAGCAGACTGCACTGAGCATGGGGCCCAACTTGGGGCTCAATCTCATCACCCTGAGATCATGACCTGAGCCAAAAGGAAGAGTAAGACACTTAACCGATTGCATCACCCAGGTGCCCCTAAAAAATACTGATTTAAAAACTAATTATCTTAAAATTGCTACACACTCACACAAACCAAATGGTTCTTTCCTTCAAGGTTTTATGATGCCATTATCACTAAACGGTTTCCTAATTAAATGGTGGATTGAGACAAATAGTTCTGAGATCACTCTTCTACCACCGATTAAGACAGGGTGGCAGGTATTATGGATAATATTCATTTAGCCTTCTGAGCTTTCTGGGCAGACTTGGTGACCTTGGCAGCTCCAGCAGCCTTTTTGTCCACTGCTTTGTTTACACCCATGGTAACTGTCTTATGTCACAAAGAGCCAAATGGCTCCGACGAGGACAGTCAGAGAAGCTCTCAACACACATGGGCCTGCCAGGAACTATATCAACTATGGCAGCATCGACAGATTTCAAGAATTCAGGGCCATCTATCATCTTCCTCCCAGAACAGCAATCAATCTTCTTCTTTGGCCTAGCAAACTTGCAAGCAATGTGAAGCTGTGTGACAATTCAGTACAGGTGTATAGCCAGCACTGATTTGGCCTGGATGACTCAAGATACTGGATAACCTGAGCTGCGAAGCCAGCTGCTTCCACTGGTGGCTTGTTTTTGCTGTCAGCAGCTACACTGTCATGGCAAGCATCTTCTATAAATATGCTCTTGACATGAAAGCCACATTAGCCCCAGAAGAGCTTCACTCAAAGCTTCATGGTGCACACGTTTCAACAGACTTTACTATAATTGTAATGGTAACTGGAGCAAAGGTGACCACCATGCCCCGTCTGAGAATACTCGTCACCACTTGGCCCATAGGCACAGCACCAATACCACTCAATTTTGTGGACATCATGGAGGAACAGGCACAAGTGTTTGTTGGTTGGATGAGTTGGTGGCAAGATGTCCATAACTACATACAGCATGGTTCCACTGGCACTGTCACCTTTACGGGTAGACTTTACATCCCTTGAACCAATGCACATTAGCACTTATTTCTAGCATGTACCATTCTGACCAGAAATAGGCATAAATGCTACTGTGTGGAGATTATAACCAATTTTCTTAATATAGGTGCTGATTCCTCAAAGATGTGTTCATAAATCTCCTTCTGGCTATGGGTGCTCAATGGAATTCATTTGTTAACAGCAAATAAGAAGTGTAACATTAGTCAAGTTATGTTCGTTTGTGGGTGATTTTTTCTCTCCAGAAACTTTTAGAATATTGTTTTAATTGCTTTCAAATCTTATTATAATGTACTTAGTTGAGGTTTTTTAAAATTTTAAATTCTATATTATTTTTTCCTTATTTATCCTGTTTGACACATGATATCTTTTCCTATTTATCCTCTTTGGCACACGAGCCAGAGGTTAATTTTAGGAAAATTCTGGTTCATTATTTTTTCAACCCTTTCCTTCCTCTGTATTTTCTCTTCTTCAAAGACTCATTAAATACTGACTATACCACTTCTAATATTGTGTGTTCTTTCTACATATATCCACATACACATTACATAAATACATATGTTTGCTTTTTAGATTTCCCTTTTCTTTCCATCATTTCATCCCTTGTTGATACATTCTGGGAGAGTTCTTCAACTTGACATTCCAGCTTAGTAACTCATTTTTCATTCTTCTAGTCAAGTCATCCACTGAGTTCTCTATTTCAATAATGATGTGTTTCATCCCAATTTATCTAGTAGGAGCCTCTCCAGAACGGCTTTTTCTTATATTTCCAATATCCCCTCCTAGCTCTAAGAATATGCTATTTCAAATATCTGTACTGTGCATTCCATTAGTTTCCCTATGTAAGTCATGTAAATCCATCTACAGTGTGGTTTTGTTCCATCATGGTTTGGCTTCACAAGTGTTAGGGTGCTAATATTGCATTAAGGAGGAGAGAGAAAAGAGCAAAAATCTAGGTCTTGCTTTGCACTCCTTGCTTTGCACAGATTCTGGATGTGCACTTCAAGACCTATATAATACTGCAATCTGAGTTCAACCATTCCCTGTTCCTCCACCCACCTCCACTCTCCGGTTCCTTCTCCACAACCGGTATTGTCACAAGAACCCTGCCCTCACTTCAGCCCTACTCTTGTCTGAACAGCTGCTAGTAACAGCCAAGCGAAACAAAAGACATTTCCACTTACAAGACATTTCCACATACAAGGATATAAGATTCACTTTACCTGGATTTTCTCTAAAAGGATCACTGAAGGGCTTTCTAATTTTGTAGAAATTTTGGGAAATACGTAAAGGTATAAAAAGGATATACTGTTCAACTACAATCATAAATTTCATAAATTTTGAGTAATATGTGAAGAATGTAATGTACACCTGTTTCTTTCATCTAACATAAATATATTTACCTACAATTCAAATGCATTTAATTAAAAATTGCTATTTGTTCCATTTTGTAAAGCTTTCTCAATTTCATATTTCTTGAGGATAAATTCCATGTCAAAGACATTAATGTTTTTAAAGCTTTCATAAATAATATGGTGGAAGGGAAAGCTGGCTGTCAACCAACAACTGTTCTCTTTTTGCACACACACAAAAATTTTCTTTGTCAGAATTTCATATGACTAAAATTCTGCCCAATGGGATATTTGGCACAATGTTGCAGAGCAACTTCAAGGAATGTTCCTCAATAGAGCGTATGTGCCCTCTGCACTTTCCTTATTGACTTGATCCTCCATCCTTCAACCTTAAATGAGAAAGCTGATATCTTGAGGCAGGAATTCAAATTCACACCCAAGAGAATCAGAAAAATGAAAGAGCTTCAGTTCTCAACACCAACACCATCATACTGGGTCTGGACCAACTGACTGAGGCTTTTCTATCAGAGATAAATATTATAACCATTTATTTAAGCCACTGTAATTTTGGAACCAAACCTGCCACTAAAAATCATATTACTACTATTATTATAACTGTTTTCTCAGCAATTTTTGTATTTATACTTCCTACCTACGCAGTATCTTTTATTTTTAGAAGAAAAAATCATTGGAACTCTGAGATGAAAGATGGCCATCTCATAATTTGTACACCCATAGGTTTGTTTTCAAACCTTTCTTTATTTTCATAGAATTTGAAAAACAAAAAATAAGGTCATAAACATTACTGTTCTACTTGTTTTCTTCACTTAAAATATATCATGAACATTTCTCTAAGGCAATGGAATTCTAACTCATTTAGTTAAAAAGCTGCATAATATTCCTTGGGTAAATACATAGCATGACAGCCTACCTCTCTTCCACCAATGGACACTAAAGTCATTCTAGTTGTTGCTACAACTATAAATATAAATATGTGAGTGTACAGACACACATATATATACATACATTCACATCAGTACTTTTCTATAAGAAAATACTTTGAAGAAAAGTACCACTATTGGATTAAAAGTAAGTGTACTCTTTTAATTTTAATAGATATTACCATATTCCATCCAAAAAAGTGGTAGCAATACAAACTCTCACCATCCTATGAGTTTATATCGCCACATCCTTAGATTCTGGCAAAGGGTATGCTTCTCAGCCACCATGAGAAACCACCCAACCAACCAATCAAACACCACCAACAAACACCCTCCCCGGAAACGAAAGATTACCTCAGATTATAAATGGGAACCTTTGTGGGGTCCTACTGATCCCAGGGTATGATACCCTTAATAAACGAAAATATAAAATAGCAAAGGACTACCTGAGTCCTTTAAAAAGAAGAGTCACAAAATCAAAGAGTTCTAGAAAAGGACACTAATATACAGGTTTAAGGACCCAAATAGAAAGAGAAAGGAGAACAAAGCAGGGTCATGAGACCAGTTATTTTTTGTTTAATTAGGTGCTTAGATGGTTACTTGCAAATGAAAAGACGTTCTAGTTTACCTCAATTCTTAGCTTTCAAACGAAGGTGGTTTGAGAAAGAAAAAGAATGGAAGAATGGATAATTGTGATTCCTTGACACTCAAGGAGATAAATGCACATCTTTCCCAGATTAGGGCATAAACCAACTGAAATCCATTGGATCTAAAAGTTTCTCCAGAGTAGGACGACAGAGAAACCAACAAGGCAAACTAATACAAACAACTTCCTTCTTTTAATGGGGAAAATAAGAACTATTATTTATAATAGCATAGCTGACTTACCTACAGTAACAGGTGCAAAACAGAAAAAAAGAAAAAATAGGACAAAAAACAAAACCAAAAAAAACTGTTTTAGAGTGTGCAACCAATGGCAGAGCTAAAAAAAAAAAAAAAAAAGATCTTGCTTAGGCTTACGATATAATTTATTACATTTAATGGGCATGTAACAGTTGGCATTTGGGAAAAAGGTATACTAGAAGGCAGTAAAATAAAAAATTTAAAGTGGTAACAGATAACCTAAAGAGATAATCAAGAATTAACTATATCAACTTTATTTCATTAATTATTTTTACAATGTTAACATTTTTAACTACAAAGGGGCTTAAAGTAGTCACTATATTTATGAAGCATAGTATTAAACATAAAAGTAATTACTACGTACCTTTGCAACGGTGGGTATTTTATTTTCTTTTGGAATAGTAAGGTGTTTTCTTTTTTCTTCTGATCTATAAGTTTTTATTTCTTCTTCTCCCTTTGCAGTTCTCCATTCTTCCTGCCTACTGAAAGAGAATTAAAAGCCATACATGTTAATTTAGAATTTTTACAACTGATTTCACTCTGAAAGGCATGTTCAGTGTCAGAGAGGGAATGTTACTCCTGATGTTTTCTTTTCAGACAGAGGCATGTGATAAAGATTTCTGACTTTAAACGCACAGATTGTTAACTCTGGACATTTGGCATTAAATGACTGGAATACTGGAAAGAGTCTACTTGAATTTGATACTACTGTTTCTGTTTATGGTCTCTGGCAAATCAAATATTCAGTACTGGGAACATGGTTATTCCTAAGGTAACTGCTCCAAGGGTGAGAAATTGGATTTATTATCTTTTTTTAAATTATGCCAGTGTAGGGCTGTGATAATCTCTTATGCCATATGGATAGCTACAATCTTAAAAAAAAGAGGCACAAGAGAACTTTGAGGTTGAATTAATATACTCCTAAAGCCCTGAAAGAACTATATTCTCTCCAATGAAAAGCAGGTCTTCCATTCATTCCAGGCACTGAGCTGAAAGTAAGCAACAGAAAAAGTTGAGGAACATTAACTGTGAACTTTAATTTCATGGAAACTGAACTTACAAGGGCAAGAAAATTTATTTTTAATTCCTTACAACTTCAAAGTTTTTGACCTGCAGGGGTATTTAATTTTGGAACTTTAATTTTTCCCTGGAGATTTCATATTCAAACTTGGAAGAACACTACAATGTTGATATTTTATTATTAGAGTATATTAATGTCATTTCACTTAATTGCAGAATCTCTAATGCAGCTGGTAATAATTCTGAATGGAAAATAAAATGAGTAAATTTAAATCTAGTGAAAAGAATGGCCTTGATTTAATTTTTTGTTTCACCTTAATTATTTATTCTTTTTTAATTAAACTTTTTACTGGAATAACTGTAGATTCACATAGAGTTTTAAGAAAGAATATAGAAATTCCTTGTCTCCTTTACGCAGTTTCCCCTAATTGTAGCATCTTGCAAAACTACAGTACAGTATCACAACCTGGATGCTGACACTGATAAAAAGCACCAGCACTATTAAGAACCCAGTTTTACTTCTACTAGTGGGTGCATGTGTATTTAGTTCTATTCAAGTTTATCAATGTGCTGGTTTGTGTATCCATTACCCCAGATAAGATACAGAACATTTCCATCACCACAAAGATCCCTTATGGTGTACTTTTCATAATCATACCCACACCTTTCTCTCTTCTCCCTCAACCCTTCCTCTCTACAAGGTCTAACAATCACTAATCTGTTCTCTACCTTTACAGGTATTTTAATAATAGTCCATAAATTATGTAAACCTTTGAGACTGGTTTCTCACTCAGCATAATTTCCTCAAGATTCATTCAATCTTTTCTATCAATAGGTTGTTCCTTTTTGTTACAGAGTAGTATTCCATGGTGTGGAATCTGTTTAACCATGTACTCACTGAGGACATCTGGGTTGTTTCTAGTTCTTGGCTATTACAAATAAAGCTGCTATACACTGATGTACAGGTTTTTGTGTGAACATAAGTTATCACTTCTTTGGGATAAATGCCCAAGAGTGGAATCACTGAATAATATAGTAGTCATACATTTAGGTTTTAAAAAAAGTGGCAAACTGTTTTCCAGAGTGGCCACAATATTTTACATTCCCATCAGTAATGCATGAGTGATGCAGTTTCTCCACACCTTCCTTGGCGCACTGGGTGATGTTACTATATTTTTGTCATTCTGACAGGTATATAGAGATTATTTCCCTGTGATTTTATTTGTATTTCAATAATGGCTAATGATGTCAAGTATCTTTTCATGTACTTATATCCCATCTGCATATCCTCTTTGATGACATGCCTGTGTCTTCTGCCCATTGTCTGAGCGGATTTTTTAGTTTACTGTTGAGTTTTTTCTTTCCTTTCTTTTTTTTAATAGATTTTATATATTTATCTGACAGAGAAAGAGCACAAGCAGGGGGAGAGAGGAGGAGAAGCAGGTTCCCTGGTGAGCAGGGAGCTCAATGTGGCGCTCAATCGCAGGACCTTGGGATCATGACCTGAGCCGCAGGCAGGCACTTAACTGACTGAACCACGCAGGCACCCCTACTGTTGAGTTTCGAGAGTTCTTTATATATTCTAGGTAACAGCCTTTCGTTGGAATCCAACCAATGTGACTGGATTTAATTTTAATTAATGTAACAGGTCTGACCCACTTAAGAGCCTTCTAGGGGCAAACTGCAAACTATCTATGAGGGGGACATAGCCCAGGAAGATTCTCAAAGTACTAAGTATCAGGGGCAAAACTCCGGGAAGGTCAAAAATCCTTTGAAGTCATGAAGCCCTGCTTGACCACTGGCTCAATGAAAAAGGGATAAAAAGGTAAAGAACATATAGAGAGAAACGAATCTTCCCCCCTCCTCCTATTTCCTTCCATGTACAGGGACCTTCATCACCAACTAGTAACCCACTCCTTGCCTCTCTTAACCTCCTTACTCATTCTTTTCCAGGGAAGAAGTGAACTAATTAATTGGTGTGCTCTGGATGGAAAAACCAGCTTAGTATGGGCCAGTCCTATGCCCTTATTTACAATGTATACATTTTGCTCTGCATTTTAAAGACCCAAACCCCACTACCTCAGATGGGAAGAAATATTGTGATCCAGTGCTACCTTTTATTTGGGGTTCAGAACTAGAAACACACTTTCATGCAGATTAAAGCCACATCCTTCACCGTTGTCTCAATAACAAAAAGTAACATTGTGATTTCATATCTCATTCTTTTGTATGTTCACTTCCTTTAGAACTCTTAAGATGGGTGTTACTTACTACACCCCCTTCAAACCTTAACATTAAAATTAAAAAATGGACAAAAATCCAACTAAAAATACACTGTAAGAGTTCATTTTTATTAAGGATATATGGGTATACTTGTTATCACATAAAGTTATTGTTCAAATTTATACTTTACTTGTATAATTAATGTTAAATCCTAACACAAATTTGAAGCATTGTTCAATCAAAAAGCATAACCTATATAAACATTCATGTTTAGTGTTTTTTAAATTATATAATTACTATCTTTTGAGTTTAAGAACTAGAAAAATCTTAAAATCAAATTTACATTTTGATCTTCATGGTTTTTATTATAGCATAGTATTATACTATGTAGAGTTGACCCTTGAATGGGTTAGAACTATGTGGGTCCACTTACATGTGGATTTTTTACACAGAGTAGTGTAAATGTATTTTCTCTTCCTTCTGATTTTCTTAATAACATTTTCCTTTCTCAAGCTTACTTTATTGTAAGAATACAGTATATAATACATATAACATACATATGTGCTAGCTGACTGTTTGTTATCAAGGCTTCCAATTAAGAGGAAGCTTATCAGTAGTTGAGTTTTTGGGTAGTAAAAAATTATATGCAAAATTTCAATTATGCAGGGGGTCAACATCCCAATTCCCATGTTGTTCAAGGATCAGTATTAGCTGGATTCATATGGACCACATTCATGAATATTTACATTACTAAATCACAAGGAATCAAAAGGAACTGGATATAAAGTTCCTTTACAACATAGGCCTTGAGAACAGAATTATATCAATATTTAATTTATAAATGTATACAGTTGAATATAAAAAAATCATTAAAGAATCATTTTAATATATAAAAATGTTTATATAATGTATTACCAACAAATAATGCCATATATTTTCACTCCGAAGTATGTGAATATGGTGTGAATAGTTAGTAAAATCTATAAAAAATTATAACAAACTTCATGAAATGTGTTTTAAGATGCAGTTAAATAAGACAAACTAAGATTTAAATATGCTACTCACCTTAACACATTCTCCCCGTATCTTTTACATTAATTATAGAAAAGGACATGACCAAAATTTAATTATCTTCCAGAACCATGACTAGTTTAAAATACTAGCTCTTCATATAAATTTAAAATAAATTACAACTTGAAGGTACTTTGAAGGCTGTAATTCAAAATAAACATAAACAACGGTGGTACATAAAACTTCACAACTCCCCTTACCTGGCTACACCGGCTGATAGCTCAGGTACCACCACCCTTCGACTCCAAGCTACCAGATCCCGCTCTGTGGCTATTTCACTTCTTGGTGCATTGCTGTGCATTTGCCGTACACCTTCAATTTGTCCACTACGCCTTAGTCCTACATTTGGTGGTGAATGAACCTCTGAGGTAGAACTTACAGAGCCTAAGTGAAAAATTAATACAGTAAGTTCTACTTAGAAACATTATGCTTATAGCAGAAAACAAAGTCTTTATTACCTTCCACATGAAAATTCATATTTGGCAAATAATTAAATGATCAAATCAGGAACCAAAAACCACAGGCAAAAGTTTAATGAAAACAAAACATGGCTATTCAGTTAATTAGATAAACTAATGAACCATAACTATTGACGGATTTAACATGTAAAATCATTAATTTTTAAAAAATGCTTTGTATTTTAGGAAAACTATTAAGAAGCAAAAATAGACAAACCCAAGAATATTTATGGTTCATAAATCTGCTTTAACTTCTCTCTGAAAATAATATGTGACAATAGGGCAGTGAGATATTTGAGAATGTGGAGTGTATTCCATACGTTATTGAATAGATTTAAAGTTTTTTTCAGGTTCTACATGTTTACTATAGGAAATCTGGAAGAATATACATATTTAAAGACTCATTATCTACAGTCTGAAATCTTACATTATGAACATTTTCTTAGGCATTACATATTTTTAAAAACCTGATCATTCTGGCAGCCTAATATTTCATTCTATGGATGTGCCACAATTCGTTTAATCAGTTCTTTACTGTTCGCAGTTTAAACTATTATGATTTTTTAAATATTTCACTAAAAGCAGTTCCTGCTTACCTCTACTTAAACGGCTGGTATTACTCATACCGGCTTCACTAGAACGTCTCAGGTCTTGCTCCTGTTGTAGTCTTTGAATCATGCTGTCCAATGGGCTGATCTCCTGGTTTGCTTGCTGACTTAAAACTTGGTTCAGTCCTATATAATACCACACAAAATGTTAAGGACACTTTAGTCAACTAGTCAAACCATTTTACTAATTAAGCTTACTGTGAGTCCAGAATTAAGCATAAATTTTGCTTGAGTACAAGACCTTAGATCTAAAATGATTAACTTGAAATGATGGCAGTAAAATACACATACATATACATACAACCAGGAATATACTAACTCAATCCTAATTTATTATAAAACAATGACAAGGATGATAAGGTTTACCAAGTGTTTATGATTCAGGCACTCATATTATCCGCACAATAATGCAATTAGATACGTATTATTAACTCCACTTACAGATGAGAAAACCAAAATAACTACTCAATGTCACATATCTAGTAAATGGCAAAAGTGGAATTTCATCTTAGATCAGTTTCTTTTAAAAAAGGCAAATCTGATTACCCACTTTCTCAAACAAAACAAAACGGAACAAAAAACCTTTACTGCTTCATTTATTCAGCAAATTCTTGAGTGTCTATTATGTGTTAGGAACTATATACCAAGGAAGTAAGGATGCAGTGGTGAATAGGACATCAAGGTCCTTGACTTCAAGAAGCTAACACTGTAATAGGAAAACTGAACAATAAACCCTTATATAAATGCAGACTGTGAAAAATGTTAAAGATGATGACAGAAAGAGAAAATGGGGAAGAGAGATGAGAATTGCTTATCAGGTGAGTCAGAAAAGTCAAAGAAGCCCCTTTGAGAAGGCAGCATTTGAGCTAAGACTAGAAGAAAAAGAAGAATTAGTCATCCGTGTGAGGAACAAGAAAAAGAACACTCCAGATAAAAAGCAAGAGTTGGAACAAAGCCTCTGAGGTAGGGAGTAACTTGGTATGTTTTAACCCACCCTAATTTTCAAGCATCAACTTTCACCTGTACCAGTCATACTGGACTACTTGACTCTTCTGCTCTAACAGGATAAACACCTTAATGCTTTGGAGCTTTTAACCACAATATTCCCAATTCAAGTATAAACGTGATAAACACTAACTTATCCTTCAAGCACCAGCTAAAACGGCATCTCTCTGATATTTCCTCTGTGAAATCTTTCCAGACTACCTGTGAAAGAATTAGCTGCTATCCTCTTTCATTTCCTCAAACAATATATATGTCTTAGTACTCAGCCCAATATAAAAAGGAAGCCTGCTAGTTAGTTCTGCAAAAGCATGGATTGCCTATTTAATATTCTAATTCTAAATCAAGCACGACGGTAGGCATATAAAAATGTTCAATCCTGCTGAATGAATTAAAAAAATGTGTGTTAGTAGATACATGAAAGCACTGCCATAACAGAAGGGAGCAATTAATAGCAGGTGTGTGGGTACATAAGAAATGATGTGATGAGATCAGACTTTTAGAGTGGGCTGGGAAGAGAAGATACAAAGCGCATTCTGAAACAAAGTATTAATATAGCAAGGAAGATATAAGGAAAGGGAAAATTACATGTATTAATCACATAATGTTATTTCATTTTATAAGAGAAAACTAAAATTCAATAGGATAAAGTAAGTTCTCCAAGGTCATAAACCTAAAAAGTGGTAAAGTAGAGTAAAAGTTAAAATGCCTGTGGATGCTTCTTTCCTGTTATGATGCTGGGAAAACATCTCTCATTTGAACATCAAGGAGTAATCTGATATAGCTCCAGTTGTAACTGAAGAAGCATACCTAAAGTGTATTACTCAAATATACATTTCACAGTGTAAATATAACAAAATTTCGTTCAAGCCCATTTACCATTACAATACCCATCATCTATTTTTACCTAATTCTAAGAGATTTCCCAAAACAAATTTTATCATAGATCTAGATTTACAAAAATAGTTACAAACGATTCTAAAGATTTTTTCAAAAAGTATCTTTCTTCTGTCCTATGTTGTACTTGGTTAATTCAAAAATAATGAAAGACATGATGTTTTACCCTGAATTCTGTGACCTAGAACACTTACAAATTCTATGACTCACTTTGAAGCTATAATTATTGCTATGGGTTCTCTTGTGGTCCTGTACTAATAATAACTGGTGTCTAATTCATTTTCAAGATAAGATACACTTTTTTACAACAAGGGCAGCTTAGTACGGAAGAAAGAACAATGGACTAAGAGCTGCATACTCTGAGTCCCTGTGGTTCTATACACTTTAACTTAAAACAAGACATATGTTGTTAAATTTTCATTTTCTCAACTTATAGAATAAGGATACCATAAGGATTAAATGAGATATTATTTATAAAAGTCCTATACAAATGGTTAAAAGGAGGAAAAAGGTAATAGCCACAATAATTAAGTAGCACTGATATTTTAACGAACGAGTCCTTTCCCTATTTCCCTGTGCCTGAAATCCTAGCCTAGGTACCTATTTTGAGACCTGGGCAAGATCCGATTCTTGCCAATTCCCCAAGAGTCTGAAGACATTTATCTTAATTTCAGTCCTATGATCAAGACTTCACTTAATAATTGAGACTTCTCTAATCTGAATACCTGCCTAGACTTCTTGAATACTACCTATTCTTAGATCGAGTTCATGCTATGTCCATGTATGAGACATTTTAGTTTCATACTCCAGACATTCAGGTCTGCTGGACTGTACTACTCTCTGTAAGTAGCAGCAGAAACTATTCTTCTAATGCTTCCCTTCACCCTCCATCCTGAGTGGGCATGGCCACCTTCAAGAGCAGCACTTCCTATCCAATATGTTCATCTTCATTGCAATTTCATGCCCAATCCTTAAAGGAAAATAAGAGATGGGTCCTCTGTAATGCAGTGAGACTGGTTTTTCTGCAGAGCTTACAGAATCTAAATTCATTATTTAAAAGTTACTCACTATATATTACATCCCTTATGTCTCCTTCACATCTACTTAGACATTTTGACCATTATAACAGTGTTCGGAACTTAAAATGATTTCATAAATTTTTCTCTTTTTAAAAAGATCTATTTATTTACTTATTAGAGAGAGAGAGAGAGAATGAGAGCACAAGCAGGGACAGGCAGAGGGAGAAGGAGAAAGAATCTGAAGCAGACTCCGCACTGAGGGCGGAGCCAGACTCGGGGCTCCATCACTTGACTGTGAGATCATGACCTGAGGTGAAACCAAGAGTTGGATGCTTAATCGACTGAACCACCCAGGCGCCCCTTAATGAATTTTTCTAGTCTAAAATATAACAAAGATTCATAAACTACAAAACTGGTTTAACCTTCTAATGGTTTCTATCACTTTTACTTAATAAATCAGCACTACATCTCTGTCAAAAGGGAAGGTCTGCAGACCTTGTCTCTATTTCAACTTCCTTTTAATTCTTCAACTAATTTGACTTTCATCCTTCATTACTTCACTAGAACAGTTCTCAACACTTTCATTCCTATCTTATTTAAAATTTTTAAAAGTTGATCACTTCTTAAAACAATCTTCAATATGAATAGGCTATCTAGTCTTACTCACTTTCACATCATACTATTATTCCGTTTAATAACATTTATCACAAGTTTTAACTGTTTATAACTGTGTTTATTAATCTTATCCCATGAGAAAAAGGATTGTGTCTGATCTAATTCACTACTGAATACCAGTTTAGCAGGTGTCCCAGAGAGGATAAATAAATAAATGACCAAGATTATTGCTTTAACTCTCCGATGTTTTTTAATTATCTTATAGTACGTACTTCAGCATTGTTTAAAGGACTTCAGAGAAATTTTTAAAAATAATTTTACTTTTCATTTGTTCAAAACAATAACAAAGCTTTATCCAATCAGCAATTTTATAAGACATTAGAAATGGAAAATTTGGTTGTCTAGGAAAATGAGCATATACCTGAGGAAGTTACTCCCATCTGAGGGATGAGTTGCTCCTCCCTGCAATTTTCACGACCAGGAACTAATCTCTGATATCTTGATGGATGAGGATTACCATCAACATCAACCAAAAAAGGGGGAGGCATGAGATGAGGTGCTTGCTGAGTCTGTTCATCTAAGACAAAGTTGTTGGCATCACGAATAAGGGGCCGATAATCACTATGAAAGAACATCTGATCTGCTATCTGTAAAAAGAAAGGTCCATAAAAGATTGGAAAAATAAAAATTTATCATTATAAACTTCTAATGGAAGGCAATGTCTTAATGTAAATCATGGTATTAAGCATCAATACAAAAGAATATTATTTTCTTCAGTTAATGGTAAGTAAGTCTTTACTATACTCCTACATTAAATTTTATGATCAGAAAAGCAGCTGCTTTGAATTTTCTCTGCAACAAGGAAAAGATTGTATACATAAAACACTATCATGATAATTAAAGTTGTATAATTTCAAATTAAATGGTAAAATCAAATCTTGGCATAAATCATTCAGCAGTACTACTACTTTCACAGAGCTACCATGCATTATCTTATTTTTTAAACTATTAAACATAGTAATTACCTGTTTTAGCATTTTGCAAAGGGAAATCACTCAATGAATTTATTCTTTGAATTAAACTCTAATGAAAATCACTTATACAATTTAAGAAAACCCTTAAGAATACAGTAAATATTGACTTATATATTAACATAAAAATCAACATGGCATGATTTTCCAAGAGCCGATAAGCATTTTCTCTGAAGTTTTTGAAATAACACAAAATTCTTAATATGAACTCATGCCTGACACATCTGTAACTTCAAAATTTTATTGGTTTATTTGGAATTTCTTAAACTATGAACTATTCAATTTTTAGGTCTTTTAGTCACTAAAATAAGCTCTTTAGAATTTAAAAATATTAGCTACCATCAGTAGGCCATATATTTTTTAGAACCTCATGAAAGCCACAGATTTATACCCCAGCTAAATGCACTTTATCCATATAAATAAAACATTTTACATAATTTCAGAGCCTCTCTATGGACAACCTCTCCCACACCTGGCACTGGAATTAAAATCTAGATTGCTCTAGCAAGGTATATAAAGTTATTCCTTCTGAAATGTAAAGATGATTAAATAAGATCTAATTATTATCTAATGTCTATTACAGAGAATAGGAATTTAACAACTGCTGTGTTCACCCTCCTCTCTAAAACTTAAGTCTCTAAAATACTTAAAATATGATTGATTCTTCAAGCTTGAGACTAAAAGCATAAACGATGCTCACCCACCCCTGAAGAAATACAACCCCTAACCATCCATGGATTTAAAACAAAAAAACCAGGGGAAAAAAAAAAAAGACAAAGAATCATCATACGCTACCTTGTCGTATTTACTGCTGGAGCCAAAGCCAAAAATTAGAAGATGTCCATGAGAGTCTGTGCATGCAAAATGCTGACCATCAGGAGAGCATTTGCAGTCAAACACTGCACCATGTCCTTGGCCTTCAATCTGAAATATATTTAACCAACAATCAGAAAGTTGCCATTAAAATATAAAGAACTGGTCACTACTGTTACTAATATTTTATGATAAAAGAGATGTAGAAGTATATACATCCCAATGAAGATTAAGTATAACAGAGTACAGTAACAAAATTTGTGAATATTCATGAAAAGTGCCAGATTAATAGCCTTGAAAAACAAAGTGTTCTCTTTATGCACACACAGACCAGACACAATTCAGGAAATAAGACATCAATTTCCCCCACCCATAGAATTCTGCTTCATGTCTTTAAGCCACATTTACAATGTAATTGCACCTTACATTCCATCTTTTCTGCATTTAATCAAGCCCTTTCAGCAAAGGCTGACAATGTGTCGTAACTGTAGCGATTTTTTTTGTTAACTCTTGGAAGTAGTAGCCAGAGATCATTGCTCACAAGACACTAAATTTTTTTCTTTTTGGTAATAAATTCCCTTGATGGTCTGACTCATCTTTTAAATGGTGAATTTCAAAGGTTAAAGAAAAGGTTTTTTTTACCTGATAATTGTTTTCTGTTTTCCAGTTCCATTAATCCAGAACGAATGGGTTTCTCCCTGCAACCTGTCAATCAAACAGAGGTGGCCAATCACCACTCTGAATTTTTTTTGCTCTCAGTGCTTCTTCAGACTATGTTCCAGTTGAAACTTCTTTAGCAGTGTTCTGAAAGAGGTAAAAGTTCTAGCCTATCTAAAGCACATCTAGGGACTGAATTTCAGAAAACAACTAAAATAGGGAGTTGACTCCCTAACAAATAACAACTAAGGATGATTTTCAACAAATGCGATTGGATTTCTGGATTAGCAGAATCGGAACACACACACATTATCAGGTAAGAAATACCTCCTCTCTGTTCCGGTATCCACTGATCTAGAACAATTGAATTTTACTAGCAATATCCCAATATTCCAGGAAATACTTAGAAAAGAGAGAAGTGGTAATTTTCTTTCTTTAGTGTTAAAAAATATGGCATAGGGAGGGATGTGCAGTTCACCAAATATGGAAATGAAATTAAAATTTAGAAGAATAGTTGATTTCTCAAGGAAAGTTTGTGTTTTGGTCAAAAGAGAAATATCACTCTAAAAGAAAGGGCTCTGCCTAAGAAGTTAATGTATTATCACAAATGGGATTGACTCAAAAAGAAAACTAGTTTCTCTTTAGCTTGTTGAAAAGAAGGAAAGAGTACACTGGTGTTTATTAATGTATTCTGGATAGTGATAATAATGGAAAAGAAAGAAGAATAACTTTCCTTAAAATTAATCGTATGAAAGAAAATCGGTAAACTTATCTAATGACTAATACACTTAAAGATTTACCATACAAGCAAGAAAAAGAATCATAAGTGAAACAGGATCATTTCTTGGTTGTGAAGAAAGTTGGAGGAAAAGACAGACTAAGGGAACTGATTCCAAGTCTAGTTTAAAACTATTCAAAAATGAGAAAGAACAGAACTATTTCTCCAAATCAGCATATGAGCATTAATAAATATATATATCTCAGTATTTGCCAAAAATGAGAGACTACAAATGCAGAAATGTCAGGATTCAGGTCTCTTTTTCAATGTTTTCTAGGCAAAATAAAAAGTTACATGAACTGTTATTAATAAGTCTCCACTTGAAAAAAGTTTATCTCTAGATAGAACTTTACATCAAAAATTCAAGACAAGAATTCAAATCGCCTTGGTTATGTGCTGTTTTTATTTATCTCAATTCAAAATTTCACAAAATTTCACAAAAGATGAAAAACAAAAAAGCAACAACTTATAAATCTACTCTAATAAATGCTTCCAGAAATGTAATACTACTATGTTTACAATTCTAAGTACACAGAACGGAGGAAGAGATCTGAAAGAAGTCTAACACAGCAATGACAAAGGATATTTGATAGATGTTCACAAGCATGGTATCCTTCACATGTTGTTTAAGCAACCTTGCTCTACACTGTTTCCTTTTTTGTGTGGGGCAGGTTATATGAGGATTAATCAACCCTATTTCTATGCTATCTACCAATGTTGCCAAATTTGCAGTTAGATGTCTAAAAGAATACTTTGGAGATGTGGAACTTACAAAACTCTAACAAAGCAAAGAAAAAATATCAATCCTATTGAAGATCACTGTGTTTCCGATATAACACATGACATTTGAATATGGCATCAATTTCCCTGGTATAAGGCATTCGTGTAATTTTGAAGCGACTTTTATATAGACAAAATAAAAGTTTATTTCCACAACATCAGAAAAAAGTAAAAGCACTTAACTTGGTTTAACCATTATTCATTAAAGGAGGCACTGAAAGAATCTACTCATGAATCAATCAGAAAAGCTGTCTATAATCTTATTAATTAAAATGTCAGATTTATCTTTAGTAATGGCTCCTCCGATAATAAACATAACCACAAAATGCAGACTGGCCTTTCCAGCTGATACGAAGAAGGAAAATATTTTACTTCCCCTATATAACTATATATACTGTAACTGTTTTTATAATTATGCTGTGATTAAAGCAAGTCAACCAAAAAAGACAGTTAAGTCTTTCTTTCTTTTTTTTTTTTTTTTAAAGATTTTATTTATTTACTTAGAGAGAGAAAGAGACAGCCAGCGAGAGAGGGAACACAGGCAGGGGGAGTGGGAGAGGAAGAAGTAGGCTCCCAGCGGAGGAGCCTGATGTGGGGCTCGATCCCAGGACTCTGGGATCACTCCCTGAGCCGAAGGTAGACGCTTAACGACTGAGCCACCCAGGCACCCCAACAGTTAAGTATGTCTCTCTAAAAATGATTTCACCTTCTTAAATCAGGCTTAAAGTATATAGAAGAATTCCCAAAGAAAAAAATTTAATAACGAAGGCACTATTTGAATATTCATGTATAACTAGAAAACAATGAAGCTTATATTAAAAAACCGAAAGGATGGAAGGGGGCCTGGGTGGCTCAGTCTTTTAAGTGTCCCACTCTTGGTTTTGGCTCAGGTCATGATCTCAGGGTCCTAAGATCGAGCCATGAGTCCGGCTCCACCCTCGGCATGGAGTCTGCTTGTCCCTCTCCCTCAGCTCCTCCTCCAGCTCTCTCACTGTCTGTCGAATAAATGAAATCTTAAAAAAAAGAAAAAACCCAGAAGGATGAAATCTCTTCTCTATCCATATTAAAGTTATATGGGCCTATCATAAAATTAAATGTACAGCTTAACCCAAGAATAAATCAACATAAAATTTAATATTGTATATAACTTATGCCAGTATTTAATGTATGCTGTAGAAAATTAAAAAAAAGAAACAATAATAATGACAAATTTTCCAAGTGAATTTTAGATAAACTACCTCTCATAAAATCAATCATGTTTAAGAAACATTTGGGACATATGTAAATACAGACCACACAATAAAATTCATACACATTAAATCACAATAAGGAAAGCTGAGAAAATCCAGGCCGTGGTATTTACCAATAAGTGCAAAAATTTCAAAACAGAATAGGAGTTAAGAAATCTATTCAGCAATTATGATACAGAAGTTATTTTTATTTTTAAAGCAAGAGATGAATGGATTAGACGAATTAAAATAATAATTCCTCAATAGGAAAACTCTCATACTGACTAAAGAATTCTAGAAATATTTCCAAGAAATGAGTAGTACAGTCTTATTAATTTAGAGGTTTATAATGAATTTGAAAAAATACAGAAACTTAGGAGTTAAGAGCTTTGATGATAACATCATATTTAATCAAGTATGCTAGTACCTTTTTCAAGGCAGAATACTAACCAAACTTCTAATGTAATTTCTGTGAAGTAGAAAGATGAATAATTAAAGATGAATAACTAAATGAGGCCTAAGACCCAAGAGACTTTTCTGGTAATGGGCAAATCACCTACTCTCTCTGTGAAATGACAGAGATAATTTAAATGATCATCAGATGCCTCCTACCTAGTTCTAAAATTCTAACATTTGATATTCAAGAAGACTTTTTGGAAGAATTAGACAAATCTGGAAATAAGGTATGCTAAAAGTACTAGAATGCATGCTAAAAGTACTAGAAAGCACACTAAAATGACAGGGTCTAAATTACATCAATCATGAGGATCATACATACAGGTGAATAAGAGAGTATGTAGTCCCAGAGAAACTCAACACAAATCAGGAACATGGGCTATCTTAAGCACAATCATCCTGTTAAGGAATTAGTCCATGTCTATGACCAGGGTCAATTTTTTGGTCTCACTTTTTTTTTTTTTTTTTAAAGATTTTATTTGAGAGAGAGAGAGAGAGAGAATGACCAGGGTGGGGGGTGGTGGGGCAGAGGGAGAAGCAGACTCCCCACTGAGCAAGGAGCCCAATGCAGGCCTGATCTCAGGACCCTGGGATCATGACCTGAGTGGAAGGCAGTGCTTAGCTACCCAGGCGCCCCAACAGTGGTATATTTTTAAAAATGAATAAGACTGGGGCACCTGGGTGGCTCAGTTCGTTAAGCATACAACTTTTGGTTTTGGCTCAGGTCCTGGTCTCAGGGTCCTGAAATTGAGCCCCACCTCGGGCTCTGCGCTCTGCAGGGAGTCTGAGGCTCTCACTCTCTCTCTCTCTGCCCCTCCCCCGACTAGCACAGGCACACCACGCACTCTCTAATAAAATCTTAAAAAAATAAAAATATACCACTGTTTGGAAGGTGGCATCTTACCTAGAATATACTCCATAATTCAAAATTATGAACCTTTTACTTTTTAGTTTTTTAAAGATTTTATTTGAAGGAAAGCACAGAGGGAGAGGGAGAAGCAGACTCCCTGCTGAGCAGAGAGCCCGATGTGGGTGTGGGACTCGTTCCCAGTACCCTGAGCTGAAGGTAGGTGATTAACCGACTTAGCCACCCAGGTACCCAAAATTATGAAATCTTTTAAGTACCCTAATGATTCTGTGATATAGATTCATATCCCAAGACTAATAAAACAGCTGGGAAATGGAATTTATGCTAAGAATCATCCTTACAAAATCCTTATGTATAAATAACTTTTAAAGTTTATCTACCTGGGGAGAAATAAACTTAATTAAGAAAGCACACTAGATACTGAAGACAGACACTGTCATACATATAACTAAATTATGCTTTCGCCACTTTTTAATCATTATGACAGTTACAGTGTAAACGAAAATATATCTTAAGGGAAGTTATCCACACTCTCATAGTGTGGGTGTCATCAAATTACTTTAAAAGACCATTAGTAAATGAATGCTTCCATTAATACTGAAGACTCTTTTTAATTTATAGTTAACATTATTACATATGAATTAAAGATAGCAATTTAAGTAGTGCCAAGACAAGTAAATTTGTGTAAAAAAGGAAACTGCTGTAACTGGCTTGATAGAGCCAATGAATACATAAAAGTGATTTTAAAGAATCAGCTCTAATTTTCATCAAAAGAACATTTATTATCAAAATAAATAACTCATCTTCAAAGTTAACGGCATTCTGTTTACCCATATTCTAATCTCACTGAGGGCTGCAATATTATTAATTAGTCCTCCTTTTACCTATTCTCCTCCTTTGTTCTCTGACATGGTACTAGCATGGGACCTTTCTAACATATTCTCTAGCGATTTGATCTCGTATTTGCTAAATATGACTACTTGTAAAAGCTTAGTTTTAAGCCCTCCATACTGCTCTATCTCCATGAGGTGAACAGCACTCTACATGGAAGACTTCAACATCTCTTTCCACTCCTAGCCCCTCTAAGTATTCTATCTCCAAGTGTTGCCTGGCCATTTCTGCACAGGTCGTCCAACACTACATCACAATGAACACATAAAGATGAATTTAAAAAATCAATTTTTCTTCACATCATTCATATTTCTGTTATTTTAATATAATACTATTCACACATTAATCATTTTAATCTCCATTATTAAATCTTCTGTTATTATCCAGCCCTAATCCTTCTATCAGTCACAAAATACCAAGTCCTATACACATATATTTTTCTTTCACAAATTTCCTACCACCTAACCCCTATAAATTTTCATTGTGATTTCACTGATAAAAGTAGTTATTCCCCAACCTATTCAAGTTTGTACCTGAACTTCTACTGCTGGCAATCAAATTTATTCCCTTGTTTCTAAAATATAAATATAATTTACCAAAAATCCCACTATGTTAACTATTCTTTACACTAACAAGATAACGAGGCCATCAACAATCCACCTCAAATTATGCTTTTCATCTTATCACCCACTTTTCAAAATCTATTCCAGATAAACATTCTAAATTACTCTGCACACATCTTAACATTTCTTACTTTCTTATTTACAATATTCCTCTTATTTATAAAATTAGGTAGCTTCCTTCCTTACTCAGTTTTTATTTTTCAAGACACAACTTTAGTTCTTCCTCCTCGACAAAACTTTTTCTGACCATCCACCCTGAAGAAGATCTCTCCATCTTCAGATATAGCAATTATCTATTATCATATGCCATGCTAACACTGCTGGCTAAAAACAAGGATCATCCCTTACTCTTCCTTGTGGTCCCCATGTTTGTCCTTATGCACAAAACAAACACCCAAATATTTGTTAATCGAAGTGTCTTTCACCTGTAAAAAAAAAAATGTTTACATTCTGTAGAATTGTACAAACTTCTTCCCTGTATAACTATTAAACCTCAAACACCCTTGTGATAGTAACTCATAGACCATGTCAAAGAATTACATAAAGTAATTCACTAAATATAATACAGGATGACAAGATACAGAGACAAACTCACATTCATGGCAACAAATTTTAAGATATGTTTTTGATACCAAAGATGAGAAAGAGACAGAATCTAAAGAACCCCAGAAATCTGAAAGAAAGTGACAATAACTACAGTTCATACTCAGAAGATTGAAGGTAATTCCTTACCCAGAGAGGATGAAACAAGGACTGGAAGCACCAAATAATCCTTTTAACATAGAGTGCAGATATATGGCATCTTGTTAGATGATGAGATAGGTAATGAAAGAGATGGAAGGATGAAAGCAAAAAAGGAAGAAGAGAAGAGAAGGAGAGAAAGAGAGAAAGATTTATCTTGAAATCTTGATTCACAAGAGAACATGATATGAGATTACCTATTTTGAGCTTCTCTTTCTGCCTTTCCTAGATATATGCAGCTACAATTGTCTAAAACTAAATTAGAGGTCACACTGAGAACATATTGTCAGAAGTATGCATGTGCAAAAATTCTGAGTGGTGGATTGGCAGCCTCTGCTTGTTTGGAACGTTGCAAGGAGAAATATATTGTTCTGGATTAGTGGACACTGGAACATTTTTTAAAAATCTCAAGTAAAAGAAAGGTTAATTATAAAAATAAGGAAAATTTTAATTAAATAAATAAAAATTGTTATTTAGAATTTATTCATGAAACAACAAAAGTAAAGCAAAACTCAAATTCAGTAAAATTGCTTTCTAGGAGACATTGTACTCTTCAATTAAAATCAAAACCAGACAAGGGGCAACAAACTACAGCTTTGAGTAACATGACAGAAACAGAAAGATGGAAAGAGAGGGAGTTATAAACATAGCCAGAAAAACAGATACAAAGAAAAGAAACGGAACAGGAAAGGTAAAGCAAAAGCGCCAGAAACATGAGGAAAGCAACTAATATGGGGTCTACAAATCCCACTCCAAACATCTTTTACATACTATCTAATATCAAATGGCCTAGTAACTAAGAAATTTAAAAGTCTCTTTTCAAAATTAACTTTTTATTCATTCAAACTTATAGTTAAAACTTACCTATCCTGTGTTAATTTAAGGGAAAAAGGGCTATAAAATAACTTTGCATTTAGGAACATTTATGGTTATATTTAAATTCTCAAACTTGCCTACCTCTTTCAGGGAATTCGAATATTACAAAATCCTTCAAATTCAGTTCAGAGAGTTTGCATACATTTTCAAATTATTTCTGGGAATAATTTATCTGACTTTTAACATTTCATTGAAGTTTCAGAGCCTTTAAACTAGCGTTTAGAACAACTCTCATCAATACAAAGCTGTAGTAGGCTTGTTAAACTGTATTTGAATAGTCTGGAATATTCTTAATATATACTAGTTTCAACAAAATATCTAAATATACTTTTATCTTGAATATTTAAGTTATATAAGGACTTTTCAGCTATAACATAAATAAATGACATAGTTTTTACAGGAATGTTGATAAGTAAAGCTTAAGGGCTAGAATTTATAAATATGTTTTAAAAATAATAAAGTTATCTTATAATTTTCTCTACAATATTCTCTTTAGTTTCATTCTCTGGTTCATAAAAAAAAAAAAAAAAAAAAAGAAAGGTTCAAGGTTTCTACCTTATACATTTTTCCAGCAAATGCTATTAAAAGTTTAAGATTGTTTTATTTTTAAAGATGAAACAATGGTGGGGAGGGTGCAAGGAACATATATTCTCTATTCCACTTTATGCTCTGTGTTGTATCATTTCACTTGTCATATAATATAGTTCTTGTATATAACAAAAGCAAACCCAACACCCACCCCCTCAACTGCTTTTATCATTCAGATCCTCTATTAAGAGGAAATATAGCAGTAAAGATAAGCAAAGTAACTCCATCACTTTTTCTAGATGATACTACTAGCAAGTTGAGAATAGATTTATTAGATTTTGAAATGAAATAAATTAGGGGATTATATAAGCAAAGAAGGAATTAAATCTTTATTGCAATTCTTAATCACAAACCTTGTTTACATATTTAGGTGGTCCTAAAATAAAGTGTCAGATTTTTAAAAGTATAAGTCAAGGTTTGATACAGGAAAAAAAGAATTTGAATATTTACCAGAATGATGAGTACCAGTACAATATTAATATATCAATGTATCATATTTTAACTTTATTAAATATATCAATAATTTTTAATTAAAATTTATTTTAAAAATTATATATCAAACATGGGCATTTATAAAATTTAACTTTTTACCTGTGAAAGAGCTTTTTGATGATATAGAATGTTTGACAATTTCTAAAATTTAATTTATTTTTGTAATAGGTAAGAATGGTACAGTAATATGCTGATTAACACAAAATAATTATTAGTTACATGATTTTCTTACTTCTTGCAAAGGTATTATGAATTTCAAGTGGAAAATTTAATTATAAAAAGAAAAACCAATAGTAAAGCAGTATTCTCAAAATACACTTGATAACAAGTATATTTTAAAGAATTTATGTATCAAATTTTTGTTATTTTAAAGGCAGTTTACATGCCTACTTTCTGGCTGTAAGTTTGTTTAGTGAGGAATTTATTTATTCACATTATAAGCTTTGATTTTAAAACTCATATGAAATATTACTTAGTCTTAATACTACTTCATCTAAACTTTTACCATTTCTAGTCTAAACAGGGAATATTCCACTAGTTATTTATCCTTAAATCTTCCAAGGCACTATAACTAGTCCCTCTACAGAGCATTCAAAAAATATTTACTAAGCTGAACTTATTGACTACTAGTACAATTTACTATCAAGGTTTGAATTTGTACTTCTTCAACTTCTATGGTATTTTAGTAACTCAAAAAATTACTGGTTTGCTACACAGAGCCAAATAGCTTTAACTACTAAGACCAAAATTCAACATTCAGGAGAGTAGACAGTGAACACAAGCTTCTACTCCCCCATCAAACTGTTTTTATTTTCTTAACAGCAATGCTGGATGCTTTATCTTCCATCTGTCCACAGATAAAACAATGAAATGAACAAAAAAGCAAAGAGCAAAAAGCAGGGCACTTAGATAACTTATAAATTAGAAACAGAAAAAAATCATCAAGCTAAATTATCAGATCAAAAGATCTACTCAGAATTAAAACCATTATAAAAACATTTTTCTCCTGGTGACATACCACTAACTAGGTAGAGTTGGAAGTTAGCTGTACAATGGCCAACCATTAACTAGAGTTAGCAGTAGGAACACAGTAACAATGGACCAAAAAAATATGCGTTTAAACCCCGAGTCCCCCATAATAGCTGTGTGACCTAGGTAAACCTGGGCAAAGCAATTCATTTCTGTATAGTTTCTCCATTCATAAAACCAGCAATAATAAAATCTACCCAGATTATATTACAAAGTTTTCATGAGACCCAAATGAGGTAACACGCAGAAGTATTTTGGAAGTCATTAAAAATCTTGCAAAAAATTAAAAGGAGGACCCTTATTTTAATTAGATAAAGTATAGTTCATTTGCTGGTTTTTTAAAATGCAGGATATATTTTTAATCCATTTTAGTCTATTCTATGGATACCATCCAATTCTACTTATTACATAAAGTTGTTTCTTCTGCCCTCAGAGGCTTTTCTCTTTTTCTTGGAACAGGAAAAATATCTTTACCTAAAACTCTTATTAAAACAATTTTTAAGGCAGTAATGTAACTAATCCCTTAGCTAATTTCAAAGAACATACATATAATATGGCTGACTTCTATTCCTGGGGTATCACGAATTTGTGACTGTCTAAGAGCAAATCACTTCATTCTCAATGTATTCCAATTTCTATAACTAAGGTGGAAAATTAGTGTGATCAACTTACCTGATGAGGAAAAATTCACCTTTGTAGCTTAAAGGTGAAAGCAGTATTCAAGTACGAGAGAAAACTTTCCCTCCACTCTACTAACACACCAATGCCTTTTAAAAATATGAAATTACTAAAAAAAAAAAAAGTCACTAATATATGTATAGGCCACAAACTGTTTTCTTTTGAAAACAATAAAGACAAACTGAGAAATAATATTTTTTTAACATAGATGTCCCAAAAGGGAGCAAACCAGAAACACAAGCATTGAAAAAGAAAGAATTCTTTACCAGCATATTTAAGTATTTGCTTTTAAAAAAATCTCCTCTATACACATATCACTAAGGAAATCCATCTGTCACTAAAAAATGTACTCCAAATAATTACATCTTTTTTTTAAAAAATAAGAATTTGACATATCTTTGTATACTAAAGCATCCATAAAGACAGCCAACTTAATTCCTTCGATGATGAAAATTCTATCTTCTTACTCCTCCCTCTAACTGGTCTTATTAATTACTTCTTACTTTGAAGAAGTAACTTTACTATGATTATCAATCAAATATATTATCACTTTAATGAAATTTTTTCATAAACCTCTATTTCACAAATGACACTTCTGAAATTTTTCTTTGGCAAAATAACTGACTACACACACACTGTTAATTGTACTGCTTCATAATTCATTACTAGAGGTTTCTGCAATTGATTTTTTAAAAAAAATCTAAAGATGCTGAAATAGAAATACAAGTTTTTCTTTTTTTATTTTGTTGAAAGGTATCCCTGTTATATAGGAAATAAATTAAAAAATATATGACTGGATAAACAGCAGTATTTGAGGAAAACTTTATGCTTCATATAGTGGTTACAGAAACATGGTAACACTGCATAGTAAGCTGTATGTGATATTTAACCACTGCAATTCCAATACTCAACAAAATATACTAAAAATCTATATAAGAAGAAAAATGTAGAGAGGGAAAGTACTTGAACACAAAGAATATCTAACATACTATAATTTGATAAAAGACAAAGATGCCTTTAATTTAAAAATGGGTGTAGGAGCGCCTGGGTGGCTCAGTCGTTAAACATCTGCCTTCAGCTCAGGTCATGATCCCAGGGTCCTGGGAATGAGCCCCACATCGGGCTCTCTGCTCAGCAGGAAGCCGGCTTCTCCCTCTCCCACTCCCCCTGCTTGTGTTCCCTCTCTCGCTGTCTCTCTGTCAAATAAACAAATAAAATCTTTAAAAAAAATTTTTTAAATGAAAAAATAAAATAAAATGGGTGTATTAGGAGTGGGGGTGTCTGGCTGGCTCAGTTGGAAGAATATGAGACTCTTGATCTCGGGGTCATGAGTTTGAGACCCACATGGCTGTAAAGATTACTTAAATAAATAAAACTTTAAAAATAAATAAATAAAAATGGGTGTACTGGAAATCAAATTCTGTTGTACAAGAGGACTTTTGAAGTACAATAACACAATATAAATATTAAGAATTTCTTCACATGGTTTTCTAAAGTTTTTCCTATCTATATTCTATCTTCATACTTGTGAGTTTCTCAAAGTACCACTGTTAAAACTATTTTAAAAACCAGATTATCAGCAATATAACTGTATTGTAATATGCACAATTTTCTTTCAAATTTAACATCTAAATAAGTGTACAATACAGAACTCTTTCTTGAAACTTAAAGGCAAAATAATGTCTAAATAAACTCCTAAACGGATTTCCTTTGTGATATGCAGAGTACCTGTAAGCAGTCCTCAAATCTTCAACAGTTATAAAATGAAGAGACTGATAATTACCATATTGAAATAAGATCGAATTTTGACTCCTCTTGCCAGATCCCACACTATCACGTTTCCATCGTGACCAGCAGAAAAGAGAACTCTTGGATCGAATGGGTGTGGCTCAAGGACAAACACCTCATCTTCATGACCCTGAAATATTTTTGAAGTGGCAAAGAATTATAAATTTGAAAAAAGGAAACATCAATCAAACATCAATATGGCAACATTTCTAAAATTTGAATTCTAAGACATATTAAAGTGGCAAAAATCTTCAAATTTATCAATGGATAATAATGAAGCTGAGCTAATACCACCAACCAAGGCTTTGCTATCATTTGGTGAAACCTGAGAATAATATTGATGTAGCCCTACATACTAAATAACAGCAAGGATCTAGATTTCCAAGCCAAACTAGTTTAACTACATTTTAAATTATTTCTGATCTCCCACAAAGACCTGTTATCCATCTAGCAAGATTTTTTAGCTAACTTTTTATGAAAGACTTTCTCAATAAAAAATAGTCCATTCTATAATTAGCTTCATTATACCAAATAAAAATGAGTCTTTTTTTCTCACCATCAGGACATGAATTAGTTGACCGGTGTAAGAATTCCAAACTTTCAGAGTCATGTTATTAACTGCAGTTATAACTGTATTGTCATGTCGATCCCAAGCTACCATAGTTACTTTCATTTTTGTGATTTTATCTTCTATTCCTTGAAGGTTTTGGCTGAAAGTGATGGAGGCAGTATTTGTTTACACTGATATTATTTATTAAAATAGTAGTATGACAAAAACCTAAATGTGGTTTTCTTATAAATTGTACTTATATTCATACATGGATAACTATCATTTAATGGTAATTAAGAATAGTTTGAACCAACAAAGAATGAGGGCAAAAGTCACTGCACTGAGTCAGCAAATCCAGGATTTCAGCACTCCTAAGCCCTTAGTAATAGATGATCTTAGGCGTGTTATCAATTAACTCTATCTGGATCCAAGAGTTCTGTGCCATGCTATTCACTCTCCATCTTTTACTGCTTTTGTCATGCCCTGCTAACTGCTTTGCTCTTCCATCCGAGACTACTACACAAAAATACAAATAGAGTTAACTGATTAGAAACTAAAACCAAAATAACAGTTGTAAGGTGAAATATAATTTCTCATGGCTGGAAAAAACCATTAGATATACCATATCATCCCTCAGTGACATACTACATCATCTCCCTTTGACATATGAACAACATAGTACGTCCTACTTTCTGAAGAACACCAGCAAAACTTAAAAGTATTCCTACAGTACTATCATCTCCTTAACAAACTGAACTGAAAAACATCATTAATGCAGATCTTCTCATATTTTTGGCAAAAAATAATTTCAGAAATATCCTTTCCATCTCCAATAGCACTAATTATTATAGAAAAGTAATCATTTTAACATGGATTATGACATGATTTATAGGCTGAGAGTCACATCAACCTACAATACAGCATACATTAAATTATCTACCTTTATCTTCACACTATTTCAAACTTGATCTCTTACCCTGCTGGACGAGTAGCCATATCCAACAAAATGCTCTTCCATTCTCTTCGTTTAAATTGCCAAATACGCGCTGTCCCATCACGACTGCCACTTACAAACCTATGTTAAAGGAAGCCCAACCCCCCCAAAAAACCACATGCATTTAACCAAAATGTGTTTTCCCAGAGATGTTTTTCAAAACACTGAAAGAGAGCATTCATCTTTACTTACATAGCATTCTAATACAATAGAGATTACTCTGTCAGATATTCTCTGTAAAACTAAGAACTTCTGCAACTTTATGGATTTTAAAATTTTATACACATACATTCTAATGTGTTTGGCTAGGTGACTAGGTCTCAAAATAACACTCAACAGCGATTCAAGGCCACTATTTACTACCTTACAAACAGAATCAATATTTTTCAATGGAAAAATACTGATTTTCCTCTCAACTGAAGAACTTGACTTCTTTTACTCAAGGTGCTTATAAATATCTTTCTTTCATTTTAAAATAAGAACCTGGGAAAATTTATACATCATTTAAGCCTATCATCAATACATAGTTCTGCCTCAAATATTACATTATCATACATTCCAAAACTCTTAAAAGCTTCCCTACACTTTGACAAGTACAGAAAATATAAAGGTGGATAAAAATCCCTTTTATTAAAAGTGGCCAAATAAACTAACATTAATACAAAGAAAACAAAGATGTGCTCAGGCTATAGTCAGTTTAGTATAACTCGTTAACACCTTCATATTAGGTAGCTAGCTTTTATATAATTCTAATTAAAATCTGACTACAAGAAATGACTTTATTTGAAAATGTTAAATTGGAATTAAATTTACAAACAAAAATAATTATTTTACCTGTTGCTAGTGTTGGAAAACTGGATACTGTCAACTTTGTCCTATGTACAAGCAGATAAAAAAGAGAATCCTCAATATAACTATTAGACTCATTTAAATTGTTCCAATCTAATTCTTTTTACCAGCACTTACAGTATGAAACTCCAATTCTGATATTTTCTCTGGCTGACCTGATCCAAAAAAATAAACCCGAATAATATGATCTGTGCTTCCTGTGGCCAGAAACATTCCACCTGCGGAATAACAGTGAACATTTATGAGTAAAACGTAATTTCAAAATCTCTGAAAATTAAGTAAAATGCAAGCAACATTACCATGATACACACTCATGATTAACATTTTATTCTAAAACTATTCATATTGATTCTAAGTATATAATACATTTAAACCTGAACTTTATGAACTTATAAGTTTACAAACACAGCTTTAACTAAGATGAATTTTTCAATTTTTCAAAACAGGAGTAAAGATTTCTACTACAAATGACTTCGCTAAGTGATTACATAATTTCATGTTAAAATTAGCAGTCACCCTCCCTAGAAACATGTCTTTTAACTCTGCTTATGTCCTTCTCTTGCCACATGTCCTACCTGTTAAAATCCTATCAAACTTTTAGAGCCCAGTTTCTTCAGTAGGTTGTCTTTGCAACTCTGCAATCCAATGAGCCTATCCTCTGAACTCTTATTAAGATTTTGTCTTGTAGCACATACATTTTACTTTACATTAGTTATTTATATATACAATTTACCCTCTTTCCTTGGAATCAATACTCTCCCACAATGTTGAAAACAGTGCTGTATATAACTGCTTACAGAGTACTCTCAAATCATGGATAGTGCCTATAACTGTGTTATTACCAAAAGGAAAACTGTCTTCATGGCAGTAGCAGTAGAAATCTAGAAGTTAGAAATTAAAAATGTTTGGATATTAATATGGCAAAAAAAGACTTATGTCATTAGTTTGTAATCACCTGTTGAGGTACAACTGCTATCCACAACTATGAATTGAGAAGATTAGTAAAACTGGAGGTAAATATGGAAGGAACTGGTATTAGGAAAATTAGGTATTAAATCTATTGATGTTTAGTTTCATTTTCTCATCAGTTCATTTCAAATATTCAAATTATAATTTCCTTAAAAAGACATATCCATTCAAAATGTTACTGCATAAACTCAAAACATAACTGGAGTATCACTACTGCTATATAGCTACCTTTTAAAAAGGAAAGAAGAATTTGGAGCAAAGTAATTAATAAAGATTTACAAATAGCAATCAATTTTTACTTAGCTACAGAATACTTTCAAACTCCATGAAAACATAAAACATATCTAAAATACCTTTCTTCCAATGAGGTAACTATTCAAGGATCTATTCTTTAAAAGAGTCAATTCTGAAACTCTTCTTCTCTCCTACCAGAGCATTACGGTCTCAAAGAAAATTCTTAGTCATGTGAATACATAAAATAACTCTAGTAAAGTTCAAATATTTTTTTTTCCTTTTTAAAAAAGATTTTATTTATTTATTTGACAGAGAGAGACACAGCAAGGGAGGGAACACAAGAAGGAGGAGTGGGAGAGAGAGAAGCAGGCTTCCCGCTGAGCCGGGAGCCTGACAAGGGGCTCGATTCCAGGACCCTGGGATCATGACCTGAGCCGAAGGCAGACGCTTAACGACTGAGCCACCCAGGCGCCCCTAGTTCGAACATTTCTATATTAATTTATGACCATCCCTTGGTATACGTATGTGAATAAATCTGTATTACAACAGCAAATATTTTCCCAAAATTTTATGTGTTCCACTAAAAGCTTTCCCATGTACAACTTTAAGTGGAAAATTAGGGAGAAAAAAATCTTACCAGCGCTAAAAGAAGAACAGATCATTTGAACTCCAGGCCGAGGGCGCTCTGTAAATTTAGCAGGTCTCGGACTAGAACACAAAAAATAAACAATTAAAAATATCCACAAAAGGATCAGCAAGACCAAAAATGAGCTGTTCCAAAAAATAATCACAGAAAGACAAAATTAAAGAAGCAACAGATGGCTCTCTTCCTAAAAACAAGCTGGAAATCATTATGTGTTGTGATCAGCAGATCTTATGGCAACTCTATAGATTTTGTGATCCACACATGAAACATTCTCAAAGCCACTGTCATACTGGACATGCAGTTGTTACATTTACTTCTAATCAAATTTAACAAGTTTTCAGTTTTTCATACAGTACAATAGCAATGCACAAATACATTAGAAAGTAAGTCATTTATAAACATGAACACACTAGCAAAATAGGTGCTGCCTCTTGTGGCATATTATACCATCAGGTTTAGGTAATAAACTTTTTCAGTACTAGATACTGTTAATTAAACATTTCCCTCTGTTAATCGTCTGATGTGATGAAATATGCCTTTTAAGACCCAGAAAGAATCTCACACTCACCCTAATGAAAATCTGAAGACTGTTTCAATCTTATGTCAACTATAATGCTCATTCAAAATAATCATCTACAGAAAAGTCACCTACACTCAAAAATATTTACATTAATTGTATAAATGTGTTACAGATGTCTTCTATTTACACTACTGACATTAAATGTTACAATCAATGATACTAAATAAAAGAAAAATTACAGATTTTACACCATACCAGCTCCAATAAACATACAATATATTTGTAATGCTCCACATACAGTGATTTTATTTAAAGCCCTACTTAACATACATTTTGACCTAGTTTTTCTCAGTTTATCAGGGGAGAAAATTCAAAAAACAATTACAGCCTCAACCAAAGTGCACTGCATAATTTCTACAATCTGCAGCAACTGAATATAGAGTGGTTTCAGTTTTGTGATCATATAAGGAAAAAAAGTACAAAATATTTATAATCAGTTATATATTTAGAACAAGAACAATCTTTTTCACTGATACAGAACACAACAAAAAGTACTTATTAAAAATTCTCGTAATTAATAAGTGTATAAATATGTTTTTTTAAAGATTTATTTATTTGAGAGAGAGCGAGAGAGAGCACGTACACTCTCACAGGACAGGGCAGAGGGAGAGGGAGGGGGGGAGAGAGAGAGAGAGAGAGAGAGAGTGTCCCAGCTATGGAGCCTAAGGCGGAACTCGATCTCAGGTCCCTGAGATCACAACCTGAGCTGAAACCAAGAGTTGGTCACTTAACTGACTAAACCACCCAAGAACCCATATAAATTTTTTAACATGACATAACAATTTTTCTTAGTCACAGGATCTGACATAACTGAGTGTAAATAGATAGTCTGGAGAAATAGAAAGTTATTAAAACATTCTTACAACCTAAACAATTATTCAGAGTAAAATTAAAGTAACTGTAATTTAAGTAAATTAATCTGAAATTGTAAAGGCAACTAAATGCACTACTTTAATCTTATGTATCCTAGGCTCTACATTTTTGTTAATTCTTGGCACAATCATTCATCTAAGGGTTAAGCATCATTTGGCCTGAACTTATAATCAGAATATGCAAACAATCATATAGATTGCCATTTTAAATGGACTTTAATATTTCTAAAGGGAAAAAACAGATATACAGGTACAAATAATTTATTTTTAAATTCACATTTGAGGAAATATTTTAAGATAAGGCCTTGGATTCAGACTCTCTGAGTTCAATTTCCAAATCTGCCATTTATCAGGTGAATGACCTTAGGCAAGTTAACATTTCTGTACCTCAGTCTCCTCATCTGTAAAATGGCAGTAAAAAGAAACCATAATCTTAAGACTTACTGAGATAAATAAATTTAATCCACACAGAGTGCTTAGTACTGTGCCCAGCACACTCAATAAATATTAGTATTGTTAGTATTTTAATTCACTTCAACCAGTCCTAGATAGTCCATCAATGAATAACTGCTTTTAGTTTGGTACAGTGGTTGAGAGGGGGTTCTAACAGTATACTTCCAGTATCCACCTCAGTTTTCTCTCCCATCTGTCCTAAAGATAATATTTGTATACCTTCTTCATACGGTTGTCATAAAGATTAACGAGATGACAAATGTAAAGTGCTTAGCGTAAGCTTAGCAGACTAAGTGCTTAATAAAATTTTGTAATCATTATTATCATCTGTATATTTTAGGATTCCCATTCTCCCCTCACATCTAATCTAAATATGCTTGGACAGCTTTCTCCAATCAGAGATCTCTTCAGCCAGCTTCCAAGTCACCCAGCCACTCCTATTTCTCACCTATGAAGCAGCACCTAATTATTAGTGGGAGTTGTTACCGTATACATAAACATTGTATAGAAGCAAATTTATCAAGAGATGTGGGTTTCCAAAATAGGTTTCATTTACTAATAGAACTGATTTTCTCAATTAATGCAGATTGGGTTCCTGAAGGCACCTCCTCATCAGATTACACAAAAGCATTACAGCTCAATACAATTTCTGCCTCTGATCAGTAATTAAAACCCCTAAGACAGTAACAATCTACATCCTGCCAAAATTTTTGACAGCTATCAGCCATGAGTAAAAATGGAAAGGAAAATAGGTGTCCCAAAGCCTATAACTAAGAAAAAATTACTCCTTTATGACTTCAGATTAAAAGCTTTTAAGGGACAATTATAGTAAAAAATAGAAAGAATACTATCTCTAAATAACCAGAAAAAACTTTTATGTCCAAAAATAGGAAAATCACGAAGCAAAGTATGGAATAACAACTCAGTGGAACATAATGCAGCTATTAAAATTATTATAAATACCTATGAGAAAATGTTAAGGAAAAAAACCAGCAGAAAATTATATACATTTCTCTACTTACATCTACATTAAAAAACACATTTATGTGAAAAATATGGTTAGGGTAGTTGGTTATTGGGTGAATCTATGTAAAGGTTCTGAAAAAAATCATTTATATGGAATACCTCACTTCTCAAGAATTCAGATAAATATTATTGTACTTAGCAATGTAATCCTCAAGAAGCACAAAGTGAAAATTTAATTTTGTAAAAACATATTTGTTCCTATGCTAATCTGAAGACTTACGTAAGGTTTTCTTCTCTACAAAAACAAAACATGAAAAGACAATGGTATCCCAATCTGGTCCATTAAGAGGTAAAAAAAAAAAAAAATACTCGAAGACAACAATTAACTATTGCTGTTATCCATACACATCAGTAAAATATTTAAACTTTTATCTAAATGTCTACAGAAAATCTTTACTATTTTAAGTATTAAGAATGCAACTAAAATGAAATCAATTTGCTTTCTCCGAAGAACCACCTCTTTGATCAGAATCCTTTTTTCAAATGAAGTAGTTTGTTTTATCATGTTACTCTAGCTGCCAGGACCTACTAATGCCCTGCCATAAAAGGCACTCTCCAGGAATGTTAATATTCACAAACCTTATGTAAATGCTACTGTTTTAAAATAATAAAGACATTCACAAATTATTCAACTTGGGTTGATAATTTATAAATAGAAGTCAGATAGAATTACTGAGATATACCTTCTAATCTGAATGATGTTCTACCATGAGAACACAGAGATGACCATTTCGACACTGCAGAACCATTGGGTGCACTACTTCCCCATTCACTGACTGTCTATGGGGCAAAACGCAGCACTTCCTCTCCCTACTATACCCACTTGAGAGGTGGCATGGCATAGACAGCATGGGACCAACAGGCAGGGAAGTGCTGTTCTAATGCTGGCCTGGCCAATTTTTAAAAACTGTTTTAACTATGGAAAAGTTGTTTAACCTTTTTTGCCTCATTGTCCTTAATCGAAAAATAATACTTGTTTTAATAGCCAACTTGTTTTAATAAACCAAGATATTAATACAAGAGAAAGTAGAAATGCAAGATGCTATTATGGGATGAGGGAAGGATGCATCTATCTACCTTGATGTAGTTTAGTGAAAATGTAATTAATTGGTTTTCCTAAGTTTCCCAAGATCTACAATAAAATCTAAAATTTGTAGATTCAACGACAGAAATAACTGCAATTCTTCTAAAGAACAGCCTTAGGGACTCTTAAGATTATGTTCTCAACACTGGAAGGAGCTATTGAGATGAAACTATGCCACATACAGAAAGGAGTGGCAATAAAACAAGTACGTTCTGAAGGAAACAGCTACGGCTAACAAAAAGAGAAAAAAAAAAACAAACCCCAAACATGTTAACATAAGAAACTTTCTTTGAAGCATGAAAAAAATAAAGGGGGGGTGGAACATGAAAATCAAAGAGGTCAGTGAACGCATTTTTGTTACTTACTCGAGGAGAATAAATTTCCTACTATTGACTACTTTATACTACTGCAATTTTAACCATTAAATTAAACAAATTATTCTATGAAATAAAAGAGCAACTGACTTTATTTTAAGGGTTCCAGCATCCCACAGCCAAAAACAAATAGTGCCATCTGCCCCAGTAGAAGACAGATATCTCTTTGAGCCACTGCACAATGGTGAGAACTGAAAAACAAATGAAGAAAAAATATCTTTATAAGAAGAGTGACATAATCTAAAAAAAAAACCCACTTTTTACCATATCAACAGCAACTACAAAAACAGAGTTAGAAAACATCCAGAATTAATGAAGGTCAGGACTACGATGTTTTTTAAAGTCCATGTGTTTATAAAGAAAAAAGAAATATTCCTTTCTTCATTTTAGGTAGCTTTATACAAGGGATTATAAAAGTGACTTAAAATTTAAATTATAATCAAAAGGATTTTACAGGGATTAAAACAATTACCTGTAGTGATGTTATAGATGCACTGTGGCCCTGAAGAACAGCCAAAGGTGCACACGTTCGAAGACACCAGACTCGGATCATTTTATCACAACTTCCAGCTGCTATCATAGTATTCTCATAGTTTACAGCCATGTCTGATATTTCAGCAGCATGTCCTCTTAAAGTAGCTAATAATCTCCCATCATCTGTTGCCCAGATTTTCACAAGACAGTCATCAGAACCCTTAAAATAAAAATGTGCATTAATGGAATTAACTATATATTTTCAAATTCTGAACAGAGATAAGAAACTATCTGTAATGTCCACTTCCCAACAATTACATTTTTAAATACTAAAGTGTAAAATACTTATTTCAGGAATTTTCCTCTATACAAGGCTATTTTTATTAAATTATTCACTTATAAAAAATGCCTTTGTGCCCACCAATCTAACAGAAGTAGCATGTTAACAATAATGTTTACCTATGATCCCCTACCCAGCAGCCATGGTAACCTCTATCCAGAATCTTGTGAAAGAATTTGAACTTCTGAAGTAACAAAGCAGAATTACAATAGAACAAAAGTAACATAAAATAGTGACTAATCCTGTCAATGTTATTATGTTACACGGAAATGAAAGTAAGTTAATTTGGGGCTTTTTCTCCTAGGCTAAAAACAATATATATACGAATTTCCCATCAGTGATCTTCAGCTAAATACATTACATATAAAATCACCAAAACCATTTTTTTTAAATTAATTTTATCTGCATGAAGTCAATAAAAATACCTAAATTACATGTTTACTCTGCTATAGTAGCATAAGCTCAGAAAGAAATTGTAAAAGATACAAAGGTTTTCTATGAATACCTATATTTACAAATAAACACTTCAATTTCACATAAAGAGATTAGAACTTCTAGGCTCTATTTTTTCCTTTTCTAATTTTCCTTATTCACTTTACAGTTGTAAATTTATACTCTTTTACCAACCTCTTCCTATTTCCTCTTATTGTTCATTATTTGAAAGGTTTTAAATACACAAAAAGTAGAGAACAGTGTCACTAGCCTCATATATCCATTTCCCAGAGTCAAACTTATCAATATGTTTCAAAGGTGGCATGTTACAACCTTCCAACCTAAATCTTAAAAACAAAACAAAAAACTCTTATATCTGACATTAGAAAGTGGTTAGAAGATCCACAACAGCGAATGACACAGATGTGTTATTGCCTTCATACTGATGATATGACATATAAATGATCACACGGTACTAACGGAACATGCGTATCCTAAACCAGATTCTGCCAACACTACCTAGAATACTCTCAAATAACTCACGTTCTTCTGACTGAGCTTTGAAGCAAATTAAGTGGGCTATCAACCACTAAAGACTAGTGACAAAACTTAACTTTGGTAAA
Source organism: Ursus maritimus (assembly GCF_017311325.1). Lineage (NCBI taxonomy): Eukaryota > Metazoa > Chordata > Mammalia > Carnivora > Ursidae > Ursus > Ursus maritimus. Next base: position 30,124,725 of record NW_024425452.1, read on the forward strand.
TTATCTACACTAAAATCTGGTATTCTTATCACATTCATTTGAAGCTGGTCAGACTTTTTATCTAACTTTGGTAAATTACCTACATTAAAATCTGGTATTCTTATCACATTCAAAAAGCTGGTCAGGCTTTTTATCTATAAAACAAGGTAGTTAAATTAGATGATCCCTAAGGTTCCTTCCACCTTTAAAATTCAGTGATTCATGCACTCATTTATTCATTTGCCTTGAGGTTAAATATGTGACAAACACTAGAGATACAAAGATGAGATGCAAAGACACAGTATTCCTGTCCTCAGGAAGCAAGGCAGAAGAGTATAAATGCAATAACATGTCTGAAGTGCTATACTGTTAATCAGAAGAGATCCAAACCAGGGAGTAATGTGTTTGTCCTGAGAAATGAAGAAACAGGATCTGGATCTGGAAAAGAATCCAGAAGCAGTAATGCCTGGACAGTCTTCTGCATGAAGACACAATGCAGTGTAGTTTTTTCGAGCATAGAGTGCAGTATCAAATGTCTCAGTTCACGACCTGTCATGACCACTTTCTACATGTTTAACGTTGGGCAAGTTACAGGTATCCTATGCCTCAGATTTCTTTTCTATACCTATCTCATAAGATTGTTGCAAAAACAAAATGTGTGAGGATGGAGTGCCTGGCATACGATAAGAGCTATGGACTATTACCACTGCTTTTGTTGGTGGTAGTATTCTTATCTTACTTTAGCAATAGTCTTACTATTTTAAAAAGAACAAAAACATCCATATGGCAACTAGAGAGAAAAGTTTGATCAAAGGCATGAAAATGTGAATGTGAGAACTGCAAGTAGTCTGTATGCTAACAGTGTGAAGTAAAGGCATGAGGATGAAGTTAGGGAAAGACTATNAAGGACCTTTTATGGTATACTAAGAAATAATGTTTTATAATGGGGATCACTTAAGATTAAGATCAGTATCAGGATCAGATTTATGTTTTCCAAAGATCCCGTCGGCGTCAGTGTGAATTAGGATAGAAAGTCAGAGGTCATCTGAAAGTTGTTAAAATACTACAGGTAGGAGAGAATTGAGTGATAAAACTGAGATTATTACAGAAGAGAAAGATCAAAAGAGATGGATACAACAGCTGTTTGGGGAATTAAAGGGATGAAGAGTATATCTTGGCTATCTGTGGAAAGTAAAGAAGGAACTGTAATAGACCATGACTTCCAGAAAGCTGGTCTGCCTACCATTTGGCACATGGAAATTGCGTTAGACATTTGTTGAATTAAAAAAAAGGAGTTAAAGCATTTATTTATTAAATTCATGTATTCAACTGCTTAAATTCCACAAATTAAGTCAATTTATTCATATTGTTTATCTTCTAAAAATTAAGGCAATATTTGGCTCTGATCTAAATTCACAACAAAAATAGGGGTGCCTGGCTGGTTCAGGCAGTAGAGCATACAACTCTTGATCTCGGGGTTGTGAGTGTGAGCACCAAGCTGGGGACAGAGGTTACTTAAGAAAATAAATAAATAAATAAAGCTTATAAAATTCACAACAAAAATAAAATTTTTAAAAGATTTTATTTATTTATTCGACAGAGATAGAGACAGCCAGCGAGAGAGGGAACACAAGCAGGGGGAGTGGGAGAGGAAGAAGCAGGCTCCTAGCGGAGGAGCCTGATGTGGGGCTCGATCCCATAACGCCGGGATCACGCCCTGAGCCGAAGGCAGACGCTTAACTGCTGTGCCACCCAGGCGTCCCAACAAAAATAAAATTTTAAGTATGCAAATACTAGTAGAATATATGAAAAAGTAAAATCATGACATCTCATTATGCTTCACAACACTAATAGATTTCATTTTGTTCTTATGTATTTAATAATAATTTTTTATTATGTTACGTTAATCACCATCCAGTACATCCTTAGTTTTTGATGTAGTATTCCATGATTCATTATTTGCTTATAACACCCAGTGCTCCATGCAATATGTGCCCTCCTTAATACCCGTCACTGGCCTTATGTATTTGAACAAGAATTTGCTTTATATTCTACCACAGGAGGTGTTTCACTTATTTTTCACGTTAACAAACAGGAAAAAACAAAAACCAAACATCTTTTTGACTGAAATGCCAGCTTTTAATGAAGAGTATAGCAACCTGTGATCTAACATCAGCGTTCAGTGACTTTTCACCAAGTAAAATCTAACAAGAAGTCCCATTGTATTTGTATTGACTTTATTACTTAGTAATCTCACCAATTTAATACAGTTAAATATTTTATAATTTTTCTCTATTTAGACAACTGCTAAAATAATACTATGCACATTTTCCCCAAGTGTGTATTATTCAAACTGACCTTTCTTTTCTTCCATTCAACTGCAGGAGAAAAATCTTTGATGTTTTAGGGAAATCTCTCTTCACTATTCTCTTCCGTGACCTATAAAGTAGTATGTTGTCCCCATCCTCACTCCTACTCCCCCGTGCTCCTGGCAGAATTTCAAACGGAACTCTAAAGCATCCTTAGACAATTTCTACTTCATGCATCAATACTTGTGATCACTAATTTATTTTTATGGGAATGTGAAACCAAAGATAATCTGACAGATTCAACTAAGTTCTTTTAAAATGACTATCAGAAATATAAATACACTATAAATAATAAACCAAAAAGGACTCCACAAGAAAAATTAAATTTACTGGGTAAACGTTTTTAGAGCACTATACATGTGTTTAAATTGAATGTGGAAGGATAAATTAAAAACTGATGAAATAATTCTTAAAAAAAAAAAAAAAGTACAGCCGAATCGGAACAGACACACTTTCTTTTTCAAGCCTACCTCAAATGTAAGTAAGGTCAATAATAAACCAAAGAGTAGGACATTATAGTCTTTCAATCAAGATGTTAAAAGTGTTATGGACACTAAAATAAAACCAATGTTATGTAAATGGTGAAAGGGAAAAGATGAACAACACAGACCATGGGGGTTGATCTTGGCTAGGAAGAATACATAGGCTTCTAAGATGTATGAAGGAGAAAGAGGCATGATAGAAATAACAATTTTAAAGTAAACAGGAAAGAAATTAGATGATTCCTAACCTTGGTGATAAAACAAATATCTGAGCATTATTTCCTAAAATGGGAGAAGAGGGAAACAAAAGAAAGGAGCCAAAAAAAGTGAATGAAGTTTGGAAATAAAGCAGGATAAGAGCAACAAGAAAAAAGGGAAAATCTGTGAGCAAAAGTGAAAGTTCTGCTAAAATTAGATAGCATGATTTTACAAAAACCTCAACTGACAAGTTTTTTTCAGAAAGCTCCAATGCCTAGGGGGAAAACAGAGGAGTCATTTCTCTTCAATAACATCTAAATATTGCTCTTAGGACTAGGGACTGGCAAAGTGAGAAAAGCTGGGAGTACAAAGTTTAAGTGGAAATAACAAGAAATTAAGCTGGAAAGGTTCTATCTGAGGAAGGTAACAGAGGGTTTTAGATACTTGTTAAGGAGTTTGGATTTAACCCAGGGTAGCTACTGAAGAATTTTAAGCAGACAAGATTTGGTTACTATTTTATTTCTAGCCACAATTAAATTTGAAGAAATCTATGAGCTAGGTGCAAAATTGAAAATGCTTTTTTGGATTCATTTTTAAATCAAACTTAAACTAGTGTTTAATGCCAAGCAAACACAAGACAGCAGTGTATTACTAGTTTCACTCTTCAATAATGCAAAATTGTCATAATTATTGTGAAAGTGTGCTCATTATTATGTTATCATTTGTCTATGTCAAACTTGCCTTAAAGAAATCTGAAAAAAAAAAAATCACAATGACAAGAATGTGCAGCTTTAGCTTACTTAAATCCCCAAATAAAATGTGACACCAAATTTTCAGTGACTTTTTTTTTTTTTTATGTGAAGACATCACTGTCAATGCAGGGATAAAGCCAAAGAATCAAAAACAATTGCCTTATCTTTATTCTGAAAAAACAGCAGTGTAGGTATTATTTATGAAAAGGCCTGGTAAGAAAGAGTGGGACTTCAACAAAACTTAGATTTGCCTAAACATAAGAATTTAGCTTGAAGTACCCTACAAATTTGTTTATTCCACTCCGCACCTAAAGAAGCCACACATACAATAAAACCGTGTGCCTTTAAAATAATCAATGTGCTCTGTCACTTAGGACAGAGGAAGAAAATGGAATCAGACATTACACTTAAGAATCACTGTTTTCTTCTTTCTTTGTCTCTCAGTCTCTCTCTCTCTCTTAAACTTTTAAGTATTAAGTAGACTATGGAGATAGTAGCAGCAAAGCCCTTTCCTTTCAGCAGGCAACAGGATCTCTTACAGTGTAGGTTAATTCCTAATTTTTTTTAAAACTAGTACAACAAACCCTATTTTGTGAATCCCTCTTGGAAACTTCAAAGTTTCATCAAAATAAAAAATTTAAGAGGTAAAATATAGATAAACCAAAACAAATATGGATATTTCCATCAATAAAGCCTAGACAATGTCTGGTACACATTTGACTTTGGTATTCTGGTAAAGAAAAATTCCACAGATCTCTATGACATGGCTTTCTACTTCGTTCTGGACTTAAGTATTAAAATTCTCCTTAAAATCTAGAAAAAAATGTTCTACCTAATGTTATGAAAACTTTATGAAACAACTTCAGTAACAGGGCTTTCAATCACTTAAATTCTATGCAGAAACTAAAGCAGAACCTAAAATCTACACTCCCCAAATTTAATTTCTGGAAGGCAAATTTTAAAGGCTTAATTGAATTACTTATTTTTGTAATTATGTATTTGCTTATTTAAAATAAAAGCTAGATGATTAGACGTGACAACTATGTGAACTATTCAATGATGAAGAAAGTACTTTACAGAATGGAACAGTAAATGCCAAAGAATGGTTGACTTCTGCAAGCAGAAAACTGCATACATTTGGAAACAGTACAGCAGGTTAGTTCTCTACAGATGACCTTAAAAGGAAAAAGTAGATAATTAAACCTTCCCCTGCTAAAAGAGAAGCATCAATTGTGCACACCAACCAAAGACTACTACTTTGAAATAAAAAATGAAATTTTGTGATATTTAAACCTACAATATCTTGGAGAATCTGGCATTCCTTGGCAGAAATCAACCAGGAGAATTCTAATTTTCTTGCTACTACTACACAGATTTGAGTCAGATTTCACTCTTGATGTCTTTAGAACAAACAGAATTAAATGTTGAAAACATCATGTATGTGTCATTTTCTTATTCATGCTAAAAAGCGGCTTGTTCTTCAAGCAGCTAAAATGTGTTTATAATTTAAATTTAGTTCAATTTTTTTTTTTTTTCAGAAACCGGCCATTGATTTTCTTTCTTACCAATCTATCAGACCTCTGTTTCATTTTCCTTACAAATTACCCTAACCTTCAGTGTCAATCATTTCAACACACGCCTAATTTTCTCACTCTTACCCACCTAAACCACCAATGACTAACCTGTATCAAAGTAATTATCACTTGCTCTGATCCTGCTCCCAGGAGACCAAGAACTATTATGGAAAAAAAAAGATACGCGTACTAAATCCGCAACACTGCAAATTTATGAACACTCTATTTATTTGGGAGGCTAAGGCTAACTAGTCCCTATTCATCACTCTTTTCCTGCTACCAGAGTTTATCAAATACCTCTAGGACCCACTTCTGTTCCCTAACCAAGACTCTTACCAGATAAAATATTTCACAATGAAAAGTAGAATCTGTTCATTGTGAACCTAATTAACTATGTTTCTAAATAGGCCAAAATAAACTGCTCTTTATACATCCCATCTTCATCTACTTATTTTCACCTATCCTCCTTAAAGACCTTTGCATATCAAGTCTACTGTTCTAGCTCCTTCCCCCTGACCCACAGTTTTCACAAATTTATCCTCCTATAAATTACTATACTCTTGGCTCTCCTTTTCATTACCACCAAACTTACTGAATACTCACTATACCTCTCATGCACTTTTTAAAGATTTTTATTTATTTGACAGAGAGTGAGAGCACGAGTGTGTACACGCACAAGCAGGGAGAGCGGCAGGCGGAGTGAGAAGCAGGCTCCCAGGGAGCCTAATGCAGGACCCAATAGGTAGGCAGATGCTTAACCAACTGAGCCACCTAGGCGCCCCCTTCTCACGCACTTTTAAAAATAATTTTTAATTTCAAACTTACAGAATTTCAAGAAGAGTACTAATGTCTTCCATATCTCCATGACCCAGATTGTTCAGCTATTAACAATTCACTACATTTATCCCATCACCACCTTTCTTCCCTTCCTTTCTCTCCATGTAACACACACACACACCCACACACCCATTACCATTAATTTTTTTCTGTACCATTTAAGAGCAGGCTGCAGACCTGATGCCCCATCACTTCTAAATATCCCATTGTGTACTCCTCCCCCCAAAAAGGACATCATCTACATAAACTGGGAAATCCATATTGATACAACTGCTACCCAATCCACAGACCACATTCAAATTTTGTCAACTACCTTGACAATGTTTCCTTTTCCTTTTTGGCTCAGGATCCCATATAGCAACACGTGTCATATTTTAGTTAAATTGTCTCTTCAGTCTCCTTCAATCTGGAATATTTCCTCAGGCTTTCAATTTTGTGTCCTCAGAAATTTATAAAGAATACAGACCTTTAATTCTGTAGGATGATCCCAAGCCGCAGTCTGTTTACCATTTCTTTATGACCACACCTAGGTCATACTGTCTTGGTAGGAATCCCACCACACATATTTTTCAGTGCACCACTTGAGAGTCCACAAAATGTCAACTCATCTCACCACTAGTGAAGTTAATTTTATCATTTGTTTCCAAGGTATCGCCCCTATAAAGTTACAATTTCCCCCTTTCAATTAATATTTTGTGGGAACCTATTGCAAGATTAGGCCAAGATCTTCAAACCAAGATTCTCCACCAGTCTTAGCCTCCATTGATGATATACAAATGAACCAACCACCACTATGATGGTTGCCAAATCATCATTCTTTCTACAATTATTGGTTGACTTTCAACAGTAAAGAAGAGTTTTCCTCCTTTCTCACTTATTCATTTACTTAATCGGTATAGATTCTTGGGTCCCTGTCTATCCTAATGGAACTTACTAAGAAGATAGAACAAAACCCCTATTCTATCTTACCTTTTTTAATTAAAAATATTATATTTACTTAGAAGCATTTACAATGTCAACAATACAGCTGTACTTTTTTTCTTTTTGCAATTACAAAAAGATATTCTATTAATAAAACAATTATTTCCTGCACTGGAGACAACTGAAGATGACAAAACTACCATCCCCATACAAAACTAGTTTCTGCTGTGCGCCAGTAAGAACCTGCTTTAAATTTCCATGCCAATTTACAACTCTCATACTGTACAAGGCAAAGTCAGTGGCTACTGAAAATACCACCAGGACAGCGCCATACGTTTGGTAGTTATAAACTATACCAAAAAAAGACAACCAACAGTTTAAAAACAAATTTTACACAGCATACATTTCAATTTTCAATTTTTTTCTTAAAAGGAATGAGTTGGGTACAGGAATGTTGAATGCTTAACAGATAAGAAAAAAAAAACCTGCTCTACTCCTCCTCATCCTTTTCATCTTCCTTCTTTTTCTTGCTTTTCTCAGCCTTGATGACTCCTTTTTTTTTTCTCTCTCAGCCTTGAAGGCTGCTTCCCACCCCTCCACCCCCCGCATCAGGCTTTCCTTTAGTTCAGTACACAGCAATATCCCCTTTGTATTTTTCCTTCAGCTTAACGGTCTTTTTTTGTAAGGCAGCTTGTCATCTGCAGCAGTGTTGTTCTATGTCTCTCCCAGTTTCTTTGCAACATCACCAATGGATAGGCCGGGATGTTCTCCTTTGATTTGGGGGTGATACTCAGAACAAAACAGAAAAAAAGTCTGAAGGAGGCCTCTTGGATGCACTGAGATCCTTGAACTTTTTTGTTTCCCCTTTAGGAGGGATATAAGTTTTCATTTCTCTTTCATAATGAGCCCTATCTAACCTTTGCCATATCTTCTAATTTTTCTTTCTGCTTGGCAGACATGATCTTCTACCTCCCTGAGCACTTCTTAGAAAACTCTGGGTAGCTGATTGAAGCATCTGGGTGCTTCTTCTTGTGCTCCTCCCAGCGGGTTTGCATGAAGAATGCTTATGATGACCTTTTGCCTCTCAGCTTCTTAGGAGCCCCTCTGTCCATGTTTAATTACTTTCCTCAGTGAGGCAAACAGTCACCCGGTGCCTGTCTGGCTCTCACTGCCCCAGCACCATCTCTCACAAAACCCAAATTTTAAAAATAGTAATTTCAGACAGTGATACATATTATAAGAAAAATACAGTAAAGTGTTTAAACGGGATGAACAATGGTGGAATATGGGGAGGGAAGTTAGTCAGGAAAAATCTCTAAGAA